>NW_022111324.1:63076535-63113761 GCF_000313985.2 Echinops telfairi | reverse complement strand
GAATTTTGGGAATGATGAGGGCAACAAATGTATAGGTGTGCTTTACACAATTGATCTATGTATTGTGATGAATTATATGAGTCACAATAAATTGATTTTTTTTTAAAAAGGAATTGCAATGGTACCCACCATTTTTTAAGAACCTCATTGAATGGTTTTAATGTGTTTGACTGTGGCTCTGCTCTAGGCAAGAGCACGGCATGACTTGTCCACGTCCTGGGTTTACTCTCCCCTCACAGGGTATGCTCATTCAATGTGTGAATGTTTGCTTCTCTGAGCTTCAGTTTCCTTATCTCTTAAACAGGAATAGTAATTCTTGTTTCGGGGTGATTTAATATGAAACCTCTTTGCATATACAAATGAATGTCCTTGTTGTTGTGAAGAGTCTTTTGCATGATTTTATAACTCTTCCTACTTTTGATAAAGGCAGACCGTCTAGGACGGAGTTATACCGGCTGCTTATGGTTCTTTCACGAAGGGATTTATTGAGTCGAACTGAAAGTCGGGTGTAGCACTTAGGCACAATTCATGTGAGGGTACCAAATGATGTTTAAAGACCCAGTTTTTCATCTCTCAGCTTCCTTCCATTCTCACGCTCTATGTGTTTGGGGGAAACCAAGAAAACAAACAAACAAACTACCATCAATTAAAACATTGTCCTCCCATCTCCACTGGCAGTCTCAGGCCTCTTACAGGCTTTCTGGAATTCCAATACGTATTTCCCTGCACATCTAGTCCTGTTGGTTTGAAGGCATGTATGAACTTAATCCTCTAGCTTCCAGGATCGCCCTTTCTATAGGAAGCGGAACTCTGCATTCTCCTTTGAGCACTGTGCTTCCGGTACCAGCAAGGGGTAAATATTTCCTCTTGGCCCCTACTTTGGCTGAGTCAACTCACCTCATCCAGTGTAAACATCTGAGCAAATTTCTTTGGTATGCCTTCTTCAGTGTATCAAAAATTCTTCTCAGTGCAATTGTGTCACCTAGTTTCAGAGTTCTAGGTTGTGTTTAAAATGGAGCTATTTGAATTGCTCCCCCAAAGATTCTGTAATAAATTCATAATTTATATTTTTATTTCTGTATACAGTAAGTTGCCTTTTAGCCACTATCCTTGCTGCAAATACCCTCAAGCATCCAATTAGCTTTATTACCCTCTGTCGTAGGGAATTGTCCCTTCTTTAATGCAAGGACACATTCTAGTTTTGCTTTCAACAGTCCCTGAAGTAGACCAGGCGGAACACAAAATAAGGAAGAGAATTGGGTCTATTTTGGGTATTAATATTCCAGAGAAAGAAATAAATGTCTCTTCACTTTATCAGCTATTATAAAGTCAGTCGTTGCAATAACATTTTTAAAGCCTATTCATAAATCGTATTAATTTTGCTATTATTTATTATTAATATTCTGCAAATAGAGCATCATCTCCTGCTCCATGCTACATATGCCGTGGACAAGGACGCCGAGAGGACTGGGGAGAAGAACCTGTGTGTTTAGATCACACCTGTGATGGGCAGCTTTTCAGACCACTTTGGGTGGGGGGTCTCCCTTCTTTAAATGATATTAGCAAACATTTGTGGACACCTCAAATAGACAGCATAGAGAAATTGCAATGAAATAAAATAACATTCAAAAGTGTCATTTCTAATATCTCAGGGTTTATTTTCTAATTGAGGTAGTCTGCGATTCACCAGGCCAAAAGGAGCCACAGATACAAGGCCTCCCTCCTGTTTCAGTAGTGGGAGTGCAGGAGGACACTGGCAGCCTACTCAGCTTGTCACTGCAACTCTGATGCTCATTCTAGGAGGTTCCCTTCTATTTTCTTTTAAGTTCTATATTTTATCATCTTTAACATTTTCTTCTAAGCCTTTATCAAACATATGGGGCTTGGGTATGGCTTAGATCTTTCATCATAGTCCTCCTCTATAAATCATATAAATATCAAAATTATGTAAATCCCATATAGCCACATGGAAGATTATAATCAAATAAGTACCTACGTCTTATCACAAATAGATAAGGAAACACAAAGACTGCTGAAACTCAATCTTGGAGGTGCCTCAGCTGCACAACCTTATTGCAAATTCAGCAAGAAACTAGGCCACTCCCCAAATTCTAACCAATTACACATGAATCAGTTCGGTAATAGGTTAATTCGTTTTATGAAAATTTACTACATATCTACTTGGTCACAGACACCATTCTGAGGATAAAGTAGACAAAACAAAGTCCTTGCTTAACATAGTGTGTGGAATGGATACCATATAAACAGAAAACAAATAGATATATAATTAAACATCAGATCCTGGGGAAGGCTATGAGAAAAGGAAATAGAATGTTGGGGGGCGGCGGGGGGCGGGGGAAGATGGTAGGTGTGGTACTTCATTTTGACAGAGTGGTTAAAATTTTTGAAAAAGTGGCATTTGAAGAGAAATATGCATAAACGTACCATGCGCCTGTGGAGTATGAACCACTCTATCCAAAAAATAAGTTAAAAGGTAGTACTAGAAATCCATGAAAAGTTGTGTAGGTATTTTTTATTCCTGTTATGATTTCACTCATTTATTTTACTCAGTTGAGCAGACTATGTCCTACTCTTTAAAAATAGATCAGCAGTAAAGTTTGGCATGTTTGGGCTGTCTCAAGGAGCGGGGAAGAAATGTCTTGATCGCCTCAATAAACTCCTTGTTGAATGCTTTTGTTACAGTTGCTCTGCTGAACCAAATTCTGTTCCAGAAAACCATTTCATCTTCTCAACAGCCTGTGAAGCTAAGTGCTATAGTGTTAAACTCCCATTTAACAACTCAGAGTGCTTGAGAGGTAGAAACAGTTCATGCCCTTGGCTTCTAACCATCTACCCAGAGGCCCCTTGGAAGAAAGTTCTGATAATCTACATACAAAAAAACAACAAACCACCAAGCAGCCATTGAAACCCAGAGGAACACCGTTCTGCTCTAACACATGCGGGTTCACCCTGAGTCAGAGTCTAGGGAACTGGTGACACCACGTCAAAGGAAAGTTCAGGAACTCACTGAAGGTCAACAGTCACAGAACGGGAACTTCTAACAGTATACAACAGCTTTTGTCAGTGGACTCAAGCGTCCCCCTCCCAGCCCGTGCCCCAGGATGTATTGAGCAGTTATGGTATTGCATCATATTTTTAAGATGACAGAAAGCACTATCCTTTATCAAATTGTATGTACTCTACTTGTAAAGACAAAACCAACACATCCCCCCAAAATTATGGAAGTGGGAAAGAGGGTATTGCACTTAGGGTGAACATGTACACAATTAAAAGCAAGTGTGGGTTTGTGTTAATATGAGTTGAATAGGTCTTAAACCCACTGCCATCAAGTTGATTCTAACTCTTAGGGCTTAAAAAAAATCTAATCTAACCTTCATTTTGTTTTTTAGCCCCTATTCATTTAAGAGGCAGTTGCAATAACTGGGATGGTTAGCCCAGAGAAGAGAGGACTTGGGGGGATTTGATAACTGTCTACAAATATTTGAAAACTGTTGTGTGGAAAAGAAATTCGATTTGTTCTGCATGGCCCCAAAGAACGAGTGATGGAAAGATACTGCCACGACAGAAGGAAGGACTCGCCAGCACCGTAGAAGACCTCCGGAGCTCTCCGAAGATCGAACGGGCTCTTTGGGAGGAGGGCTTCAGATCCCACAGGGGAGCATCCTCTTCAGGGACAACTTTGGCCAGAAAGCAAGACAAAGTTGGAGGGATGCTTTACTGGACCATTAGGCTCTCTTTCAAGACTGAAGACACACTATTTTATCAGTGATAAAATGTGACTTCTATTAGTGTTTAAACTGTTTGAGAACTCCCTTCTTTAACAGAGTAATATTCTGCAGTTAACAATTTTGGATATCAGTTCTCCGGCTCTGCATGTGACTTCTGGTCGTTAATTGATGATAAATAATCCTCTCAAGATGTGCTTTCGCTCTCGTTTGCTCTGTCTAGGTCTCCTGCCACACACCAGCTACAGTTTCACAATTACTGCCTGCACATCTGCTGGCTGTACTTCAAGTGCGCCTTTTCTAGGTCAGACACTGCAGGCGGCCCCTCAAGGTAATGAGGGGAAAAAATATTCTCTGATTGCGGTGGGGGGGGGGGAGTTTATGTATAGAATTTTGAAGTGAATGTGGTGTACTTTCTCACAAGAAATGTGAAAGGAGGAATAAAGTTGGTAGGAACAACGACAAAAAAAATGGTGTTCTAGATTTCTGCACCTCACTCTGCATTCAACTCCAGATAGGTTCACGGGTGAGTTTTCTTTCCATTTGTAAAGCCTTTTAAACTTTATTTTCTGAGGTAAAAAAAGTTTGTCTACTGGTACACGATGAAAGAAAGATGGGGCTTTCTACTCTCCAAGCCAGTGACCGTCTCGGAAACTCACAAAGGCCATTCGACCTTGACCTACTGGGTCACTATGCATCGGCATTGACTCTGTGGCCGTTCATTCAGTGGTATATGAAATTACTCCAAAAAATAGAAATGTCAGCAAATATGTGTGGGGCAGCTAATGCTAAGTGACCACTATAGTTGACCAAAACAAACACAAACAAACAAACAAACCCTGCCTTTGAGAACATAATGTCCCTTGTGGTGCTATAGGATAGGCATTGGACAGCTAACGACAACATTGGATTTGTTTGTTTGTTTGTTTGTTTGTTTGTTTGAAGAACTTACAATCAAGTGAAAGTGCTAGGGCAAGTAGCTATTAGAGGAACTGGAATCTTGAAGATAATGTTTAGAAAGAACAAATGAAGAGAATGCTGCAGTTATCAGGAAGAGGGGGAATTACAACCCACTGAGGACATCAAGAATATTTTTTACATATTTTTGAAAGAAAAACAGTGGGAGTGATGTAGTCTGAACCATGAAAAGGGGGAGATAAAGGGAGTCCATCACCTCTTAAGGAAAAATGGCAATTTCTATCAAATATGAAATGTAACTTTCCCGGCACCCCAGTTCTGTGTGCCAGGGGGAAATGCACTTCCATCCCTGCACAAAAAGGCATGAACCAGGACGGGGATTGAAGCAGCCTGTGAAGCACTCAGGTAAAATGCTGGAGGAAATCTGAATGTCCACCCATAGAGCAATGCATATATCCCGTATGGATCCAGGTCAACTCACAGTATGGAAACCCACAAATCAGTTTTAAAAACGAAGCTGAACTAACCCAAAGTGAAGTTATAGAAATATATTTCATGCTTGTTCCCTTTTATGTAAAGTCTCTGAGGTGTGCAAACAGTTAACCCCCTTGACTGCTATCCAAAATTTTGGGTGGTTCAAATCCACCTACAGGTGCCTCAGAAAAAAGATTTATCCATGTACTCCCCTAAATTCAGCCATTTAAAGCCAAGAAAGACAATTCTACTATAAGACACATGGGGTCACCATAAGTTAGAATTAAGTAAAAAATGAATTGGATTTTTTAACATTATATTTTATGTATATAAAGTACTCAGGAAAAATGCTTTCATTTCTGAGGTTAATAAATATTATAGGTGTAGAAGAAATTATGGACATATATGTGATATATACCACCTGACATCAAAGGGTACCTTTGGGAATGGGAGCTAGATTTGGGTGATGCCACTTACTTTTAAGAGAAAAATATACACATTAGTTCATGTTAGTGATCAACTAATTATTTTGTTACCTCCTGTTATCTTCCTGTGTGGGGAAACTGAGGCAAAAATCATTTTCTAAACAGGAGTATAACACCATGGGTTCTTGAACGACTTGTCCATTACTCTTCTAATGCTAGGGATCGTTGTACCTCAGAATATTAGACCTGAAATTCCCTACCAGTAAATGGAGAATAAAATGGAAAATTCCACATATGGGGCATATGGCTCCTCCCCAGGAATTCACTAATGATGTTTTCTGTATAAAGAATGTTTCGTGTCAAAAAGCTTAGTGTTCCTTTGAAAGGAAGAGACCAGCAGTGGATTTCTTGGAAAGGTAAACTATCAAATGGATACTTTGATGATAATGGATCATTTCTAAAGGATCTATCAACCAGTTTTGGCTAAAACTCAAGCCTGATAAAATAACACAATCTCTTCCTCTAGTTTACTCCACAAAAATCCATTTATTTAAATTCTGCAGCTATTTTCTCACTCTCCCCAACAAAATTTCTTGAAAGAGTTCAGATTTGATGACTTAAAAATTATAGCTTTCAGCTATATGTACAAGGTATCATTTATAAGTGCAAGGAAGTGTGAGGTGAGAAATGCCCTTGATTTCTTTGTTTAATGTTATGTGCCTTTCCTTTAACTCAAATAGCTATACAGAGAAATACTAAGCTGAGTGGGCTTTCCTCTGCAAAAGGAACATGGGTATTTATAATCCATTCTCTGACTGTATAAGTGTCATTTGTGAATAACTGATATGTAAAGTAAGGATAGTCGGAGTGTTTAACTTGAGACTTGGAAGGGAATAAACTGGCAATAACAGTAAGTTCTGTGGTTTTTCTGTAAAATAAAAATACACATATCATTCCATACTACTAAGTCAATATAACTAATTATAAAATGGAGTTTCAAAGTGAATCAGAAGTAGTGTAAAGGTCTAATATTTGAGGATCCTACATCAATACAGAGAGAATTAAAGGACCCTTTTCTTCATCGACAGCTTGAGCGCCTCATATTTTCTCATTTCTATCTAAAAAAAAAAAGGAAAGGTAATACACCTCGCTACCTCATTGATAAATTAGACATCAATCTCTATAATTGCCTTACAAAATTATGTACCTTCAGTCAAATAGTGTAAGGAGTTGAGATTGGATGGTCATTCTCTCTTTTTAGGAACGCTGGCTTCCTGTGAACGTGCTTACACATTGGGCTGCTAGCTGCAATGTCAGCAGTTCGAAACTACCACCCGCTCCAAGAGAGAAAGCCCAAACTTTGTAAAAGAGTGACGGCCTCTGAAACTCTCGGGGGCAGTTGTGCCCTGTCCCATAGGGTTTCTTTGAGTTGGATTCCATTCAATGACAGTGAGTTTTTTATTTTTGGTCATCCCTAAGAGATCTCATTGACTCCAGAAGGAAGTTATGCAAAATTGCAAGTGTGTTTTCCTCTGGCATTGGTAACATGGAAAGGAAGGCTGGTTGTCTTCAAGTGCACTCCATATTCCTCTTCTTTAAATTGATGGTGTTCCTCCACTTTTTGCTCAACTAATGCCACACAGGCTCCCTTGGAATACTCAAATAATGGCTTTAAAATTACGTGAAGATTCATAGCTACAAAGCACTCAGCTCTAGCCAAGGCCACAATTGTGAATGCCAGGTCTATGTAGCCACCAACCTACTAGATGAATATATTTTGATGACTTGCCAGTATTCAAACTTAGTAATCGGCACTTAAATCATCTTAGCACCCCCTTACCTTACCTGCAATTTGACCTGCTTCCCCCCCCCCCCCGAGTTCCCTCTCTCAGGTACCCCCATCTACTAACACTGCCAAATAGTATAAGCCCCACATTAGAATTCTGAATGCTTGACTTTTCCTTCGAGTCCTATAATCATAGAATGTTTTTATACTGATTATCTGTGATATTTGAGGAAATTTCCAACAATTACTTAGATCTTATTTCATTCTGGAGACTAATACTCTAGAATAAACAGAAATCTCCCTGGGGCTTGCTGAAGCTTAATCATATAATCTTAGCATTTTTGAGGGGTTTTTTCTTTTGGTTTGTTTGTTTTTAATCTTTGTCTCCATCCCTTCTACCTCTGCCTTAGTCCAGACTGACTCCTAGAATTCCCTCTCTTCCTAACTAGTTTCCTTCAGTAAGCATGTTTCTCCTTCCCAGTTTCTCTTACTCTCTTAGTAAAATAGACATACCTCACAGCAGTCATTTTCATATATATGAAATGAACAAATATAGGAAATGAACAAAACATAATTTCATATGTATAATTTCATCTAAGGAACAAAACCCTTTAGGCTAAATAGCTGTTCCAGTTTTAACTTCTGCCCATGTGGACATTTCCGTGCTCCCCATCTCCCATCCGGTGCTCCAGTCATCCACGTACTGGGCATGCTCGATGATCTCTGGATCTTTGGAAGGGCTCCTCTCAGTCTGAGGACAGGTCACCTGTCTCCTCACTGTATGAGTTCTCCTGGGCTGTCTTAGCCACACATACACACAAATGGCTGAAGCCAGTAGAAATGTATTCTCTCACAGATTTGGAGACTGGAAATCTAAAATTAAGTTTTCAGTAGAGCCATCCCCACTCTAAAGCAGGCATGAGGAATATGTTGTCTGTGGGCCAGATGAAGCCCAAGAAATCAGCAAAACCAGTTAACATCGCACAGCCCCAAAGAGAAGCCGTTCCAGCCATCACAGTAGAAGTGAGATAGTTAAATGTTTGACCAAAGATCACAGGATAATTTCCATTAATTTTGCATGGCCTGAAATGACATTATGAAGATCCAAATGGCCCTTGGCAGAAGAAAGCGTCCACACCCCTGTAGAGAAGCATCTTTAAAGGGATTGCCTTTCCCAGCTCAAGTGTCTCCCCCCACTCCTTGCTGGCCTATGGCTTGTAAGGACACCACTTCAAGCTCTGCCTCCATCTGAACTTGGATTTCTTCCCTGTGTCTCTCTATGTCTCAGTCATCTTACTATAAGGGGACTAGTTACTGGACTTTGGACCCAACCAAACCCAGCATGACCTCATCTCAACTTGGTGTTTTCTACAAAGAGTCTTTTCTAAATAAAGTCATATTCTAAGGTTCCAGATATATTTGATTTTTCAGGGGACACTATTCTGTCCATTCAGCTAACTCTAATATTTTCAAACATCCCCCTTTTTTGCAAATCTTGTCTTAGGACCTCACCATTTTCCTATCCTAATTTCAACCACCCCCACCCCCAGTTGTATCAGCTACTTTCCTCGCGATCCCTCCTGCTCCAGCAGCATTTATCATAAAGGATTTTAAGCTTTTCTGTATCCATCTTACTTCATTATAGCACTGTGAACTTTTTAAAGGGTAGGATTGTATTCCTTATCCCCATGACCACAGTAATGACATAAAATCAGGGAGGTGTCAAATGAACAAATTAACACGTAGAATGTGACTTGAAAGATAGTTCAAAACTTGGTGTCTTCATCAACTTCCTGGAGAAAGGTAATCCATAAGAAATGTTGGCGTTTTTTAATTGGAATTAGTATCTCTAGAGACATAGGGAAGCAGGAACTTGGCATGACACTCAAGATAAACTTCAAACATTGCCAATAGGCCTATGTGTTTCACGGTAATGCCTTTCCCTGGTTGCCACTATGAGTTAAGCACTTGACTACCAAAGGTTTCTTGCAACTGCCGAGAGAACAGTGTCCTCCTATCATTATGCCAGTAACGCAGAGCACTTGTTAGTTGCTTATACATTTTGAGATTCGTCTTTTCAAACCAGGGACACAAGATTATTCACAAGAACAGAGTTTTCACTGCCCAGTATACCCTATGAACCTCAACTTGATTTAAAAGCTTGAAGCAAACTCCTCATGGCAGTGGTGGGTTGGGGGAGGTGGGGCGTGAGCCTAGCCCCCAGCAAGCCTCCTAGTGCCCTTAGGCTTGGGATCTCTTATGCTGTGTGGGTGCTCAGCCCACCCTGGCGAGGACAACAGCACCAGCAGCAGTTTGTGTCACCAGGCTGGGCCCTCCCTACCACCACCGCACACTAGACCATGTGGCTATGACTCCGCTGGCCAACCCTCAATACGTTTTCTTCATTAAAAAGTACCTTCGGGGAGGGATGGACAGGGACGGGTCTTACACGCATCGGAAACAGCCTGTATCTGCGCTCTTCCCCCAGGTGGGCAGCTGAAGGGCAAGGAAGTGCAGTCCTGCCCAGGTCACAATGTACAGGTGAAGTGGTGATGAATACTAGACTGTAAGCTTCCTGGAGGCACGAGCTGTCTATTGGCTATCTGGTGTGTTCCAGTTACTAAAACAATATTTATCAAAAAATATAATATCAGAAAATCAAACTCACTGTCGTCTAGTCAATGCTAACTCATAGTGACATAACAGGACTGACTACGGAGCCCTGGTAATTTAGTGGTTACACATTGGGCTGAGAATCTCAAGGTCATCAGTTCCAAACCACCAGGCACTCCATGGGAGAAAGGTGAGGTTTTCTACTGTAAAGAGTCACAGTGTCAGGTTTTCCATTGGTGAGTGCTGAAGGAGTAGATGCATAGAGATAAGAACAGGTGCAAGGGTTTATAAGGGAACCAGGGGTGGGGAGTAGGAGCTAGGGATTGTAAGGGGAGCACTATAGAGCTCATGGTGATTACACACTCATTTTAAAAGTGATTTAACCCTGGGGATGGGGGCTGGGGGTGTAGGAGGGTCTTAAAATTGTTTGTGGTAATGATTGTACAATTCTACTTGATATAATTGAATTATTGAATTGTGTGATATGTGGATTAATTGCCAATAAAACTGTTAAAAATTAAAAGAGACACAGTTTCAGCAACCCGCAGAGACAGTGCTGTCCTGTCCTGAAGAGTCACGCTGAGTCAGAATCACCTCAATGGCAGTGAATTAAAGGCACTCAATGAATACTTGTTGAATTAAAAAAAAAACTTGAAGCAAATTCAAAATTTGTGTTTCCTTTTAAATCATTAGCTCCCTCACTTCACTCCATCTCTGTAAGCTGCCAGGCTGGTTCAAAGTGGAAACTAAGCAGTGGCCTTTTGAGTGCTTTGGTGATTTGCAATACATCTTTTAAGATGAGAAAGAGAGGGTCGCAGGAAGCAGATTTCAAACTAAACCTTTACCTTTAGAATCAGCAAATAAATATCACATTTCAATTAGAATTCTAGTTAGTTGGTTGAGTCATGGCAGCTGTTGGCTAAGGAAGTTGTACATGGACGCTCGGGTTTGTGTATTTTCCCAAGCATTAGAGAGAGAGCAAGGAGGAGCTCTGTTGGTGTGACTGAGTCAGTGTTGGGCTGCTAATTGCAAAGTTGGTGGTTCAAATCCACCAGTCACTCTGTGGGGGGGGGGAGACTTTCTGCTCACATACAGATGTATAACCTTGGAAATGCTAGGTAGACACAATGGTAGTAAGTTTGGGTTTTAAGAAATAACTTGTTAGTTCGTTTTTCTCTAAAAATGCGCTCTATGTCACCCACTGCCATTGAGTCAGTTCCAACTCACAGAAAGCCAAAATAGGATTTTTGAGCTGTAAATCTTTATGGGAGCAGAAAGCCTCGTCCTTCTCCCATGGGCTGGCTGGGAGAACCACTCGGTAGGCCATTAGAAGTCCAAGGGTAAACCTGGCAGCAGCAGCAGAGCTCTATTTCCTTCAAGTTCCCTGTCTTGGAGTCAATTCTGACTCACATAGATGCTATAGGATGCAGTAGATCTGTCCCTGTAGATATCCAAGACTATAAATCTTTTGGGGAGAAGAAAATTTCATCTTTCTCCAGCAGAACAGCCAGTGGTTTTGAGCTGCTAACCTTGTGGTTAGCTGCCCAACATATAACCCATTATACCACAATTAGGACTATTTACAAATACATCTTGATTCTTTTAGGACGCTACTAAATTAACTGCAATTGAGTATCATGTTTTTCCTCTGAAAGTGGCAAAATTTACCACTAAGGGGTAGCTTACATGTGAAATACAATCAACCAAATACTATTGATTCCAAGGACACTAACATTTAAATTAATTTTTAAAGGCAGCAGGAAAGAATAACCGTGTTTATTCAGAGCATATCTAAATGATTTAGTAAAGAAATAGGCTTGATCTATCACATCTCTAGGTTCTTTGTCAATACATTTGCACATCTTCAAGAGTATTTCAATGTTGTCAAGTCTTAAATAACAAGTAATATGTTATATTTAAGGGTAAGCTCTTTGAGAGAATGAGCCACATCTAAGTCATTTTGTGTCATATAGAACAGGCTAGCTGGCTTAACAAATTTTTCAAAAGATATGTTTCCAATAAATCCACTCCTTTAGTTATTAGGCATCATGTTATCCATAAAGATGCAGTGACAAATGAAACAGAGACCACGGCCCTCTCAAAGCTAACCTTCAATTAAAGCAGGGGGAATAGAAATGTCGTGTAGATAATGGGATCCCTGAGCCTGCGGACGTCCACATCTGTTGTTGTCTTTCACTTCCCAGTTACCTCCAACTCGTGGTGACTCTCCATGTACAATCCTCACCATCAATGAGATGATCTGTGGTGACCACAGTGTGTTTTCAGTGCCTTCCAAACTGAAGGCTTATTTTTCCAGCACTACATCAGATAAGATTTTCTTGTGATCTATAGAGTTTTCATTAACAAAGTTTTGGGGGAAAAGAAGTATTGCATTAGGTAAATCTGCTGCACAAGACCTCTTTAGAGTATTGAAGAGCAAGGATGATACTTTGAGAATTAAGATGCACTTGACCCAAGCCATGGTATTCTCCATTGCATCATATGCATATGAAAGTTGGACATTGAATAAGGAAAATCGTAGAATAATAGATGTACTCAAATTGTGGTACTGAAGAAGAATATAGTACGATGGACTGATCAAAGTACAAACCAAACTGTATTGAAGGAAGCAAGACCAGAGTGTTCCTTAGAGGCAAGGATGGCAAAACTTTGTCTTACATACTTTGGACATATTGTCAGGAGAGACCAGTCCCTGGAGAAGGACATCATGCTTGGTAAAGTGGAGGGGCCATGAAAAAGAGGAAGGCCCTGGATAAGTTGAATTGACACTGTTGCTGCATCAATGGGCTCGGGTGTTGTAACAATTGTGAAATAGGTGCAGGATCACGCAGTGTTTTGTTCTGTTGAACACAAGGTCGCTATGGGTCCGAGGTTACTTGATGGCATCTAACAACAACTTTAGGAAGTAGATTGCCAGGTCTCTCCCGAGTCTCTCTTAGTCTAAGAGTTCTACTGAAGCCTGTTCACTATGGGAAACCCTGCTGGAATTTTAAATACCCATGGTACCATTTACAGCAGCAGTTCTCAACCTGTGGGCCGCGACCCCTTTGAGGGTTAAACCACCCTTTCACAGGGGTTGCCTGATTCATAAGAGTAGCAAAATTATAGTTATGAAGTGGCAATAATTTTATGGTTGGGGGGTCACCACAACATGAGGAACTGTATTAAAGGGTTGCAGCATTAGGAAGGTTGAGAACCACTGATTTACAGTATCATAGTATCACTCAATCTTCTAGAGTACAATAAACTTACAGAAAAATAGTGGCTTTCACACATAAAACCTTTGGGGTCAAGCCAATGCTGACTCATAGCTACATATATAGCAGATTTGCAAAACTAAAATATTAAGTTCACCTAAAAAGACCATGTTGGAAGTGTAGAACAGAACTGAATCAGAGTGAGGAGAAGAGAAAGCAAAAGGTAAGAGACATGGAGCAGAGGAGATAAGTGAGAACGTAGGCTTCTGAGACACTGACGTGTTGAAGTCCAGAGGGAGAAGGGAGTCAGTAAGTGACCCTCGAAGGAGGGTCCAGAAAGGAGGAAAACAAACAGAACATGGATTGTCCCTGAGGCCGAGTGATTTTTTTCAACAACGTATTTGTTGAGTTGTAGTCGATTAATATGGCCCTTCCAGCCATGGTTCTTTGCGTGATGTATCATCATTCTGGACTCTATGCCTGCGGCTGTGATCTCCCTTTGGACAGAACTAGAGTGGGATGAAGGCATGCTCTTAGTAGAGAGCATGAACCAAATCCCACCCTTTATATCCTTGGGAGGAGACAAAAGTCACGTCTCCACCAAAGCCATGTCTCTCTGTGTAAGAGCTTTCTTGGACACAGAGAGAAAGCCCAGGACCATCCGAAGAGCACATTGTGCCGGAAGTGGCAGAGGCTGAGACCAGAGGCAGCAGACGCTGTGGCACAGATGCTATGGGACAGAGCAAAGGAGCCAGGCTGAGGCCAGAGGCCAAGGCAAGGAAACCATGAGATGGACAGAGGAGCACGACTGAGACTGTGGGACTGTGAGACACAACAGTGGGTGGGCTTCCTGGTCCACAGATGCCAAGGGACCATGTGGCTGAGAAATGGAGGGCCAGGTAGGAACTTGGCAGCTGGCTGAGGAGAGGTGTTGTTGTGGACCACTGACAGTACCCTTACTGTGAACGGATCCTGACTTGTGGCAGCCAGTTAATTTCTGTAACAACCCTATCATTGTGAATATTGCCAGTTAGTTCTGAGTGGCCATTGCAGGGAACTGTTGAATCTAGCAGAGACGGTGATTGCCATGAGAGGGACGGAGCCCCTCACAATAGGTGAAGAAGGACGAAGACTGGAGACATAGCCAGCCCCTGCCTCATGGCAATAGGAAAGCCAGAGGAGGTCAAGATACAGCACATCCCGTGCTGTTTAATGCATTGTTAAATTGTCTGATTCAGGAAAATGCTAGATTACACATTGGGCTTCTAACTGCAAGGTCAGCAGTTTGAGATCATCAGGCACCCCATGAGAACAATGAAACTTTCTATTCCCATTTAGATTTACAGTTTGGGAAACGTGGGACAGTTCTACCCTGGCCTATAGGGTCATGGTGAGTTGGAATCAAGTCTAAGGCAGTGAGTTTTTCACAAAGTCCAGGTCAATAAGCATTAGAATCTTAAATTCCTGAACAGTCTCTCAGGTCTTGATGTAAATGTTACTCTACATGGCCGCCAGCATGGAGACACGTCCATGTTGTCTGACAGTCACTTTCAACGACAATTTAAAAAATAACCAAAGCAATAAATAGATGAACATGTTGATGTAGTTTACCTCCAATGTAAATAAAATGTGTTTCTGCTGCTCAAGGAGATCATTTGCGTGTTTGAAACTACCTTTTATATCATAAAAGATTTTAAAATTTGTTTCAAGTTTACTTTTCTACCGCTCATAACCGCCGAGACCAGTGTTCGATGGGTAGGTGTTTGTTTTTTTTAAGGCCATGGCCCTCGTTTCTTTTATGAATTTTAAGTGTTTTCATTTTGATTCTGGTTTTTCTATTTATAGGGAGAAGTCTTTTATGACTGGATAAAAGTATCTTGGTTTATGAGGTAATGATGTGGCTTTAATCCTAACATTAAAACATGTGTTATTTTTTGTCAGGAGTTTGGGCAAACCCTCGACACATTATCATCAATTCCTCAACAGTGGAATTACATTGGAGTCAGCCAGAAAAGCCCAATGGCCTCATTTCTCAGTATTGCCTGAGACGAAATGGAACCTTGGTTTTCCTGAGTGGCAGTGAGGGACAGAATTTCACTGATACAAACCTGGAGCCCAACAGCAGGTAAACTGAAAGAAAACTTGACCAGTCTTGCAGTAGGATTTTTACCTTTGAGGCGGGCAGTTGAAAAATAGCACATCTCCTATTGAAACAATAGTCAATTACCTAATCCAGCCATCAATCAATCTACGCATTCGTTAACCATGCTGTTGCTGATGATCTTTACATCAAATGACAAAGACCCAGGGGCTAAACCATTATGTTAGTCTGCAGATAATAAATATCCAATTCCTTAAAATGTAAGTAAACATCAAAATATGGGAATTAAACTCTCCTGGAGAAGAACCTTTAAACATATAAAATATAGAAAGCATACACATTTTTAAGTCATGGAATTAGCTTCAAAAACTGGCATTGTGAAACTAGTAATAAAAGAGATTTAAAGTTTTTTTCTACATCATCTACCTTTTGTGTAATATAATGCCCTCTTTACTTGTTAAACTCTCAATAGCCATAAGAAGTTTTAGGTGAAAAAATTCCATATATTTTCAATTCATTCCCATTAATTTCTCAGCAGAAACAAAATATATTTTAGATCAACACAATGTGTTATTGTAGAGAGGAGAGATCAATTTAATTTTATTGTACAGAGTGGAAATCAATTTAGAAACCCTTCTCACTGCATAATTTCCTGAACTCCAACCCATTTAAAAACAGATGATTAATCTGAAGCTTCCACCACCTACTTGTACATTTCAAGACCATCCTGAACGAGCTAAGAAAAGCCGTGACTTGCTGTTGCTGTCGTGTGCCACTGCAGCTCGCTCTGACCTGTCCCCAGAGGGCTTCCACCCTGTAATCTGCCCTGGAGCAGATTGCCAGGCCTTCTCTCTGAGGAGCTGCTGGTAGGTTTGAACCTCTGGCTTTCCCATTAGCAGCCTGGCACTGAAGGTTAAATATAAAGTCGGGAGGGGCAGCAATAGTATACTGTCTTGGGCTGATAAAACTAAGATTACAGCAGGAGCTTTTGGACAGGGGCTTAAGGACTGGCAGTTGGTGACAAATTTAGGACTAGTAAATCTATAGAAAAGCCAGTGATCTTTGTTCAAGTTTCTTGTGTGTTGCTTTATATTTTAATTCTTTGTTTACATACAGATATGTTTATAAATTGGAAGCCCAAACTGGAGGTGGCCGCAATACTAGTGATGACTATGTTGTGCAAACACCTGCATGGGCACCAGAAGAAATACATTCTCCATATAATGTAACAGTAAACGGGCCTAATTCCATATTCCTAGCTTGGACCCCACCAGGTAAGTAATTAAAGTCTCCCTTTCTCCTTTTACCTTCTATATGTGTGTATGAGGCATTTAAAATGAAATAAGAGATAAAGATACACGTGTACATTTACTAAATCTAAAGGACGTTGTGTATCTCCTGCATAAATATGAACACAGTAATCACTGAACACACTGTTGAGTATGCAAATGCATTAGTACACACATACATGCACACACACCTTTCTATCAAAGTCTATTTTCCTTCAAGTGCCCATGCCTTAAAAATAAATACATCTATCTTCTTACTTGTATATACAAGGCAAATCATTTAGGCTGTGATTACCTTGAGCGTTCCTTTGCAGAGGACTCTAGATTGAGTCATTGGCATTATGCCTTTCCTTGTAAGTTATTTTGTGAATACGGAATTTGGAAAGACAATAGTGCCTCCACCTGTGAACTGAGACTGGTTCAGATGGCTGAATCTGGCCTCAGTGTGCTGTGTAGCCTCCATTGAACCATCCAGTCAATGGTGGGTTGCTCTTGTAATTTTGTGTATTATTACATTGTGATGTAAGCAGGTCAAACTCTGTAGTATAGGGATTAGGGTGAAGATATGTCTGCATTCTTTATTAATAGAAAGGACACATGAAGATTTAGGTCCAGTAAAACTTCCGTGTACTGCAAAACTGTCTAGTTTTTTTTTTATATCTAGTCTTAACATGAAATTGAATAAAATTCCCATCAGAATAAGCTTAGCTGGAATTCACAGTGGCACTGTAACAATTGGTTCACACTGTCATTTTGTCCATTACCAGATCTCTTTCATAAAATAATTAATAGACTCATACATTTCATTGAGTTAAATAGTCATCTCAGACAAAACCAGTAATATAGCCACAGAGGGGAAGGCCCAATCAATAGACCTCACCAGGTGGCACAATCAGTTTGTGATCTACAATTCAAACCCATCAACTGCTCTCACAATAATTACAGACTACATATGGATACATATACATATATCTAAACATACACCTATATATATATTCCTTCATACCCTGTGAATCCGTTCTACTCTATAACACATTGGGTTCCCATAGAGTTTGGGGTGGTTGTTGGTCGATACCGTCAAGTCAAACGCATAACAATCCTCAGTGCAACAGACCGAAATGTTGCCTGGCAGCACCTCATCTCCGTGGTCATTCGTATTCTAGATGCACTCTTGCCACCCTGGTGTTTTGCTGGGTTTTTTAGTGCCTTTCAGCCTAGCAGATCTTTCCTCTTGCACCACTAACATGAGGTGATGTTCTATTGTGATTCAGAGAGCTTCCACTGACTAATTTTCAGAACTAGACCATCAGACCTTTCTTCCTCTAGCATCTTAATCTGGAAGCTTCACAAAAGCCATGGTGACCCGCTTATATTTGCAGTCCCGGTGACATAGCATCCAGATCATAGTAGTATGCAAACCAACCACCACAGTGAGACAAACGGACAGTGAACATAGGCCTGAATGCTCATAAAGCTGCATCCTTTTGAAGTAAGTCAAGACCAAAGAGAAAAGAATCTGTACTTCCTCAGATTAAAGAGAGAAAATCTACTAAGAACTTTCTAAGTACAAAAAAATGTAAGTTGTTCTAAGAGATTAAATATAAATGATTCTATCTATCTTTGTTTTAAAAACGGCAACATATTAAATTAGACAGAGAAGAATAATGAATAATGCTAGAATGTTCACTTTATCTAAGATTTACATCTCAGAAGGATAGCTATATTTGAACTCTGTTCTTAACTTCAATTGAGGTAAACACAAATCTGCCCTGAAAAAATATATACAAATGTACACATAACACTCTTTACAGAATTGATGTCTACTTCCAAGAAACAGTATTGCTATCTTGTGACCTGTTAGCATGCTTCCGGTATGGCACTTTTTTTTAATGCTATTGTGGTCTTGCTCCGGGAACTAAAATGAGACTGGAAACAGCCGGTCATTGACTGATTCAGTCTTGTGTTGTCTTAACGTTTCTTTACCTTATTTCTCTGATTTCTAATATCCATTGCAATGACTACAAAGAACTCACAGAAAAAATTCATGATTAGTGGGCTTATTGAGGAAATGATCAAGTTGTATTGCCAGTGAGAAAAGTTCAGGGTCAAGTTGTTCATCAGGACTTCTTACAAAGTTCTTTCAGGACTGCTCATCAATGCCCAAAGGCCTTCCTCTCTGCTGGAAGCCTCAACCCAAAGGCATTCAGCTCAAATGCCATCAGTCAGCAAACCCGGCTCCCTGAATTAAGTGCCCAGCGGCACCAAACTCCAGTAAGCCTCAGCCTGAAGGCACTCTGCTCCATTCCACGGGTCAGCAAGTAACAGTTTCCCCAATTAAGTGCTCAGAGGCACCCCACTCTACAAGCCAGCCTTCTGCACAAAAGCATTCAGCTTTACTTGCTTTGTGTGTTGGGAAGTCCTTCACTTTGTTCCATGCTCAGGGTCCTGGTACTTCTGCTCTTCGGATGTTTTAGTTGTCTTCTGGATCCAGGAAGTTCACTGCTCAGAGGATTCGTTTTATATGCAGCAGGGTGGCCCTGCAGAGAAGCCTGTTCATAACAACTCACAAAGGAATCCTGTCAGAATCTTCCCCCAAGCTGGAGGAAGGTCGTTTGGTAGAAATTAGGGACTTTGACTAGAAGAGCCACGTTAAATAATTCATTAGCCTTGCAAGTCTACTGATCAAACATTTCTCAGATTCAAACCAGGGTCTTCTGCATTCCACATTCTCAAAGAACAATGAGCAAAAACATCAGGATGATAAGCAAAGTTGATGATTTCATAGCTCCATGACCAGGAAGTTCATGGTCTAGCAAGTCATCAATTATTTTGATATTTATATCCATATAAACTGTATTTGCTGATCTGAAGACTTCACATTCAGTGCATATTTTTTAAAAAAACCTTTCTTGGAAAGTAACCAAAGGAAAATGAAAGAGAAAGCCAGGATTCATACCCCAGTAGTGTCATTTATTAGCTGACCTTTGACAAGCCAATTTCTCTCTTTTACCCTTAGTTTTCTCCATCTATTCAAGGGAGATAAGGCTATTACATATATATAGGGTGATATTAAAGATTAAATGAGATAATTTAAATAATTGATATATATCATCTTATCTACATAATAGTCTGTAGATAGTGAATATTATTGTTGTGGAGAATTACTTTTCCGTGCATTTTTATTCATTTTTAATGTATTGGGAAATTTCCAAGATTTCAAACTTTTCAGCATTTTAGTTTTGCTTTTTAAATTCAGCATCACATTTTATCTTTATTATTTCCATGTAAAAAAGGACTAAGGTAAATGAAAACACAATTGTCACTTGTTTAATATATCCTTAACTCTGGCCTTCCCTGGGCTTTGCAGAAATCTTTCATTCTAGTCCAGCCCGGGGGATAGTGTGGAAACGCTTTACCCACATACTCTGGCCATTTAACCAATGGTTAATAAATCTATAACATTCACACCTGTCAATCTTTTCGTTTCAGATGCACAAAATCCATTACAGAGACCCTGTAATATATGGAAAGATTAAAATCTTAAATTAAACTTTTTCCTGGTGCCTAGAAGGATTTTAACTCAGTAAACAGGCAGATGATTTTTGACTTGTGTATAATCTAAAGTTGATTTTATTGGAAAATACCTCATGCTGTGTTTTGATTTGGATAATAAGAACATCTTTTCTGCTCCTGAATAGTCACAAATATATATATTTAAAACAGAGAGAAAGCGAAGTTGTCCTAACAGGAGGTTATCAGTTTGCTTCTGCTCAAGAGCATGCTAGGTATGCCTCCTACTTCCGTAACATTACAGAGAAATTACATGAGGCACAGAGCTGAATAATGCCGCGTAAGCCTGAATGAACATTAAGGATCAAATGGAAAGATTTTGCAAAGACAGATGCCTAACCCCAAATTTACTGGACCAGAATCTCATGAGATGGAGTCAAGGAATCTTGATCTTCATGAAAACTGCTCAGGTGATGTAGAGACGCTACCAAATTTAGAAGTCTTGGGTTTTACACATCAAGACGTGGTTAATTGCAGTGATTCTCTGAAAACATCAGTCACACCAGTTTCTCATAAATGTCTAGTGGCAATATATAGTTTATATTCTAACTGAAATGTGTTTTATGGTGAACATGATTTTAGGCAGGTAAGTTATTGGGAGGGAAAAAAATAGTCTATGTAAACATCAACCTGTATAGCAAGAGAAAAATTACTTAGATAACTAACAAGGTCTTTAATTTTTTAATTATGGTTTCAATGCTCTCTTTATATTATTGTATTACAAGTTTAGACATCTTCCTGGTTAAATGGGGTGATAGCTAGCTAGGGAACACGTGAGTATATCCGGGGGCCAGGGAGGTTGAGGACGTGAGTAACTATAATAGTGATTGTATATATACATTTATATTATGTGCCACTCATTAAATCCCTACTATGTGCCAAACACACAGATAAGCCTTTCCCCTGCTTTACTTCAGTTCATTTCCATGCAAACCCAAGGAGACAACAAATTGTATCACCCTCATATTAAGATAAAAAAATTGAATCTTAAAGAAGTAATTCAATATGCTCAAAGTCACACGGCAGAGCCAGGAGTCAAACTCAAGTCTGCTCTCAGATTCTGCCTTTATAGAGCTATTCTTGTATGGGGGCATAACTCTTAATCAAACTATTATGTAGTGCCCATATCCTCTCAGATTTCTGATGGAATAACTAATTTTTTAATAGTATCCTAAAAGGCCAAAACCGAAATCCTTGCCAGCCAGATGATTTTGATTCATGGTGACGCTAAAGAACAGAGTAAAATTGCCTCTGCAGAATTCCTACACTGCACTCTTTACAAGAGCAGACCCACCGCTTTCTCCCACAGAGCAGCTGAATTTGAGCAACTACCTGGCACTTCACCACCCCCTCACTTGGTCCTCCAAGAAACCTATCCCCACTTCTGTAGAGTCAATTCTGACTCATAACAACCCTGTTGATTTTATTGGAAAATACCTCATGCTAGAGAACTGCCTTTGTGGGATTCCAAGCGTAGAGTAGATGCCCTTGTGGGTTTCCAAGGCTATAAATCTTTACAGGGGCAGAAAGCCTCATCTTTCTCCCTTAGAGCATCTGGTGGTTTTGAATGGCTGACTTTGCAGTTAGCAGAACCATGTGTCATCCACTCTACCACCACAGGACCTTAAAACAGAGATAGTGATTGGCAAAGCCAAATTCTTCTAGAATGATGTATTGCTGAGCCTGTCAAGACCAGAAGAATTCATGGTGGAAAATGACAATTCCCTGAATAGAAAGTATTCACCTGGCAGTAGTCATCTCTGGGAGCATGAAATAACTAGTAGCCAGATAGCTATACTGATGGATCCGAAGTCCAGACAGAATAAGATATGACTTAGCAAAACCAAATTCCTGGTACTGGAGGATGTTCATTAGCTGGGGGAAATG
Source organism: Echinops telfairi (assembly GCF_000313985.2). Lineage (NCBI taxonomy): Eukaryota > Metazoa > Chordata > Mammalia > Afrosoricida > Tenrecidae > Echinops > Echinops telfairi. Next base: position 63,091,734 of record NW_022111324.1, on the reverse strand, counting down.
TAGTGATTTCTCAAGTATCTACAAGAATGTCATTCAAAGAAAGACTATCTTAAATTATCAGTAAACACTTCCGCCCTGCTGTAGCTGAAACTGACACAAAGTAGCGGGTAAGCCCCCCCTTCCTCCCGTGAGGAGCTGAGCTGAGCGCCCCCAGCCCCCACTGTTTGCATGGGCAGGCTGGGGCCGCTAGGCGGGAGCAGAGAGCTGAGCACTAAAGAGTCTCCCATGGGATTGTTGCAATCTTGCTGGGTGAGATGGCACTGTGTGCAAAAAAGCACCCCCTAGAAGAGGAAAGGAGGGTGACGGCCAATGACCGAGAACACAATGACACATTCCAGTATGCATCAAGACCTCCAGGTCCAGTATTATTACCTTCCTGTCTGTCAACCTCTTTGAGTGGTTCCCGGAAGTTGCCAACACTACTTTCTGGTCGTTCTCTGTCCTGGTGCACCGCCATTATGCCTTTGGTCCCTGTACTCACCATCACAGCTGTCAAAGATGCTCTGATGACTGTTTCCGCCATCAGTGATGACCAGGTGAGTAACCATCAATGGAATCCTCCAGCAAGAGCAATGGACGAATGTCTCTGTTGGTGCTATTACCAAGCTGGAAAATAACTAGAATGTGGCAGCAGCCATCTTCCTACTCTCCAGCAGTGAGTCCCGTGGCCTGTTTTACCCAGAATCAGCAGAGCTCGGTGGAGAGACCAACATGAAAGTGGCCAAGCGGTTCCAGGCACCTCAGAACTGGGGACAGCAGAGGACCCGTGAAACGCCCAACAACGAGCTGCACAAGCTCAGTGGGACCCTTTCCTGGAAGGAGAACAAGCTCCCCCTGAGCAACCAGAACATACAGCTGTGGGGTTGCGTGCTGCGGAACACCAACGGTGCTTGCGTCTGGTGCTGTGCTCGGGCCTCGACAGCAGCTGATGCAAACAGCGGCAGGAAAACGTTCAAGAGAACGAGCATCGGCCGCCTCATGAACACCCTGCTGCTGTGGATCTTTGGACTTCTGGCAACATGGGAGTGATCCTGGCCATTGGCAATGCCATCAGGTCTACTGCCTTGTGATGAGTCTGGGAACAGTGCCTTCTTCTCTGGCTTCCTCTCCTTCTGGTTCTACATCTTCCTCCTCGATGAGTCTGGGAACAGTGCCTTCTTCTCTGGCTTCCTCTCCTTCTGGTTCTACATCTTCCTCCTCATCCCTGTTGTGCCCTTCTCCCTCTATGTCAGGTAGGCCCCTTCTCCGCCCCGGGGTCCAAGCAATCACTTGGAAAAGCTCTTCCCACGCCATTCCTTCCCATTGCAAGAAGGAGCTTGGAAGGTCGTTTTCTTGCACTGTGCATATGTGATGTCACCTGCTCATCTCTGGGTGCCCGGTGCTTGGGGCTGTATTAGGGAAAATAGCATTGTGGCTTATTCCACACACACATGTATGGCATGCTTACTGGGTGCAGGGTAGCTTGGTAGGTGCTATGCATGGTACATACAGCCGCGTGTTAGAAATAGGCCTTCGCCCCTTCAGGAGCTTCTGCTAGAGGTAGAAAAATCTAAATGTTAAAAAAGAAAGCAAGAGGAGTGCTGTGGAAGTCACTCTGCAGGGGCGACAGCGAGCCCGCTGCTCTCGCTGCCTGCTGTGCCCCTTCGCCCGGTGCCCCTCGAGCCTGGGAGATCACTTTTCTATCAGAAGATGAAAGTATGGAGGTGAGAGGTTCAGTGTGCTTGCACTGACCGATGCAAGATCCTGGGAAGCGTGGAAATAAAGATCAAAAAGTCCAGAGAATGTGGCTGCTAGCGGGGAGATCTGCAGCAGGCTGGAGACCCATGAGCAGGCCGGAGACCCATGAGCAGGATGGAGACTGTGAGCAGACCAGAGACCAGGGGCAGAGCTCATGTCTTCTCTTAGCTGTGGATACTGAGCTGAGTCGGTTTCTGAGGACATCTGCAGCCGATAACATCAAGGTGGTCAAATTGCCCACCCTCAAATCCCCTTCCAACCCCAAACATCAGAATCACAATCCTGAGAGTAGGGGGTGAGAGGGGACAGAGAAGGGGAGCTGATAGCATTGATGATGTATAACCCCACTGAGGGGTGTGACAGCAGGATTGTATGTGACTGGATATAGTGGATGGTGTAAGATATGGCAAAACTAAATAAATACATGAATACATAAGGGTGGGGGAGGGAGCTGATGTCAAGGAGTTCAAGAAGAAAATTTGTTTTGAAATGGATTGTGGTAGCAATTATACAATGCTGCTTAATGTGATTGAATGGTGGAATGTTCTGATATCTGTAAGAACTCCCAATAAAATGATTTACTTATTTTTTTGGTAGACATACCTTCTAGGTAAATCTTGGTTGAATTTACTCCATTATTACTTGATAAGTGTTAGAAGTAATAGTACTCAAACTCTTCAAGTTTCTCATCTACAAATCAAAACCCCAAACCATGACGACCATCATGGAGTAGATTCCAACTCATAATCTTTTGTAGGTTTCCATGACTGTAAACCTACAGCAGCGGGTTGTCTCATCTGCTTCCTTTGAAGCCACTGAGGGTATTGAACCATCAATCTCGTGGTTTACAATCCAATGCCTAACCCACAGAAACACCTGGCCCCCTTTTGTATCTATAAAATGGGATATTAAATTATTGCTTTGAATTGTTGTTATATGAAGTAAATAAGATACCATGATAAAACATTTAGTGGGTTATTGGATAGAGGCTGGCCAGTTTTATTCCAATCTGCAGGCAACACAAACCAGGTTCACTTATTCCTAGACAATCCTTTTTGACTTTTACCAGCTCCAAACCTCATGTCATGAATTGCGCATTCACTTGTAAGCGAGTCAAGGACATGCATTACCTTAGGGAATGAAAAACTACATGAAATGAAGGCGTACGTTCTTAGAGAGTATAAATGGTTTACTCAGAGTGAGAATGGAAATAGATATCCCTACTGCTTGGAAATCTAAACATTTAGAACTACCTAAATTCTGAAGGTAATAAGGAGCCTTTCTAATTTATCAGGGTGGTGACTATAATTTGCATCCTTAATCATGTTCTAACTAATAATGCCGCTGCATTTAACATGTACATCTTCTCACTGGAGATGGTGATTTATGTAAGTTTAGTGCATAAAATCTGATACAGGCATTTTTTCTTTCACATCTATGTATAATTCAATTAAATAAAGGAATTGGCAACAATGCTTCCACAGTGAAATCATTTTCATTCTTATAGTTTAGGAATATAAATGCTTTCTGTTAATCACATTTTGATTAGACAGTCACTAGCCATAATATGGCCCATTACAAAGCCCTGGTAGCATTGTAATATACATATTGGGCAGCTAACTGAAAGGTTGATGGTTCAAACCAACCAGCAGCTCCAAGAGAGAAAGATGAGGTTGTCTGCTCCTATAAAGATTTAGAGTCTCAGACACCCTATATAGGGTTGCTTATGCTTTGGACTGCTAACTAAAGAGGCAGCAGTTCAAAATCGCCCACGGGTCCATGGGCGAAACACAACATGGGGCTTTCGAGTCCTGTGAACAGTTACTGTCTTGAAAACTCACAGGAGCACTTCTGCCCCGTCCTCTAGGCTCACTGTGGATCGGGATCCACTAGATGGCCATGAGTCCTGAGTCAGGCTGAACTCAAAGGTTCCAAATTCTATTATCAAATCCACTGTAAAGGTCAGATCTGCAACAATCAAGGGAGTGGCACAGGGTGGGGCAGTGTTTCCTTCTGTAGGGGACCAGCAGGAGTCAGGCCAACATGACAGCAGCTAAAAGCATGGTGAAATTTCTTGGTCTCTCCTAAATAGTCAAAATTCATAAGTCTGAGGATGTCAGGAGTAAATTGGATGAGCGTAAAGGCTCTCCGGAGGCATGAAGACCTGTTCGTGCTGCACTATTTAGCATCAACTTGATTGAAGAGACCTTTAAGGGTCCACCAACCATCAGCCATGATCTCTCAAGCCCACTGCTGCAGTTCACTGTACAACCACCTTGCTTTTTCTCTGCTCCAACTCTTTTTCTGGGACCATAGCAACAACCTCCTGATTCAGTGTTGGTCTTCGGGCAGCCCATAGACCAATACCATTTTGTGTGTGTGAACTCTTTGTAGTCATCCCGCAAGTCTGACTACCTCCCACTCAGCTTAAATTTTGCTTCTCCCGTGAAAACCTACTCTGAGTCTCCAAGTCTATGTCAACTATTCATCCCAATTTGCTCTTAGTGCTTTTTTTATCTTGTCTCTCCTCTCAATCCTTTAGACTGTAAGCACCCAAGGCAATGACTGGATGTTACTTTGATATTCCACATGTCTGTAAAAAAAATGTATTACCTAATAACTTATCAAACTCATCTTCACTGGAATTTGAGGGAAGGAATGTAGAAATAAAATAATGAATAAATTAATGAAGTTGCATATTAACCTCAGGAAACATCACTTAAGCCTCCTTACTCACGCCTTCCTTTTTTGACATCCGGAACTGTTTCACGCTATACCTGTCTTCTGTTTTTCTAACACCAAATTATTTGCCACTGAGCTGACTCTGACTCATGGAAATCCACATGTGTCAGAGCAGACCTGTGCTACATAGGTTGCCAATGGCTTAATTTTGAGAAGTGGATCTCCAGGTCTATCTTCCGAGATGGTCCTTGAACCTCCAAACTGAGTTAGCAGCTGAAGGCATCAGTCATTTGCCCCACTCCAGGACACCTTATCTGACATCTCCCTTCCTTTGTCTGTATTCCCCTGTATGGTTTAAGAGCTGTGCTCTGACACTTAAGTGACTCTACAAGTGGTCAACAAAACTCCCACTCATTCCTTGCTACAATGTATGCTTTAAAATTGTCATTGTTTTATTAAATTATTTACCGGGTACAGTAGTCATGTGTTAAACCCTATAGAAATGTAAACAAAATGATAGCAGGACCAGATGATCCTGTGGTTTTGTTGAGGTGGAAGAATGCAGACACATAAAACTCTGTCAAACAAAGCAATATGTAAATAGGAAAGTGGTAAATAGAAGTCACTGGGAGAGGAGAGGAATGGCTTGTCAGAAAATACTGTAGCGTAGAAGCAAGCCCTGAGCTGGATCTGAAAGAGAGCCTGAATTTATTGGGAATCTGGATCTGACCATTCTTTTATCAGGCCAGGAGTGGGTGATAAAGTTGGCAACCAGATTCAACTGGTTTGCCTGAAACTCAGGATGTGCAAACAGATAGTGCAAGAAATGACTGAGGAACTGATGTCTACATTTCAGTCTGCTCCCACAGTCTGGTGTGCTCACAGACTCAAACTTAGACACGGAGGACTTAGTGGTCAGATTTTCATGTGGTCAGATTGAGGGTAACCAATAGTCGTGAGGCTGCTTTATGAACGTGTTTAAAGAACTCTAGATTTTGTTGCTTGCTGAAAGCGAGGAGGACTTGAAACACTGGCTGATAAAATCAAGGATTTCAGGCTCAAAATGGAAAAAAAAGATCCTCATAACCGAACCAATAGGTAAAATCAGGATAAACAGAAAAGAGTGAAGTTGTCAAGGAGTTCATCTTGCTTAGATCCACAATCAATGCTCATGGAAGCAGCAGGCAAGCAATCAAACAACGCGTTGCTTTGGGTGAATCTGTGCCACAAGACCTCTCTGAAGTGTTGGAAGGAAAGGATGTTACTTTGAGGACTAAGGTGTACTTGACCCTAACCATGGTTTTTCATTGTTTCATATGAATGTGAAAGTTGGACATTGAATAAGGAAAAGCAAAGAAGAATCGACATTTTAATTATGGTGCTGGCAAAGAATACTGAAAGCATAATGGACTTCCAAGAGCACACACAGGTCTGTCTTGGAAAAAGTACAGCCAGAATGTTCCTTAGAAGCAAGGGTGTTTAATAAGCACGTACTATGGACATATTATCAGGACAGACCAGTCCCTGGAAAAGGACAGCATGCTTGTTAACGTAGAGGGGCAGCTGAAAATAGGAAGGCCCTCAGCCAGTGGAAATGACACAGTGGCTACAACGATGACTGGAACTTAACAATCTGGGGGATGGCATCGGGCCAGGCAGTGTTTCCTTCTGTTGTACCTGTGAAGGGTCACTATGAATTGGAAATGACTGTGTAGCACCTAACAACAACTAGTTAAAACTGGATCCATTTGGCTAGAACATAGGAAATGCCGGGGGTAATAGCTTGTGATAGCAATGACAGGGGTGATGGGTAGGACCAGGTACAGGAGGGGTCGGGTGTGTTCAGTTCATTCTTTTTCGCTGATTGCCTTTTCTCTCTCTCTAATCAGAGATAGGAAATATGTACTTAACTTCACTCCGTTTTATGGTTATTTTAAACTTTGCTTTCTCTCCTGACAATTCATTACTCTAGCCAATCTGACAAATAGTCCTAAACTGCAATTATTTGACACTCAGGCTTGCTAGCCCTGCAGGGAGCTGGTTCTAAAGTTTAAGGATCATCTGGTAGAAAAGTCTTGGCAAATCTCTTACCTTTGCTGATTGGTTTGCTTTCAAACCTCAACTTTGGGGTTTTCTTCACCATTCGTATCATATTTATTTAACTGCCAGAACACAAACAGGTTGAAGAAAATCTATCAGGTGATCAACACAAGTTACCCACTAAGTATCTGGTAGCCTTCCCTTTCTTTGTCAGGATCACAGAAATAGTAGCTACAATAGCCAGAAAGATCTAGAGTCAAATGTCCATAATAGCTTTGAGACACTGAGCGAATGACTGAACCTTTCTTTTCATCAACTAGAAAAGAGAAGGTGACTATAGGACCGACCTACCTCACAGGGTATGCGAATGTTAAATGACATCATCCTTGTATTTATTGCCATGCACTGATCTGGACTTTAAAGCTACAGAGAGAGAAAAAGGAAACAGAGGAAAAGGGGTGGGTTGGGAGGAATTAATCCAAAGTGTTTTGAAATAAAGAAAATGTTGAGCTCTGCCTTCTAAAGACTTAATTAGTTTGAACTTTATAAAATGGCTGATATTCTATCATTTGTCCAGCAAAGATGGTGATCTCTTACATTTTAGCCTACCGCCTACAACACTTCTTCATGGGCACTGTAGGCACAGGGGCTTTTTAATAATCAAGCCTCCTTTCACAGTGATCCTTCCCACAAATCCGCATTGTTTATCAGCATACACAAAGCCCTCTCTTCCAACTCCTGACTCATCCTCATTAGAGGTAAATGAACCCCAAACCAAACTCACTGCCATAGAGTCGACGCCAGCTCCTAGTGACCTGTAGGGCAAGGTAGCACTCCCCCTGAGTTTTAGAGATTGTGACTCTTTACGGGGCTAGAAAGAGTGGCTGGTAGTTTTGAACTGCAGGACCTTGCCGATTGCAGCCCAGCAGTAACCACTATGCCAACGGGGCTCCCTAAGAGAGGTGGTAATACACCTTAAATAATGCCCTCTTATTCCTAAATTGCCTTTTCATGCTGAAGCTATTTTCCTATAGGTTTTTGCTTTGTTAGTCACCTACTCAGACCTCCTTGCTCCTACTACCCAGCATCTCCACGAAGATTCTCAGAATCTCCAGGACAGGTGGAAACTTCCGTCAAGTCCAGATGGAAGCAGGGACTCACTATACTCCTGTATACGTGCAGACAAGCTTCTCCGGGGCACCAGCTGATTTTTCCCTGCCGTCATCTAACTTTACCAAAGGCAGAATACAATGGAGATGGTTATTCAAGAGAAGCCTGTCTCCCCGCCACCAAAGGGTCACAACCAAGACACCCCCTATCTATAAAGAAAAGAATTTAGGCTGATTTGTTTTAAGACATTTTGTTCAGCACAGCTAGTCTTTTGAAGAAAATAGGGCTATCAAACTGAATTAATAGTTTTCCTCTTAGTGATGTTCCTACTCTAGCTCCTTAAAAGGAAGAGAGGGGGAAAAAAAGATTTAAAAAAGGATCGTTTGATTGACTTGTCCCACTGTAAAATATGCACCTGCTTTGGAATGAAAGCACCAAGAGAAAGGGGGGGAAAAGTTGAATAATTGAACTTTTTTTTATTTGTAAAGATAATCAGGGTTTTTCTGATTACATCTTAACTTCATAAATGTTAAATAACCTATCAGCATCTAGTTGTTGTAAATTATGAAAAGGAGCATTGCGAGGAATATTAACCAACGAAATCCTTGTTCTTTAGTGAACAAGAAAATGTGTTATGGCAGCTTGTCATGGTGCGACTGGTAACTTTGACACCAAATAACAAAACTGCCATTTGTACTTATGCTAAATTGGTTCACTTGAGCTTCCACTTCTCCTGCTATGACATAATGTATGAACTGGGGAACTGACCAAGTCGTGCGGCTCCCCAGCTGACTTTAACAAATATGCCCATTTCATTTCATTTACTCATCAGAATACCAGGGGGCTCAGCAGTTTCAGACTCATTGCAGATGGTATAGGCTTTGCAGGGACGCAGGGGGCTTTCATGTCACATCCCTGTAAGTTACGACAGTGGAGGGGGCTTTCCTTCCTAAGTGCATGTCATTGTTTGACATGTTCACAGCTTACAGGAATGTTTTCTGTTTCAACACCTCATAGGTTTATGTAAAGGGCATTTGTGTCCTATTAACCAAAGTGTGAAAAATGCATTTTCCAGTTTCATGCTTTGGCCAGCCATGTTGAAACCTAGATAAAGATTACATCTATATTTGAAACCTGGTGGAAGCACAATTTTGTTCCCTGAGCCCCGGAGAGTTCTGTCCTTTTCAACAGAGCAGTCTCCTCCTGAAGGATAAGACGTCTGGAAACAGACCGGTAGGAACAGGAAAATGCAGCCTCAGACGAATTGGAGAAAGGACTCCTTCAAATGACTATTAAGAATGAATAATACACTACCTTAAAACAAATACAACTTGGCCAGATCACAGTACACATACAAAGTAAAAAATTGATAGCTAATTGCCAATATAGAGACATTTACTTAAATCAATGTAACATAGCACTTTTTTTGGGGGGAGGGTAATCGAAGTACCTGTATTTGAAAGATAGATTCAGAAGTGACGGCATGTAAAGACAATGTCACAGACGTTGTTCACAAAACTTCATGGTGTGTGCATCTCAGTGTGGGAAACCTAGTTTTCAGGACATCAAATAGCACCTATATCTGTTAGTTCTGTCAGTAGTGATTCTTACTTTTTCCCTTTTGTCTTGTTGGTCTCACATATCTGTTCTGTCTCTCTGAAGAGTCTCTCAAAATTATTCTTTCACCCCTCCCCACCAAGTTTTCTGGTGCAACATCCAGATATTAAAAAAGAGCATAAATGTAGAAGGAGTTGCTGTAGTCTCAGATGGGTGGTAGTTCAAGTCTTGGCTGAGCCAATAATGACTGTGCCATCCAGAACAGATTACTTAACTGAGCCATTTTTAAAATAAATAAATAAAGTAATAATGCTCATCTTTCAGTAGTGTGTGAGGCTTCACTCATTCATTTAATCAATCAACATTATTGAGTTTCCACTTTGTGCTAAAATCACAACACTAGAACTAAGGAGGAGTAGAATGTTCCGGCCTTCATAAAGTTCATCTGTTAGAGGCATTAAGTAGCATACTGTATGCTGCCTGGAGTAAAATTGAAATACAAGGAATGACTGTTCTTATATGTGCCATTGCTGTACCCATTGCAATGACTTTCAAGCACCCATCTCCTTACCTGCTCTCTCTGTCACACTTTCAACTCATTATGCACCGGCCACAAGGGTTACCTTCTTATAATAAAAGGTGAGTCATGATGACACCTCTATGGCCTCTTGTTGCTAATTATATATGAAACCCAACTTCCTAGGAGAATGAATTGATAAAATTTAGTAGTTAATTGCATTTGGGAGTGAAACATCCATATGTCAGGAAGCATTTTAAGATTCCAGTTTAAGGCTAGCATTCCATGATGTTCACCTTCCTGACATGATCGCTGAAGACAAATGGGTGCGTAAGCAAATGTGGTGAAGAAAGCTGATGGTGCCCGGCTATCAAAAGATATACCATCTGAGGTCTTAAAAGCCTGAAGATAAACAAGTGACCATCTAGCTGAGAAGCAAAAAAGCCCATATGGAAGCAGCACACCAGCCTGTGTGATCACGAGGTGTTGATAGGATCAAGCATCAGGCATTGAAGAACAAAAAAATCATATCATTGTGAAAGAGGGGAGTGCAGAGCAGCAACCCAAAGCCACCTGTAGGCAACTGGACATCCCTCTACAGAAGGGTCACAGGGAGGAGACAGGCCAGGTAGGGTACAGTATAGCACTAATGAAGCATACAACTTTCCTCTAGTTCTTTAATGCTTCCTCCTCCCCACTATCATGATTCCAATTCTATCTTACAAATCCAGCTAGACCAGAGGACATACACTGGTACAGATAAGAGCTGAAAACACAGGGAACCCAGGACAGATAAACCTGTAAGGACCAATAATGAGAGTAGCGGTACCAGGAGGGGAAGGGGAAGAAGGGGGAACTGATCACAATGATCTACATATAACCCCTTCCCTGTGGGACAGACAACAGAAAAGGGAGACATCAAACAGTGTAAGATATGAAAAAATAATAATTTATAAATTATCAATGGTTCATGAGGGAGAAAGGGTGGGGGTTGAGGAAATGAGGAGCTGATACCAAGGGCTCAAGTAGAAAGAAAATATTTTGAGAATGATGATGGCAACAAATATACAAATGTGTTTGACACATGGATGGATGTAGGGGATTGTGATGAGAGTTGTATGAGCCCCCAATAAAATGATGAAAATAAAAGAGCTATATCATCCATCAGTTTGAAAATCTTAGATGACAATCTAGGTGGACCAAAGACACTGCATGAAGTCACATCTGTGCCCTGGACTCCATGGCTATTTCAATGACAGGTATGTGGTGGGTGGACCAGACACATGTTTGTAGAATTGACTTGAGTGATACCTCTCATATCTTCAAATGAATGCATGAAACAAACAAACAAAAAGATTCCAGTTTAAGGAATGAAAAGGTGGTACTATCATTGTACTTAGGAAGAAGAGCAAGCTTGTGAGTGGGAAGCACAGCACATTCTATTCTGAACCTATTCAGATTGAGGGAGGGTCTATAGAGGGTCCAAGGACAAATACCGAGTGGGCGGTTGAAAGTACTTCTGGAATGCAGGACACCTAAGGTGGGGCTAAGTGTATAGTAATCAATGGGAAGATAAAAAATAAAACTAAACTCATGGCAGTCAGATAGACTCCAACTCATACCATGCCCATATAGAGTTTCCAAGGCTGTAAATTTTTTTAGTAGAAGATAGCCTCATCTTTCTCCCATGAAATAGTTGATGGTTTTGAACAGTGAACCTTGTGGCTGACAGTCCAAAACCTACCTGACAGTGCCACCAGGGCTCCTTAATGATAGGATAGTGGTCATTTAAGTTATCAGAATAAATGCAACAGAGAGTTTAACTGTGATGCAATAGATGTAAAATAAAAACTCTCAATCTGCATTACTAAATTCAGCACAATGTATCACATAATTGACCAGCTCCTCATATTATAGTCAAGAACTCCTTCAGAAACTCCTTGTTGACATTCGTCGCGTATGAAAGTATGAGCATCTTTTATTTGGACTAACTCTTCTGCCCCTTCATCCTTGGAACTACATCTACAAAAAGCAAAACTAATTTATTCTTTAGAGTTTATTTCTCATGGCCCACTGAATCCTGCTCTCTCTTCTCAGTAATGTCCCATGGACTTGTATGTTGCCCTGTTTCCCTTTTTAAAGTTGCTATCAAATCAAATTTGACTCATGGCAACTCTGTGTGTCGGAGGAAAACTGTACTCCATAGAGTTTGCACGGTGTGGTTTTCCAGAACTGGACTGCCAGCATTTTTTCTGCAGTGGCAGCGGATGGGTTTCAACTTTCAAATTATGTGTTAGTGGCCAAGTGCGTTAACTGCTCGCTCCATGCACAACCTCCGTTGTTCCTGTAGCAAAATCAAATTGATTTTTTCTATCGTTTTGTTTTTATTGATGTAATAAAAAGTAAGCATTTAAGCCCACGAGTGTTATAAGCTACTGGATCAATATATATAACAGCATTTCCATTAAAAGATAAAAGTTAATGGAAACTCCATTATAGTATTCATTCAAGGCTCATATCCCCACTTGAAAAAGTGTCTATGACCAAATAAAACTTCAATCACACGCACATACCCCCCCCCCCCAACACACACACACACACACACTTTACTGTCGAGTTGATGCCAATTCCTGGTGACCCTAGGTGTTACTGAGTAATAATAATCTTTACAGAAACAGATTGTTAAGTATTTCTTCAGCGGGACTGCTGGGTGGGTTCGAATTGCCAATATTCCAGTTAGCATCCACGTGCAAACTTGCAAGTGGCTCCACAGGACCTTAAATAAAATGAGTAGGCATTTAATTATATCAAGAGATTGTGAAGTGGCTACAAAGACTAGATTTTCTCTTTTTATGAAGCAGTAGTGAAATATGGCCATTTTTGAAACAAATTTTCTTATGGGTTTAGATCCATAATTTTCATTAACGGAGTAGACTGTCCTGCCTTGATATTGATGTGCTGGGGATTCTCTAAGTAAACTATGATTTAGATATTTTATGGGCTATTATGTCAAGGATCCATGTCAGGCAGGACACACACACAATGCTCTACAGAAAAATTATTGTCACAAGCAATGCTGGTGTTGCTTATCTACTATGAGCGTAAGCAAGCCTAGAAAAAGTAGATGACACCATTTTTAATCCCCTTGTAGCTTAAAGAAAATGCAATCCCATACTTTGTATGTTTGACCAAAATGTATATATTTAAATGGTGTTCTTTCCCTTCATATTGATTGAAAATGGGTGGTACACATTTCTAACTTTTGAAGTATGCATTGTAATATTTCTAATGTAACTTTCATTCAACTTTTAGTCATCACTTGTGCAATAATCTACTCATCAATTTTAAAATTTTGAATATATATTGTTTATAAAGGAAAAATTTTTTATCCATTCTATGCAGCAGACTTTTGTTTCATTTCGTTTCCTCTCTCTCTCTCGTTCTAGGGATTCTCATCCCACAAATGCCTGTGGATTACAATATCTTACTCAATGCTGGAAGTGACACACCTCTGACCTCCCCTGTTGGTCACCACCATTCCATCCTGCTGGAAAACTTAGCACCATTCACACAGTATGAGATCAGGATCCAAGCGTGTCAAAATGGTGAGTGTCTTTCAGTCCACTGACTTGGGCTGAAAAAGTGTTTCATTAAAAATAAAAAATAAAAGCCGTAAAAGAGGAATAGATTCTCAATTCAAATAAAAAGACTAGCATTCCATTTCATATTTGTAGTGGACTGTTTACCCAGAAAAACCCGAGCCTGGCATTGAGTGAAGCATTATGCATTTCTGCACATTAAATCATGAATATTTAAATATATGAAAATGTTGGTTTTGCAAAGTCTTGTTTTATAAGGCACTTTAAAAGAAAAACACCTAGCTCACATAAAGGAGTCACTGGGAATGTAAAACAAAGCTGGTATTACAAAACTTCCATAGAAAAATATATTCACCTTGGTTTTTAAAAATTGTATTCTGAAGGGGAAAGGAAGTCGGGTTTCTCTAGAGGTTGAATTACATCCAAGTTCATCGTACATGTTTTACCGTGCTTGCCTGAACTCTCTTACATACACAGACCCATTTTCAGTTCCATAGTTCAGGCAAGCGGTCAATGAAATCATAATCATCTATCTGAGATGTGTTTGCACTCCATTCCATTCACCTTCCAAGTGGACGATGTTTTAAATGTAAACTGAGATTTAGTGGGGAGAACTAGAAGTAAAGAGAGTGCTCATTAATTATCCCAGTCAGCACCACGACCCATTCCATCCATGGTGTTGCTATTGTTGTCACTGTTTCTAGCTGCTGTTGGGTTGATTCCAACATGACAGGGCCCGTGGGAAGAGCAGATCCGCCCTGGAGCGTTTTCAAGGCTGTGACCTTACAGAAGCAGGTCACCAGGTCTGTCTTCCAAAGTGCATCTGTGTGGGTTTGATTTTCAATTCGGGGACTCCTTAAATAAATGCATTACATATACATCCATAAGTACATACATAGAAATACATTATATCCTTTATGCACATAAAATATACCCAGACCCCAAAACTCATTGCCATCAAGTGAGTTACAACTCATCATGGCCTTAGCTAGTGTTTCTGAGATTGTGAATCTTTGCATGAGCAGACTGACTCATCTTACTCCCTAAGAGCTTCTGGTTGGTTTTAAACACAGACCCTGTGGTTAGCAGCCCATGCCTAATTCACAGAACCACTGGAATTAGGAGCCAATTAGGAAGAGCCAATTAGGAAGCCAACTCATGTCAATGTACAAGTTGCTTCACCTTAATAGAAGAGTAAATAAAATAAAAGTACCAGTCATGTACTTAACATGTAGGGAACCCTGGGAGTGCAGTGGAGAAGCACTCAGTTGTTAACCTGTTGGGAGTTTGAACCCATCAGCTTCTCAACTCAAGATGTGCCAATCTGCTCCCCTAAGAGCCAGAGTCTTGGAAATCCTGTGGGCAAGTTCTACTCTGACCTGCAGGATTTTTATGTGTTGAAGTTGATGCAGAACAGTGGTGTGTAGATGCTTTAACACGCAGCCTGTAGTACCCAGATTACCATGTTTTTAGAAACTTCCATTTCCAAATGAATGTTATTTCTCATGCCGTTGGTTATAACTTCAGGGATTTTTAATTTTCTGATGATTCAGCTCAGAAATTGGAAGTAGCTAGGAACACATCGTGGTTTGTAAGTCAGAAGGTGGTTGCTTCCCTGCTTCAGCTGTCTCCTGACCAAGTTGGAAAGAGCTTTAAACTGTTGTTTCTCTGATTTGAATGTAGAATCAACTTCTATTTCCCTATGCTCCTGAATCTATTGTGTATTAAGACAATATGTTTCCATTTTTTGTTTTGTTTTGATTTCTGAGTGTTTTGAGAATGGATATCATTTTTAAAAAAAATATTTGCCAAAAGAAAATATTACAAGTGTGCAAGGTGTGTAGGTCATACACACTTGAGAAATGCAAGAACATTATTGTTAGATCTCTCTGGAGCTAGATTTATACCTCGGTCCTTGGCTCCGCGCGAGAAAGAATTCACGCCGAAGCCTGGTTCG
>NW_022111324.1:63059205-63070166 GCF_000313985.2 Echinops telfairi | reverse complement strand
GTGGTGGAAGACCCCTGATCGACCCCATTGGCTGAATTGAATTTACCTGGCTAGGTGATCCAATTCAAGTTTACGCCCACCCTTGCCTACTGGCGGGAACCCTGAGCATGTGCGCTGTGCCACTCCTTTGTTCCCCTAGCTTGGCCCTCTGGGCACATGTTAATGGACATTTCCCAGCCCTATGCTGGCCTACCTAACATTATCATTGTCTGGCTAAAATGACTGCAAGTCACTTCCAACACTCATATGCTTTATTGTCAATGCCTGTCAATGATGTGGTTAATTAAAGGATTTTCCAAAAATACTTTCTAGGTGACTATTTATCCTCTAGAGATTTGCAGTACCAGTCTCGAATGTATGAAAATGTATATACAAAACACAGATGAATTTATTTTTGTCATACCCTTCTCTTTATATATGGATATGTAACTCATTTTCCTTTTTGATAAATTACTAAAAGTCTCTCTTTTTTTTCCCCAAAGGAGGTTGTGGAGTTAGCAGTAGGACGTTTGTTCGAACAGCTGAAGACAGACCAGGCAATCTTAGTTCTCCCGTTCTTAAGGCACTGGGGTCAGCTTGCATAGAAGTTACATGGATGCCACCTACAATTCCAAATGGCATTATCATCAATTACTTTATTTACAGGTAAGGCTTACCATTATCATTTTAATTATATAGAATATGTGATGGTCCAAGACTATAAAGTTAAATATTATTTTCCTTTTCCATAAGGAGAGGCATGAGATTGTTTTGGAGAGGGGGCCGGGTGCAGAGGAGGACCTACCAAGCCTGGCGCTGAGAACTTTATCTTAGTGTCTAAGGAGAAACGTCAGAATTACGGTGTCACGTGATTTGGTTGAACCCAGACTTCCTAGTTTAGCTCTGCGAAGCCTTTCAAACATTTGAGGAAGTGACCCTGCAGAAGCTCAGTCACCAAAGACCATAATCATCACTCAGGAGGAACCGGGTCTGGAATGAGAACTCTAAGTTCCTACCACTTATCATAGCGTCTCTTCCTCAAAATATGTTTCTTTTCATATGCAAAAGCGGGGCTCTACTCCGACCTTCCTTCTGTGTTAATGAGCCTCCATTCAGCTGACAAGGAAGTGTTGATGCAGTTGGTTTTCACTGGTCTATGCTAACCTTCTTAAGCACAATTTACCTGAACGTAAGGGAAGAATGGAAGAGGGAGGATGGGAAAGAGGAGAGAGCGGATTGGAAGGAAAAGGATGAAAAGGAGGCGTGGCTGAAGAGGGAAGGTGATAAAGGAAAAGGACAATGAGGAAAAGATTAAGTGATATCGTTATATTGGGCATTCCAAAGCGCAACCCGCAACTTTTCTCAGCTTCTCACCACCACGCTCAGCATCCTTCCTTAGACGCTCCCAAACAGCCTTACACCTTCCCGTACTTGTTCCTGTATCCTGAGCATCTACTGAAACTTCGTTTGAGAGACATGCTGGCAAAGTCATGGGTTCAAACCTACCCCTCTAAGGTATAAAGGGGCACAGTCTCAGAAAGACAAAAGGGCAGTCCTTCCCTGCGGAGATAAGGATTTGTTGGAAAATTATGAAAAGAGAAAGTAGTATTGCATTTCTGGTTATGTAAATGACATTACCGAAAATGAGCAAGCCAAATTTCTTCTCAGCAAACATTAATTTGAAGAATAATATTTCTGATTCAAATACACACGAACATGTAAAAATGGCTAATGTGAATTTACATTTTACACTAAGCACATTAGTGCAGGCTCTAAAATACCCATCCTCTTGAAATAGTTTTCTTTCATCTACTTAATGCTAATTGTATGAGAAAAGCACATCAAATTCCTATTCTGAATCAAGGGAAATAAAGTATCTGTTATAGACCAGGACGTGGCTCCACTCTGTTGGTTTTGTAAATAAAGCTCATGATTATAGTGACTATTCCATGGCAGCTATAGAGAAGGAAAACAGGAAATATAATGCAGAAAGCCCGCTTCAATGAAAAATACTGTAAATTGAATTTGACAGCATTTGATGGCATTTGATTATTCTAGTCACAGCCAAACAATGATATAAAGAGTAATATGAAACCGAGTGTGTTACTGCCTAGCAGACTCCGAAGCAATAAACCTTCCTCCAATGTGACACAATCACTTCACAATCATAATTGTAGCCTGTTTGATACCTCTGAGTACAGCAGAAGGGCACTGACTGACATAGATACATTTTGTTTTTTATTTAAAGTGAAATGAAAATGGCGCACTGGGGCTCCAGATACAATCACTATATTCACCTACATAGGCATGAATCACTTGGCAGTTATTTCAGCTGAAGTTTAAATGTGCTTAGACAACAGCAATATCAAATTTTTCTTAGATAGCTGCAGAAAAATCTGAAATTTGTAAGGACAGAAATAGAATATAGACATATAGTTCTTTTTCATTCTGGGACTACACAGAGCCCCTTCGATAGTTATGGCCACAAGCCTCCCGTATTTCTGGGGAGGTGATGGCATGTCATTTCTGCTTCATCATTTGCCTCCTCTTTCTTCGATCACCACCAAAGGTAATGCATTTAGCGCACAGCAAAGGTGGTTTGGTGAATTGACCTATGCAGATCTTAAATAGCAGGATGCTACTTGTCACACTGCTCCCTCCAGCCCTCCAAATGATTTCCCCTTGGCAATTCTTTTGTATTATTTAAATATTGATTCCTGATATCGTCCTATCAAAAGTATCCACCCAAATAAAATGATAAAATATTTATGGCTAAAAAAATATACTGGTAATGACAAGATTATAAACATGATTATTTCTCTTTTTTTAACCTTTTAATTTGATATTTCATTTCTGCTGTTTTGTTGTCTATATGTAAGTCAACATGAGGAGATTTGCTATAATTTTTTTAAAAATAAAATAGGCACAATATTGATGTTAGCAGTTTTGAAACCATTATTGACAGGGTACACACGCAGAAGATCCTATTGAACGTTTGCTTTCACTTAATAATGATTTCCGCTGGGATAGCAATTATTCTTTAGCATTTACCTTATATCTATAACTTTGTAAGTGAAGGAATCTCATCACTTCCAGCTACAAAATCCACCAAACCAAATTTTCTTAAGACTTGAAAAACAGTAAATGGATAACTGGTCTCTACCATTTTCACAAAAACAAAATTACCATAAGTTATCTCTTTAAATAAGTAAAAAGATGTAATCACACTGCAATAAAAGATATAAATATGGACAATACACCCTCTAAACACTTTATAATTAAAAAGATGATAAGCCTTCCTTCTGACTATTGAATAAGATTTTGGGAGCAGAAATCTGATTTTTAAATAATGAATGATATGGAACATTACTGCAAACAAAAATCTACAGACAATAATCATCTAGAATGGATAATCAAGTTGTTTGGGAAAACTAAGAAAAGCAGTCCATGAGTGAAAGCAGAATGAATCTTGACGGAATTCCATTTGGGTGGGGAGAAAGGTAGCCCTGAGTGAGTTTGAATCGACAGCCTTTCGGCTAGCAGGCAATTCCTTAATTGACATTTTCTATTTACATTTTCCTTTACATAAAAGAAATAATATCATTAAAACTGGTATGCAATTGTGAGATGAATGATAAAATGTATTTTCTTACAATATCTCCCAAATATTTTATTTTGTGGATACATATCATACGTGGTTTATGATATGACTGTAATGAATTTCAAGTATGCTGTTTCTAGATTTTCTTTGTTTGTTTGTTTGTTTCCAGATTTTCATGACTATAATTCTCATAAATATTCCAGTTATGTACCCACACCCAAAGCCACTGCCATCAAATCAATGCTGACTCATAGCAACCTGAGCTACCAGTCCAACGCTTACTCACATGTGCCACCAGGATTCCTTAATCATACATATATAATCTATACATGTACACATAGCTTTGGTAGCACAGAAGGCACGTTCCCAGTTGCTAACCGAAAAGTCTGGAGTTAGAACCCACCAGTCCCTCTCCACTCACTCTTTGAGAGAAAGACGTGGCAGCCACATGGAGCAGTTATAGTCACTCTCTCCTAGGAGGTCCCTCAGAAGTGAAATTGACTCAATGTCAAGAGCGGTGGTTTTATAAATACACTCCGGTGGCATAATGGTTCTGCACTGAGCTGCTATCTACAGGACAAATGCAGGGTTTTCTATTCCTGTAAAGAGTTACAGTCTCGGAAACCCACGGGGGGCAATTCTACCCTGTCTTACAGAGTTCTATGAGTCAGAGTCACCTTGGAGGGAGATATGTGTGTGTGTGATATGTATACATATATTCAAAATAACATCTATAATGTGGTGTCGTAAAAATAGTAAGTTTAGTGAATACAGATATAAACCTATCATCATCCTTTACTTCTTTATGATTTTCCTATTTGATTCTATAGCACAGTCCAATCACAGAAGAGAAACCATACCATTTATTTTAACTCAGATAATTTCATATAAAGATTCTTTTCCTAGTTCCAAATCTGTTCATTGAGAAGTTAAAAAGAGAAGACAACTGCTGAAACCAGATGCCACCCATAGGATGAACCCAATAAGTGGAATCATTTGAAATTATTAGAATTGAGAAACTTAGAGGAGGGCCTGGGTGAGGCTAGGATGAAGACATTTGAAGAGGGCAACAGCCAGCTGGCCCAGGTATCCTGAAGCACGGTGGTAAGATTAGAATTGTGCTGGAAAAATTACAAACTGTTATCAGCCATTCCAAAGGAAGTAAGATCCACTATTATAGGGTGAAGAATCCTTGCTTGCTGGGAAGAAGCTCACATCAACAGAATGCAAACAGAAAACAAATAGCAAGTAGTGTGTTCCTTTTCCCCACGCCAGTTCCCTGTCCATCACTCTATTGGTGGAGGCCAACGTGGAGTAAGTCTGTTGCATAGAATAAAGCCAAAAATGGTTACAGAATCACGGTGCTATAAAAAAGTGGAATACAGGAGGATAGGTTAAGAGCTGAGAGACAATAACTTAATAACAAGTACATTTTCCTAGTTACTCAAGTTGCAGGTTGCCTTGGACTCTTCTTGTCCATTATCACCTAGTCATTGGTTGAAATAGTATTTATACAGCACACTGTACCATGCTTCTGGAGATGCTCAGAACATACAGATGAGTAAGAGAGAGTGCAGGATTATAGCATGAGAGATAATAAAGTGGAAAACATATTACAATAGAATGTGATGAGTGCATCAATGAAGAAAAGAGCACATAGACAGATATGATAATTGTGTGTGAGAAAGAAGCAAAAGATTTTCTGGGGGTTGACCAAAGAACTGAGTTGTAAAAGATGAATTGGAGGTGGTCTATAGAAAGGAGAAAAACAGGAAAGAGGGAAGGAAAAGATATTAAAAGAGACCAAAGCCATGGAAGCATGAAATATTAGAAGTATTAAGGATTTATTGGAAATACTAATGGAATATTAGTGATCACCGCAAGTCAGTGTCTGGGATAGGCAAGCGTTTCCTTATAATTAAAACCTAAGATAGGAAAATAAACTGCAGAAGGTGAATCTGGAGTGGTAAACATAGGCCAGATGCATGGACAAATCAGGAAACAATTTTCAGCAGAATGAAATCTTGAAAAGCTCAGGAAGCATTTGAGGTGTCTTAGCCCCAACATCCAATCATTTTGCAAAACTGGATGATCCAAGCCTCAGAAGGCATGTAGCAAGTCAAGGAGATAATATAGCAAATCACGGAGATATTTCTTTTCTCACAATTTCGGAGACTAAACTCAGCGTGCCCACTCAAAGTGAAGCTCTCTCTAAGGGCAAACACTTGTCTCAGCATCTCCAGCTGGCATCCGTGGAGTTCCTGGGCTCATAAACCGGTCTTCCTCCCTTGGCTCCTACGGTGTTAGCCTTTCTCTTATGTCTGCTTTATCCTTCCTGATCTGCTTTTTTATATCTCAAAACATTTTGGCATAAAACATACCTATATTGATACAATTTCATTAACTAACAAAGAAAATCGGATTCCTACAGATAAGCACATTTGGAGGGACACAATCAATCCAAATCACCTGTGTTTCTGTTTGCTTGACTATTAACCTAGCTCAGGATCCACACTGATTCTCAGAGGCCTGTTAATGACGGCCTGCTCACTGGGTGGATGCCTGTGATCGTTTCCTGTTAGTGCACTTTGTGCATGATTGCCAGAGTTGCCTTCCAGAACACAGCTCAAAACATCATCATAAAAAATGTATCTTAATTGCGTTTGAGGAAAATACCTGAGAATTTCAGGAACGTGGTTAATTCGAACCTTAAACATATTCAATTACATTAAGACAGCATAGAGTATGGATGCCTTTTAAAAGATATAGTTACTAGTTTTAATAGTTATTTTTATTTCCCTTTTACTGTTAACTACTACGACAGAGTTTATTCTGACTCATAAAAACCCTCCATAAGATTCACAAGGTTACACATCTTTAAAGCAACATATAGCTTCATCTTTCTCCCATGGGTGGCTGGTGGTTTCAAACTGCCAACACTGTGGTTAGCAGGCTAGTGCTTACCCCACAGCAACACCAGAACTCATTTCTTAGTGTTGGACAATATATAATTAACTCTATTTGGAAAAGTATATTACTGAAGTATCTCCCAAATGAGCTCAAGCAGAGAATAACCATTTGGCTATTCAAAAAGCATTGAAAGTGTGATTTCCTTAAATATTGACGATTAAGGAGGAAGCACTTCCAGTTAAATGGAGAGTTGAATCCTAAATGTTAAATATATTAGAATAATTATAGTCTACTCAACTAATTCTGTTCAAAGTTTATTCAGACATAAAGATATCCTACTTTTTATTGCCACAGATGGAACATTTACTTTGCCATAGGTTTAGTTCATTAAATATTCAATCGTGATAAGAAATAGTTGGTCATAATACATTCTTTAGTTGGTTTGATGGATAAACGTGTGGCTTATTATACATAAGATTATAAAATTTTGCATCTCTAGTTTATTTTTTAAATACCAGTTTTATGTAAACATGGTTACACCTGGATTTGGGAATCCATGAGAATGTAATTAAAATTCATTGAATTGTCACAAAAAGTATGAAGATAGACAAAATAGAAAATTTTATTTCCCCATAGAAAATTATACTTTTGTTTTCTGCCTTATGTTCCTAGTAAACACCTTTTTAAAAAATCACAGAAACGTCCTTGGCTGAGAGCCCTGAGGTTCTCATTAGAATGGATCCCTCCCAATGACACACCTGCTATCTGGTATCTGCAGCGAGTACAGAGGCCAAACGTTGCAAACCTACCCTGAGTGCCGAACAGGCCTACACATGGTAGCAGGTCATAATTAGCCGGGTTGCCGAACCATAATTACCGATCACTGAGAGGTATCTATGAAGCCTCCATAGTGTCCAGCAGGAAGCTTGTCATTGCTTATACTTAAGTCTTTGTGATTTATCAAGTTGGGAATCACCGAATTCCCAAAGCCAAAGGCTTATACTATCCAGGCTTTTTGAGAAAGGCATTGTCATTGCCTTGTGTTAATCACCCATTGCATTTTGATGGGGTTTGTTGATCTGATATGGCAGCTTGTGGCCATCGCAGCACCTGAAGAGAATGTTAATTAAGCCCTCCTAACAACCTGGGGAATCTTGATTGATTCAGCCAATTCACCTCAACCAGGGAATAATCGGAAGGAAGACAAGATCTATCTCTAGGTTATATTCTTCACTAACCTAAAATAAGTATTGATGGTCATTGTCGCATGAGTGGCTATAAACATATAATCGCATAGTTTCTCTACAAACACTGAAATCCAACGGGCTCAGATACAGAGATAAACCAACCACAATTCCTCAATGACTTTCCCTGCTCAGGTCATGATTTTATAAATGAACGAGTAAAGAATTCTCCAAATAAAATATTCAAATATTTGAAGCTATCCAAGCAACTGATAATTTCATACATTTGATTTAATTTTTTAATGCTAGATATGTATTCAGGGCCATAAGACTATTTATAGTCTTTAAGACTAATCCCATTCTTGGGTTGTCGAAAGACTTTTGAGCATAGTCTATATTTTTCTAGGTTCTGGATAAGACATATAAAACAAGTTTGACTTTTTCAAAACGTCTAATGAAAAGTCCTATTGTGTACCACATGACTTGCCAAAACTTAGCTATAAATCTACCTTCTCCACTTAAACCAGGAGCTCCCAGTAAGGAGTACATTCATCTTTGTACTTCGGATCCTGGTACAATGTCATATAAATACTCAGTAAAGTTTTGTCCATATACAAGAATGAGGATCTTTCTTTTGGTGGGTTATAATTTAAGGAAGAAAAAATCCAAAGAAGTGAAAATCTGGGAACACTTTAAAACATCATGGAAACAAATGCAAAATAGCACCGTGCTAGGCACTAGGTGCGAGGTGCTAGGCGCAAGGCGCAAGGCTCTAGGTGCTAGGTGCAAGGCGCAAGGCGCTAGGTGCTAGGTGCAAGGCGCAAGGCGCTAGGTGCAAGGCGCAAGGTGCTAGGTGCTAGGTGCTAGGCGCAAGGCACTAGGTGCTAGGTGCTAGGCTCTAGGCGCAAGGACGATGGGCTTCTCTCGAGGCTATCTCAGCCTCGGGTGAGATAGGGATATTTCTACCTGGCAATCTCAACGTTCTGGGAGCAGCCAGAAAGTCTGCTTCAATGTATCAACACTTGTCAAGACATCATATTGGTTATCCGATCATTGACCACAAACAGCCATACGACCGAGAGTGATTTGGGGAGTGTATTGGAAAAGGCATATACATGAAAACTTAAGCAAATTGGGACCCTTATTACAATTTGTGCAGCATAGCATGGTAAATTCTCCGTGTAAACTAAGAGTCTAATACTTGTATACAGTATCAAACTTCAATTTAACTGTGTGCACATACACATGGATGCCCCACAAATGTGCACACAAAGATCTAGAAAATACATAATACATAATTTTTCATAACACGTGCATAAAATAATACAAAATAACAAAATGCATAAATAGTAAATATATGACTTGTTAATAGTGTTTACATATATATGCCTCTTAAATTTTTTAAATCATGTTTTTTATGTATAGCTTATATTTTTCTTTGTTTTTAAAAAAAACAGTTTGGAAGTTGATACAAAATGTGAATAGTAGTGATTTTGTATTGTTTTTTTAATTTTTAAAATTTCTTCGACATTTCCTTGCTTTCCATGAAGTATTATTTTATAAACAGTATGCATATGTATGTATATATATATTTCTTGTTGTTGTTTACTAATAATGATAATTGCGTTAGGCTTCTGGTATACTCTGCTATTTGACACACTATGAAGAAACATTTGAAAAGCTTAGTTGATTAAAAAATTTCACAACTGTAGCTCCTTACTTTATGCAAAACCTTGAAACTTCATTGGATGCCTTCTTGATTTCTTTTCAGACGTGCTGCTGGCCTGGAAGAGGAGACCCTTTTGTTCATGTGGTCAGAAGGAGCCCTTGAATTTACTGATACCTCGGGTGCTTTAAGGCCTTTCACGCTCTACGAATACCAGGTCAGAGCCCAGAATTCCCAGGGCACAGTAGAGAGCCCGTGGTCAGCAGCACGGACCCTGGAAGCCCCACCTCAAGATCTACCAGCACCTTGGGCTCAAGCCACCAGTGCTCACTCAATTCTGCTAAATTGGACTGAGCCAGAAACTCCCAATGGTATTATTTCCCAGTACCACGTGGTCTACCAGGAGAGACCAGTTGATTCAGCATCTGATGTCTCTACTGTACATGCTTTCACAGTGAAGGTAAGAATTTAGAATCAAATAGTTGACTCTTAGGTCGTCTGGTTACTGTGCTGAAATTCATTCACTTGTCATTTTTCTTCACTCAGGGTTTAAATATGTGAAAAATTTTCATGAGTGAATAGGAGCACTGTGGTCATGTAGCTATTTTACTGCACTGCCTATAAGGAATACTGGAGAATATTTGGGGGTAAAAAATTTTTTAACTTGAGTTCCATATGTGTTAAATAAGAATACTAACTTAATTCCCCTATGCCTCGTGGGGATGAAATTTGGATAAAATTAGGCAAAATAATTCATTTTTCCAATTATCAATGGACAAATGACCATCTATGGAAGGAAAGAGTCACCTGGCTGCAACTACTGGCTGCAGCGGAGGAGCAATAGCGAGGAGCGTGCAGGACCAGGTCGTGTGGTTCTGCTGCGACAGAGACACTGTGCATCAGACTGACTCAACGGCACCTAACGACAAGTGGCGATTTTTCTAGGCTGGCCCCTCTGGCCCTAAGCACAGCCGACGTCAGTGCCCTTGGGATCTTCGGAGCACTTCCTCTAGGCTTGACATAACTTGATGCTCATTGGTAGATAGGAAAACCAATCCCAAACTCCACCACTAGGTAACTATAAACTGCCATCCAATTGAGAACAACCACATAACAACTAGACAAGAAACACTCCAGGAGGTCAGCAGAAAACCTTCATACTGAAGAGGCTTCACAGAGTAGATGAAACTGTGTGTCCATAGAAATGAAACCCGTATGGTTTTTACGATATGCCCAAATGAAACATAATTCAATCAGGTCTGTTCCAACTCATAGTAACCCTTTGTGGAGTTTCCTCATCTTTCTCCCACTAAGAGGCTAGTGGGTTTGAACTACTGACCCTACGGTTAGCAACACAATGTTTACCTGACAGCACAACCATGTTGTCTCAAGACCTTATTTAATATAAAAATTCTTCATACATAAGGGGAAAAAAAACAGATAGTATGAAGCATCATTTTCTTTTTTTTTAATATTTCTTTTCTTTTTTTTATCATTTTATTGGGGGCTCATACAATTCTTATCACAATTCATACTTACATCCATTGTGTCAAGCATATATGTACATCTGTTGCCATCATCATTCTCAAAACATTTGCCTTCTACTTGAGCCCTTAATATC
>NW_022111324.1:63033342-63058315 GCF_000313985.2 Echinops telfairi | reverse complement strand
AGCTTTCTTCACCACATTTGCTTATGCACACGTTTGTCTTCAGTGATTGTGTCATTAAGGTGGGCACCCACTGATAGGATTTTTAGTTCTTTGATGTCTGATAACTGGTCCCTTCTATACCTCATAGTCAGACAGGCTGGTGTACTTCTTCCATGTGGGCTTTGATGCTTCTCAGCTAGATGGCTGCTTGTTTATCATCAAGCCTTTAAGACCCCAGATGCTGTATCTTTTGATAGTCGAGCACCATCAGCTTTCTTCACCACATTTGCTTATGCTCACGTTTTTCTTCAGCAATCCTGTCGGGAAGGTATGCATCCTGGAATACATTAATAGAACAATGTGTTCTTGCATTGAGTAAGTGCGTGAGTGGATGCCCAATGTCCATCTGCTGCCTTAATACTAAACCTATAAATATATGCACGTAGATCTGTTTCCCCACACTCTTATATAGATATATTTACATATGTACATTCCAGTCTTTAGACCTCTATACATACCCTTTGTCACCTAGTTATTTCTTCTGTTTCCTTTTACTTTCTTCTTGTCCCACTATCATGATCAGCCTTCATTTGGGTTTCAGTAATTTCTCTCGGTTACATTGCCCTCTCTGAGTCCCCACCAGGCCTCTCACACCCTCCTTGCCACTGATTTTGGTTCACTTGTTGCTCCCCTGTTCCTGGGTTGGTCAGCACCACCTTGTTACCCCTGCCTCCCCCTCTCCGTGCCCCCCACCCCCCGGAACCATTGGTCCCCTTGTTTTCTCCTCCAGACTATTCATCCAGTCTATCTTTTCTAGATAGATCTGTAGAGATAATAATATGCACCAAAAATCAAGCCATAGCAAGATAGGCGATGAGTGAGAACACAGCGATGACCACAAAAAAGGAAACCAGTTACCCAGAGAAGAATAAATTAATTAAAAGAAAAAAGTTTTGAAAAGAAAGAAAAACCTGTAAATAGATGAAAGTCTGATTTTTTATCTCTAGGTGTGTCCTTCAGTCAGGACGGATGGGGTACCATGCTCTGGCCCCAGAGTCTGTCCTTTGTATTCCTTCGGGGCACCCTGCTCTGCTCCCATGGTGGCTCTGCCACACACTTTTAGTGGTTTGCCTCGGTGTCACAGGGTCAGTCTGGGCCAGTCCAGACACTGAGTCCCCAGTGTTGTCCACCTTAGGGCCCTGGGCCATCAAGGGACAGCGTGTCTCGTAGTGAGATCAGCCATATTGTCTACTCTGTCCATTGGCTGTTCAGAGCGGGGATGTTGTCCTCCAGGCCTGGTGGGTCAGGATGTGCTCCACTCTCTCTTCCTCCCCCTTAAGTGCTCCCATTTGCTCTGATCAGACATGCCCCTCTCCCCTAGCTGTAGCTTCAGTGCCATCCTCTCAAGTAAATTCTTCTGGGGGGAAGGTCAGTTGTCCACGTAGCTGGTATGGGGGCCAAGCCCTCAGGCCCATCTACTGGCTCTCCACTCCTTGCCAAGATGCTGCATTCCTCTGCCACTGGCTTTAAATATGGTCCTTCTTTCCCTGTGGAGCACAAATACCCTCCCCTTGGGTGGGTCAGTGCCCTATTCCCCGGTCACATATCTTTTTTTTTCTTTCCCCTTTCCTCCCCAACCCCCTTTGTAGTTGGCTACCATATGTTGAAGCATCATTTTCAAAGCTTAAACTATATTTCTGTGTTTAAGATTTAGGTACCCAAATATTTATTAAAATACTAAAATAATGCTGGGCATATTTTAATGGAATTTCAGAAAAATCTTTTAAATAAATAGTTTAATAAAAGCAATGTTTTCTGCTATCATAAGGTTAATATTCTATGATTGAAAGTAAATGATATGTAAACAAAGGGATAATATTTTAAAACCTTTGTTTATTCCAGAATCTATATTTCTCATATTTAATTATCCTTATTTAACAAATTTTTTTCATTGCTTCCTGAAGTGGGTACCTTTTGTTTTGTTTTGTTTTTATAAAACAACAACAAAGATCACTTCCATCTAGTCAATTCTGAATCAAAGCAACCCAATTAGACAAAATAGAACTGCCCTATGGATTTCCAAGATTGTAACTCTAAACAGAAATGAAAAACAAAACAAAACAAACCCCTCATAATTCTCCTACAGAATGGCTGGTGGTTTTGAACTGCTGACATTGCACTTATCAGATAGTCCAATGTGTAACCCACTATGCCACTAGGGTGCCTTATTTTTCCTTTCTTTCTTTGTTACATTTTAAAAATTAAGCCTTAAATGAGACAAGGACAGGACAACTACAGAGATGTTTCGAGAGGGAGTTCGTTACCACCAAGTCAAAATGGTACCCAGGAGTTTGCTGGGGTAAATCACTTTAAAAAGGAAACAGAAAGTCAAAGAAGACTTTCATATAAACACAGTTGGCAACAGAGCAATATAATATAGCCACCTCCTGGA
Organism: Echinops telfairi; assembly: GCF_000313985.2. Lineage (NCBI taxonomy): Eukaryota > Metazoa > Chordata > Mammalia > Afrosoricida > Tenrecidae > Echinops > Echinops telfairi. The sequence goes on along the minus strand of NW_022111324.1, from coordinate 63,055,884 downwards.
CTCCCAGAGTGGGATCAGGGTAAGACTGAGGAGCTTATAATATTGGTCCAGGGGCTTCCCCGAGGCAGTTAGGGTAAGCCTCATGACCATGTGAGCCCCAGTATGGTCAACTCCATTAAGGACACCTCCAGGTTAGCCCCTGAAGGAGATTGCTTTTCCCTGGGCTGCTAAGTGGGGGTGGGATAATCCACTCTCCAGTGTGTTCTGTCTAAGTGCAGGACTATTCACATCCCTGGTCTACAGTCAGAAGGAATTCAACAGAGGCTTAATCCACATCAACTATCAGAGTTTTGCATAACATATCATCGATGTCTTTTTACATACACAGTAGATTCAGAGTGGTTAAGTATTGCTTTTCTTTCGGTTGATATGATATCTGTGTGGACACATGTCACTGCTCACCATATTTTTGGAACTCATGTTCTAAATTTCAACACAAAATAAAATTTCGATGAAAGTTCTGAAACAGTCTTAACAATAGCTTTTTAATCAGGTGTGTTAATTGGAATATATATGGTTATTGAAGATGTCAATATTACAATACCTAAACTTTTGAGCTTCTAAAATATGATTTTCAGGGCTAAAACATTAATTATCTTCCAAAATATTTCTATTAGAATTCCCTTGTAAGATGACCTACAAAACCCAAAACTCCAAACTCACTGGCATCAAGTCAATTCCAACTCATAGCAACTCTCTACACTCTCTAACGCAGCGGTTCTCAACCTGTGGGTCGTGACCCCTTTGGGGGTCGAATGACCATGTCACAGAGGTCGCCCAATTCATAACAGTAGCAAAATTACAGTGATGAAGTAGCAACGAAAATAATTTTATACTTGGGGGGGTCACCACCATCTGAGGAACTGTATTCAAGGGTCGCGGTGTTAGGGAGGTTGGGAATTACTGCTCTACTCGTCTTAGGAGTAGAAAGACCCTTTTCTCCCTTGGAGTGGCTTGTGATTTTGAACTGCTGACCTTGGGATTAGCAGTTTGTTCTACATCTCCAAGGCTCCTCAAGAGACCCTATAAGCCATCCCTTAGTGACCGGTCCCATTTTTCAATGCAAGACTTAAAGAATTCAATTAACCCAAATTCTGTTGTTTATTAAATCTGCTAGCCTCTATTGTTATAATACTAAAAAGCCCCTGGAAAAGAAGAAAACCTATAACCCCAGACTTCCAGCTGCGCAGGACCCTTTTCTCACCGAGTACTCCCCCATATAGCATCCATTTTGACACCCAGGAATTCTGTACTCTTCTACTGCAAATCTAATACTTACTAAAAAGAATGGTCAGAAGAATTAAGCAATAATCATATTTCTGGTTTTGGAGATGTGTACATGTGCCCAAAGAGTCCCCATTCCAAAATCTGAATATTTTACCCTGTGAATCCTAAAATAAGGTATCACTGTGTTCATTCAGCAAGGTCTTGATCTTAGAAGCAATCCAGCACATCAACCACAAAACAGTTGGGACCAGTGGGCAGATGTTTTGGTCACTAGACCAAGTTTCCTTGGCAGCAGGTCACTACCTCTTTATGAAATGACACCTTTGAAAAGGGTAAACAGAAAAAGCCGTATCGTTACCCATTGCTATATTCCCTAGAGACTGTGTTCAACCCTTTATTATGAAATATAACTAAAGAAGACGGTTCTACCACTTATTTCCAACATTCTATATCTCGCATGATTAGGGAAGAATATTCTTTATCTCCTAGCTAAATCACTCCTCCTATAATTTTAGTTAAATACTTTATGTACAACTTGACTTATATGTATGAGTTCAATGAGCCTTCAAGGTCAAGAAAGCTATTGATAATTCAATCCAATTTGGCAAGTAGTCATTGAGTGCTATAGTCAATACATCAATAGTCAATACTACACTCAGCTCTATTGTTGAAGTCACTATGAGACTGGCCCATTGGGCAAAGCAGAGCCTTCATGGACAGAGGAGTTACCATGTCTCAGGCAAAACTTACTAGTCCTGGACATTTCAGGTTTTGAGCACCTCCTATTATTCTGTTCATGTTTAAATGTCTCGATACATTTTAAGTTGTCCACTGAACATTTTCCTGGATTTATTTAATGGTTATCTAATTCCTGAACCAGCTAAACATTTTTACTGGCTCCTTCTGTGTCTGCCCTAGGCAATTTTTCAAGTTTTTTTTTCATTTACTGCTTTGGCTGAAATTTCCCCAGAAGAGGAACCACAATTTCCATTAATGAACTCCCTCCCCAAAATTGCAGTATTGCAATTCGATCCATGGTCTTGAAAGGGGTATCAGTAAGGCCTCTCATTTAGTCCCTTGTTTATTGAGATTCCATCCCAGCAAGAGGAGGCCCCGGTAACTTGCCCAAAGTGGTGGTGCCATCATTAGTGATCCCAAGGTCCTTCCAGTGTTGTTTACAGACAGGTGGATGTTGCTGGGAGAGCAGCAGAAACCAGGTGCAATGGAGGCAGGAATCCTGCTGGTGGTGGCAGTGGATGGAGAAATGGCAGTGGGGGCCCTCCATGGGGGGAGGGAACATATGTGTTGGCAGGAGCAGTGGCAGCAGCAGAGGCAGCAGGGGAGGAGCAATGGAAAGAGTGTAGGTTTTAATGTCTCACCAGCTTTTCTCCCAACTTTAGGAAAGTTTCTTCTTCCTTTGGGTCTAAGTAGGTCTTCCTAAGAGGTCAAAAGAGGTATGAGGTAGATTCTTAGGGTCTCCCTATCAACATCTCTCACGATTGCAAACAAGATTGAAGTGGAAGTTCTGAAACTCCTTTCCCAAACAGATCCATGATGAATTGTGAAGCGTCAGGAAAGAAACTTGTATTTAGCCTTCTTTGGCACGCAAGAATTACATGGTGGTAGTTACAGGGAACACTACTGGCAAGGTTGGCATTACTGCTGCCACCATTCGGGGCTTGTTTGCTTTCTCTCACTGCCACCTGCTATATCACTGGCAGAAATAACTTGGGATTTAAAGGCAACGGTGGTTTACCTGTTAGTGTGTACCCTAAGTATATCCCTGCTTCCGCTACAGGGTTATAAAGCATCAAGTCCAGATGATACATTTGCCCAATACCCTGAAAGATAAATGGTACTTCACTTTATGTGCAGATTCAAGCATAAGGTACTGAGTGGGTAGGCAAATTGCATGGGTCACTAAAAGTTGGCTTCCAATTTGGAAATAAAATCCAGAATTATAAACTCTAGCTTCTATATTCTAGTTGCCAAATTCCCTCTCCAATGTCAAGGAGGAGGTAGTCAAATTGTCCTCATGTGGTGGTTTCAAATCTGTTACCATCAAATAGATGCATAGCAAAAAAAGAGAAGAGTGTGATATAATATACTTTATAATTATATAATGGAGGATTTGTGAGTAAATTGATGATTCATTTTAAAACTCACTCAGCATAAAATATTCTTGCTATTCACTTATGATCTTAGCTCTAGAATTTTGATGCTTCTTAGACTTTTCTCCACACACAGACCATTTTATAAACAACACAAATATTCTGAGAGATCCCCCAATCTAATGAATCTCCTTTGGTGATTGTATTTTAACTTTATTTTATTACTAGGAAAATTTGGTGATGGTGTAAAAATAGATTTAAGCAAATATCACGCAAATCAATGAATAATCATCAGTGTAATACATTTTTATTGTAATTATACCTTTGGTTTGATATTAACTAGCCTTATGCTATCTTTATTCCTTCTTTCTAATAAACCTATGGATCACAAATATACATTGGGGATTTACTTTGTACTTGATTTGGGAGCATTGGAACTATTCTTTAACACTTCTCTTCCACGAGAAGGCCCTTGCTCACCCATTGGTAATGTCTTGGGTATATTCAGTGGTTTTCCAGGTACTTTCAGAGTCAAGAACCAGTTTAATCTTGGTAATAGAGAATAGTTTCAGGTTATAAAAATAAAAATACAGCCTTGTCCAAAGTCTGACACATTTTAAAGATCTGCCCTGCTTGCTCATTTTCTTTATTCATCTTCAGTTTCCTCTTCTTTACTTCTTGCTCATTCCCCAGGAACACAGCAGGAAAGAGAGAGAGAGATTTTTTTTAAAAAATAAAGACGCTTAACCAACAATGTGGTTTTAATACTTCTACCACTGCCCACTCTTAGGTGGGTATCTTGTGAGATTTTCTTTGAGGGTTAGGCAGAAATTCCCCTGTAGGAAATCCCATTTCTATGCCTGTAGAAAATCCATTCCCTAGTATGGACTAAAAGAATTAGCCCAGTATAGGCTAATTTCTTGTGTCTCCTTCTGGCCTGAAATTCCATCACACAAACTTCTGAGGTCCCCTCTCCAAAGGAAGCGGTTTAGTTCTCATTACCATAAATATCAAATCGACTACATTTGTGGAAAGAGACAATAGAGAAGCTCACTGTCACCAATCAGGAAAAAACCAGGGCTAATTGTGGAAGAGATCATTGTTATCGGTAAGGTTTTGTATCCATTTGGCTGGGCCAGGATTCTCAGTGAATTAGCAGTTAAGATGTAGTAATCATCCATAATGAGATCTCCCCGAGGGTGTAGCCTGATTCCAATATAAGTAGACATGTAAAGAGCTTCTTATCCATTTGCTGCTTCTAGATTATACATTTGGCTCATTGAACTCTTTGGATTTAGGCTGGATTTTCCATAGAAAGAAAAAGAGAAAATGGGTTCTTTGGACTTGAGCATATAGCCAGCCATGTTGCCTGGCTGTCCTGGGAGTCATCGACCTTACCTACCACCTTATCTGCTAACTTTAGATTCATTTCCCTGTGAAACCAGAAAACTGTCATCTTCCTGTCAATCTTAGATTCCTTTGTTCTTCCAGCTACATGAGTGAGCAAAGGTAACATCCAGCCTAGCATCTGACCCACTGACTTAGTAAATACCAATTTCTACAACTGTGTGACCCATTTCTTTATATATATATATATATATATATATATATATATATATATATATATATGAGCTTCTCTGGAGAATTCAACCTAAGATTACTTGCTCATACGCAAGTTCAAAGTAAAGTTGAAAAAAAATTAAAACAGAACAATGAGAACCAAGTTATGCTGAATTTAGACACCATTTCAGGAAAAGATTTGAATTCTTAAACACTAATGGCAAAGACCAGGAGAGTTTAGGGATGACATCGGGATATCATACATGAAGAAAGCAAAAGATCATTAAAAAGACAACAAAGAAAAATAGACTAACATGGATGTCAGAAGATTCTCATAAAATTTGCCTTTAACATAAAGTGGCTAGAGCAAAAGGAAGAAATAGTAAAGAGCTGGACATATTTATTTTAAAGGGTAGTTCAATGAGGCAAAGTAAAGTATAATAATGAAATGAGTGAAGACCCACAGTTATAAACATAAAAGAAAAGAGCATGCTTGACATTCCTCAAGTTGAAAGAAGTAAAGAAGAAACTCAAACCCCGAGTTTCAATATTGAAGTCCTTCTATGGGTAAGATATTGAACTATACATGAAGCATCAAAAGATGAAGAAATATATGGACTCACTGTACTCAGAAGAATTCACTGACATTCCACAATTTCAGAAGGGTGTGTATTAGCAAGAAGCAGTGGTACTAAAAGAACACTTCCTATACTGACAGAAAACAAATTGAGATGTTTCAACCAATAGATATAATGCTTGAAACACTCACTCAAATGTGCTAAGAAATTTGGAAGACAGCGCCTAGACAACAGAATTGAAGAGATCCATATTTATTCCAACTGCAAAGAAAAGTGATCCAGCAGAATGAGAAAATTATTCAACAATATCATTCATATCACATGCAAGTAAAATTCTGCCAGAAATAATTTAACTGAAGTATCTCAATAGGAAAATGCCAGAAAGTCAAGTAAAATTCAGAAAAGAACATAGAAAGAACAATATTAATGAGGTCAAATAAATCTTGGCTGAAAGCAGAGAATACCAGAAAGATATTTACCTATATTTTATTAACCATGTAAATATATTCTATTTTGTGGGTCATTGCAAGTTATGGATAACATTACAAAGAATAGGAGTTCCAGAATATTTAATTGATTCAGACAGAGCCTGTACAGAGAACAAGAGGCAGTCATTTGAACTGAACAAAGGGATATTATATGATATAAAACCAGGAAAGGCGAGCATCGAGGTTGTATCCTTTCAAAATAGAGAAAAGAACCAGGAGGAAAAGGACATTTATGGAGGTTTAAATCCAGGAATGTGCATAAGTAAATGTATTTTTATATGATGATAGGGAAATTGATCTATGTACATCTATTTATGTGTTAAGTATTAAGGTAGAAGACAGACATTAGGCCTCTAGTCAAGTTCTCCCTCAAATCGAGAACACTTTTTTCTAATAACCCGGCATTCTGTGATGCTCACCTTCCCTACATGATTGCTGACCACAAAATGGGTACATAAGCAAATGTGGTGAAGAAAGCTGATGGTGTTCAGCTATCAAAAGATATAGCATCCTGGGTCTTAAAGACTTGAAGATAAATAAGCAGTCATCTATCTGAGAAGCAATTGAGCCCACATGGAAGAAGCACACCAGCCTGTGTGATCATGAGGTGTTGATAGGATCAGGTATCAGCATCAAAGAACCAAAACAAAAAAATTATATCAATATTAATGAGGGGGAGTGTAAAGTGGAGACCCAATGCCAATCTGTAGACAATTGGACCTCCCCTTACAGAAGGTCACAAGGAAGAGACGAGCCAATCAGGGTGCAGTATAACACTGATGAAACATACAACTTTCCTCTAGTTCATTAATGCTTCCTCTCCCCCACTATCATGACCCCAATTATACCTTAAAAATCCAGCTAGACCAGAGCATGTACATGAGTACAGATAAGAGCTCACAACTCAGGGAATCCAGGACAGATAAACCCCTCAGGACCAATAATGAGAGAAGTGATACCAGGAGGGGAAGGGGATGGTGGGGAAAGAAAGGGAGAACCAATCACAATGATCAACTAATAACCTCCTCTCAGGGGATGAAAATAGAAAAGTGGATGAAGGGAGACAGAGGTCGGTGTAAGACATGAAAAAAAAAATTTATAAATTATCAATGGTTCATGAGGGTAGGAGGGGAAGGAAAAAATGAACTGATACCAAGGGCTCAAGTACAAAGAAAATGTTTTGAAAATGATGATGGCAACAAATGTACAAATGTGCTTGACACAGTGGATGTATGTGTGGATTGCAATAAGAGCTGTAAGAGCTACCAATTAAATGATTTTTTAAAGGTTGTATCCTTTCACTATACTTATTCAATTTGTACACTGAGTGAATAATTCAAGATTCTGGCTCTTGGAAGAAAAATATGGTATCAGGATTGAAGGAAGACTCATTAACAACCTGTGATATGCAAATGATACAACTTTGCTTGTTGAAGGTGAAGATGACATGTAGTATTTATGGATGAAAATCAAATATAGCCTTCAGTATGAATTACACATCAACATAAAAAATGCATCCTTAAAGTCTGACAAGTAAACAACATCATTTTGTTAATCCAGGTTGTTTAGAGAAACAAATCCAGTGACAGTCATATATGTGTAAGAAAGAGTTTTATATGAAGAAGCTTTAATTATCAGGAAAACATCCCAGCCCAGTCCAACTCAAGTTCCTAAGTCAAATACTAGTCTGTAAATCCCTCTTCAGACTTGTAATCACAAGCAATGATGCAGAATGCAGAAACACCACAGGCTGGTAGGTGCAAAGTCTTGTCAATCCAATGGCGGTGGACACATATCCAGGGCTCTGGCTGCCATCCCAGTCAACCGGCAGGAAGTTAAAGGGAGAGAGAGAGAGAGAAATTCCAAAGGCCCTTCTTATGAGAAAGCCCCGCCCTCAAGGAGGGACCATCAGGCTGTAACCTGTTTGACAGGCTAGTCTCCACCCTACACTTTTCTATATCAAGTTGACATGAAATTATGTAACTATCACAGTCATGATAACCCAAGAAAATAAATGAAACTGTCAATGATTTCATTTTACTTGAATCCACAATCAATGTCCGTGGAGGAGGCAATTAAGTAATCAAATAAAATATTTCACTGGGAAAATATGCCACAGCAGACCTGTTTGAAGCATTAGAATGTGAAGACAACCCTTTGGGGATAAAGTATGCCTGACCCACACCATGCCTCATATGCATTTGAATTTGTCTCACACACTTTGGGCAGGAGGACATCGTGCTTGGTAAAGCAGAGCAACGGTTGAGAAAGTTCCTCAATGAAATGAATTGACATGATGTCTGCAACAATTGCTCCGTGACAGCAGACTGTGAACGTGGTCAAGGGCTGGACTGTGTTCCCTTCTAGTCTGTATAAAGTCAGTCTCCATTGGAACTGACTCAATGGCCCCCAACAACAACAGCAGCAGCACTTTGACCAAGTTTTGGTTTTATTTCATCACATTTTATTGTAAATTAGATAACGGTTTACAGAGCAGATCATCAGTTTTACATTCAACAATCCAAATACCTTTTGTTTGAGCTGATCTATTGCAATCTTCTTAGTGTGACATCACTTGCTTTACTTCCTTCCCGTGTCATGTTTTCATTCCTTCCTTTCTAACCCTCTGAGCTTTGTCACTGGGTAAATACTTCCCCCTTGATCTTAAATGGTTCTTCTACCACAGGGGTGAGTGCGTTCAGGTCCAGATCTCAAGGATGACTAAGGACCATACCCTCAGAGGTCTCACCTCTCTCTTCTATTCGACCAGTACACTTGGTCCCTTTTACAACTGGAGTTCTGTTCCACACTTTCTTCCACTCTGTCCAGGGCCTTCTAGTGTGATCCTTTTCAGAGGAATTGAAAAAAGTAACCAAGCACTATCCTGGTTGTGGAAACCAATGCTTGTGTGGCCTAGTAGCATAGTCCTTGTATTGCAATGATAACTGAAAGGTCAACAGTTTGAAACCACCACAGATGAGATTTTTCTACTGTTTTGTTTTGTTTTTAACACTTGGCTACTGATGCTAGGAAATCTCATTGTTGTTTTTATTTTCATCTCTTGGTGGTGAATGATCACAATAACTTCGTCTTGTGTGTTAGCTACCTGAATCTCTTCTTTGGAGAAATGGCTGTTCATATCTTATGCTCATGTTTAAATTTAATGGGGTTTTTTTGCCTTTTTTTGTGGCGGTACTTAAGATTTCAATTTTTTTTAAATTAGTCTCTCGTTCAATGTATCATTGCCAATTTTTTCACTAGTCTTTGGTTTTCTTTTTTACTCATTTGGTGAAGTCTTTTGATGTACTAAACTGTCTAATTTTAGGAAGGCCTAATCATTTGTTCTTTTTCCTGCTGTGTGCATATTTTTCCATTATAATTGATAATGGATTTATGTCATGTATAGGACCTCTGAATGTTCTAGAGTTTTCATTGATTATCTTTATACTCCTAAGTTTTACATTTAGGTCTTTGATGTATTTTAAGTTAGCTTTTCATATGGAGTGAGATCTGGGTCCTGTTTCATTCTTCTACAAATGGAAATACAATTTTGTCAGCAACCTTAGTTGACTAAACTCTTCCCCAGCAAATGTGTTTTGGCCCTTTGGGAAAAAACAGATGTCTGAAGATCGATAAATTAATTCTGAGTTCTTAAGTCTGTTCCATTAGTTCATGTATCTATCATTGTATCAGCACCATGTTTTGATTATTGTAACTATGTAGGTCTCTGTAGTTATCATTGTATCCGTACCATGTTTTGATTATTATGACTATGTCGTAGGTTTTGAGATTGGCCTCCTACTTTGTTCTCCTTTGTTCATAGTGCTCTACTTATCAGGGTCTCTTTCCTGCCCGTAAACATTGGTGATTAGTTTTCCATTTTTTAAAAGATGATGTTAGAATCTGGAATACGATGGTACTATATCTAATGACTGCTTTGCATGTATTGACGTTTTCACAATGTTAAGTCCTCCGATCCAAGAGCATGGTACATTCTTGCCTTCATGTCCCTATTGGTTTCTAGTAGTAGTCTGCTGCAGTTTTCTTTTTTTACAAATATTTTGCTTCTCTGTTTACGCTTATTTGTAAGTGTTTCCTCTTTTGACAGTGTAAATGGCATTCTTTGCTTGGTGTCCTGTTCAGAGCTCTCTTTGGTAGTGTAAGAGAGTTCAGCTGATCTCTATCTTGGTTTTGTCTCCTGCCACATTGCAGAAGCTTTCAAATTAGTCCAACATTTTTCTTTCAAAGTCTTTGGAGATTTTCTATGTGTAGTGTCATATTGTCTACAAATAAAGAGAGTTATACTTCTTTCCCCATTTGGATGCCTTCAATTTCTCTTTGTTGCCTTTTATCTCTGATGAAGACTGCTAGGAAAATATTGAATAGGAGTGGTGATAAAGGGTATCCTTGTCTGGTTCTAGCTCCCAGTACCTTTATCAAATACTCATTCCTTTTTTGGCATTCACTGTGCCTAAGGAAAACTTGTTCCAACAAATAATTACAGTATAATTTATCCTGTACTATCTTCTATATCTGATTTACCATGTTAAGACAGCTTCTATACTTCAGAATTCTTTGAGGACAAAACAGATACCAACTTTTGCTTAATTTTATGATCCTAATTATAATTATCCTAACTAGACTATAAAACCTTAGAGATCCTGTTACTGAGAATAACAGAGACTTGAATAAATTAATAAATGTAGCTCAAGTGTTGGTCTGTACAAGGCAACTACAGTGAACCCTCATTTATCGCGGTTAATCGGTTCTAGACCCTACCGTGATAAATGAAATTCCACGAAGTAGGATTCCTTATTTGTAAATCAAATATTTTCATAGTTAGAGCATAGAGGACATGAAAAAACACCCTTTAGTCATCATTACACTCGTATTACCCAATTTATTAAACGAAAAAGGGAAAATACAGTAAAACATTTTGGACGTTACAATTATCATGTATTATTTATTATATTATTTATGGCATCTAGTTTACAGTATTACATATTTCACATACAGTATTATTATACATAGTTCTTACAAATACTGTAATCAATAGCCTATGAAATGACTTAAGGGATGTACTCTACAGGTGGGTCGCCGTCTTTTTCCTCTGAAGGAGCGGGTGTAGGCAGTGGGTGCTGTTACACAAAAACCGTGAAAGAGTGAAGCCGTGGAAGTCGAAGCGCAAAGTGGCGAGGGTTCACTGTATACTAATTTTATCATACATTTTTCTTATCTTACAACAACATTCTGAGTGCACACACTTAAATTTGTTCTAATATCATTGTGATAATTCCCAGGTCAGTTCCTAATTATTGGATTAGATTCTTCTTCCCTCCTAGATCCCCTAAAGTAAGACAATACTTTTCACCTCCCTGAGGCTTCATACTGATGTATCTTCATCACCATCACCCCTAATCCCCACACAACACACAAACAGCCAGAACTTCTGCCATCTGCCATCTAAGAACAACCCTCTTCGGGCTATTTCTACATTTTGTGAATCTCCAAGAGCGTGCCACGCTCTGGTCTGGGACCCTAGATGAGCAAAGCATGCGTTCTTCAGTAGTCACTCACACCTGCCTTCCCAAAGCATGGAGACAAATTCTGCTTCATTGGCATCTATCTGCTTCACCTGTGCCAAAGAGCAGACTACCAGCTTCTGAAGGGCAATTGGTAAGGACATTCTTTGAGTTGAGTATTATTTTATCTTTAAATGAATTATGAAGAAATCCCCAAATCTCACAGAGCCTTGATATAAACATATATGAAACAAAACTAACTAGTCCATATGATAACAAGGCCAGGCCATGAATACAGAATATATATGTTATTTAGCAGGGACAGCAAGCTGTAAATGACAGTGAGGGCAGACGTTAATTGAACCTCTGTGCTCTTGTCACAAGTAGAATGCAGCCACTACCTGAGACAAGATGGCTGCCCCTGAATCACCCTATTACAGCCTGAGCTCTGCAAGGGCTTATGGGTTAGGGGAAAATCATACACAGATGACCAATTTTTTTATGGTTCACAGCCGATCAAAGTGAAATTCAGCAGCTGTTCAGGACAAGTGACCACTGTAACGGCTGTAATAGAACCTACTAAATAGAGAGAGAATTGCATTAGAGCAAGAGGTTAGCTCTGATTATCGGCAGGTGAGTGCTTTATTGAAGTTGAAAGACCATTAACATTGATAGAGTAATTATTTCAACTTGAAAGTAATTACCTTGATGGGTGATAACTTCTCTAGTGTTCCCAGATTTGATTGGGCCAAACAAGTGTGAGCTCCTGAAGCCTAGAAAAACATTACAACAATACTGTGATTTTTGAATTACTGAAACCACTGTTAAGATATTTTAATTATGCCAAATAGTGAAAAAAAATTCCCTTACACAAGCTAGTGACCTCTCATGTAGAGAGAGACATTTGCTTTTTAATCCAAATGCAATGACCCACACCCACCACCTGTGAATACATATGTGATGGGCTTGCAAATGAATCTTTTTATCTCGATCAAACTTTTAAGGTGAAGCATCTTGTTAGTGCAGGACCTGGGTGTGCCTAAGCTGGAATTGCTGACATGGTTGGCCTTGACTCTGAACTGAGAGACCCTAAAGAGGCCACCGTCTTCTGTTTTTGTTGCCGAGGGTGTACATTTAAACATTTGATAATAATGTAACACAGATTGAAAACTTCGGATGTCATGCATTGCAAGTACTATATTTCAGATTTTAGTTAGTAATTCAGTGTTTTAAATAGGTTTCTTCCCCAGTGTTATGCAGTTTCACTACAAATATTCCATTAACCAAATGTTTTCTATTTATCACTTTGAATATGAACAGACAAAATATAATTTTTAAACCTGGACTTCCCTGAAAATCCATACAAACATGAAAAACTTGAGTTAGTAGTAATTGAGAACTAAGATTCATAAAATCTGATTCAGGTGATCAAGACCAAGAAATATTGTGGGAGTTTTCATTACTACTTACTTGTTTCATTACTCTAAAGAGAATTATAATTCGCTTTAGAAATTGTCATGGTTACCAAGTGCTGCTGTAACTTAAATGCCACAAGTAAGAACAGAAATTTATTTTCCCAATGCTGGAGACAAAAAGTTCAAAGCAGGTTCTTGCCTATGTTGATTTCTTCCTTTAGCTAGTTTCTTCTTTACTTGGATTAGAGAATCCTTGCATAACACCCCATGCCTGTGGGTGGGTGTGTCTAATCTGCTATTTTGAAACTCAGTGCTGATTATTTGTATAGTCCACTCTACTTTATTTACATAATTGAATCTACAGGAGCTTTAGTGACGTCTGGGTTACAATGCGCTGGGTGGCTAACTGCAAAGTCAGCAATGTGAACCCACCAGCTCCTCCATGGGAAAAGCATGAGGCTTTCTGCTCCCATAAAGATGTGCAGCCTCAGAACAGCAAAGAGCCCTGTAGCTACACCCTACCCACAGAGTTGCTACACGTGGGAACTATCTCGAAGGCAGCGGGTAATTGACATAATCCCATTCTTAACAAGAAGCTACTGTGTTCAGCAGCTATTAGAGCTAAACACAACAACAACAAGAAATCATGTTTTCCTCTCCAGGATTCAAATCATGTTTAGAGGAGAATAAGGAAAGGGATCTGTTGATATATTTTTTAGAAAAGAAGTTGATCATATGTAGACATCAACTGTATATATTTATAAATTCTTGAAAGAAGCTAGGGGAACCCGAACTCATGACCCAAATCCAAGCCCCATATCATCCTACTCATCCACAAGCCTCCAACCGAACAAAGATAGAGATCATAGTTCTCGGGCATCTTGTCAATGAAGATGAATGTGGCATCGCCCTGAAGTTTCTGCATGAGTCCATGGACCTTCCTAGCATCTGCATAGAGCTTCATCAGATGATCAAGGATTCCAAGCAATTAATGATTTTTCTCCATCTCCCCATCTCCACCCTGAATTTCTTTCCAAATCCAAGGCCACGTTCAGTCTCACTTTCAGCAAGATTCAAAGGACTCAGATTCCCATGAAGCCAAAAGAGATTCACTCACTGAAAACTAAAGTGACTGTCTCCACATGTGATTAAAAAAAGCCAGTGTTTGAAAGGAAGCCATTGGGAAAGTGATAAGGATTGATGAATTTAATTGTAAATCTTGCTATTAAGTCAGTCAAAGAGTGGCAAAATCTGACCAAGCTGACATCATAGCACAGTTCTTACTACAGCAGGTTCCCTGTGTGTCATATAAGGCTGGGCTGCAGATTGTATTAAAGAGCCCCTCAGGTCCTCTGAATTTAAAATCAGTGCAATAACTCATTTTAAAGCATTTTATATGATACTTGGATTATTAAATATTCACATTACAAAACCAAGGAGTTTTAGTCCATTCAAGAAATACGTTGTCTAACTATGAAAGATAATGGCCATGTCTAGATAGTAAAATTCCAGTATATTTTTAATGGATGTAAATGTTACTTTTTGACAAGACACAAGTAATGAATTTTAACAGATGAGTTCCTACTGGGTGATTACAATACAGAGTTTTATTTTTGCTAAAGCAATTACTAATGTCATGGTTGGATACCTGTGCCCATTAGTGGCTGGTTTTGTGTTTTTTTCAGATAGTTATTGATCTCTTGCTGAGCTGGGATTCAGGTTTTATGCCAGATAGCTTGATTAATGGGTTGGTTTCTATAAGTGGACTGAATCAGGATAGGAAGCAGGGGCAGCTTGCTCTGCCAACCCCAAATCCGTCAAGACGCATAGCTCATTATGAAACAGTTATCAAGGATACATGAAAAATTAATTGGGCTCAGTTTGATTCTGGAAAGGATCGGCTTTCTACTTTCCCCCCTCCCCCTTTCCAGATGTTGTGCACCCGCCCCTGGAGAAACAGCAATGGGAGATGTATTAATACATTGTATTGATTAGATCAAGACCCCTGACAGTTATTTGTAGAGATACCATCTGGCTGCTGTTCGAATTTCTTCACCAAAAACAGGACGTGACATGTTATTAATCTCAACTCTCTAAGTATAGACAGTTGCCTTTTCTGCTAAACCGCATTTTACCATTCCGTAGGAGATGGAGGCAGACCTGAAGGTGCAGAAATTAAGGTTATTACACAAATTGAGCCATATGGTCCAAATATTTCAGCAAGAAAATTGCCAGGCAATAAAAATTGCTCCTGCCTTCCTAATGGTGTAAATTACAGTTTAACCATGGCTCTAATGATGTCCTTCTGCCGCACTTAACTACTGTTACATGAAGGACATTGTTTTAAAAATATAAAAAACAAGTAAATGCCAGCAGCGTGTTTTACAATCTGTTAGTGTGTCATTAAGAACACTGTCAGAATTACATAAACATAATGGCAAGCAACCAGCCTACAGAAGAACTCGGATGGAAAGAGAAAGTATCTTGAAAACGCTCTCTGAAATGTCAAGAGCACTGTCCCCTCTGGAAGTTTTCCAGGAAGGAAAGCCCTGTCCAGTGCTTCATTCTCATTCTTTTGTGTGCCCTGACTTTAATGTTATCTAAACCCATGCTTAGCATTCCCCGGTGGGCTTCTGTACACACTTACACTGTAGCACACAAGGCAAAACAGAACAGGTGAGAGGAGACGTAACTAATTCTAATCTAAGCGATAGATAGACATTGACTTTTGTTAGTATTCTATTGGTAGGGAAAAGGGAAAAGACTCCGCTCTCCTCCTCAATCCTGACATGCAGTATTGAAAATGAAATTTCTATTATCCACAAAGCCACTCCTGCTCTCTGGGATGCAACATTAAAAGGAAGCCTACTCAACATTACCATAAACCTTTCAACAAGCACTATTGTCAAGATCATCAATGTCTGTGCTGGGGAGCTCTGAGCCAGACTACACTCAGTGAAAGCTGGTTAACACTAAACCAGACTGACTACATAAAGTATGTTTCCATGTAGAATGTAAGAATACTGATGTTTTGCTCTTTGAAAAGAGGCAAGTCCTTGGGCCTCTGATCTTTGAGGGTGTCAGAAACATACCATATATATTCAGGTATATGCCAAGATTTTTGTAGTAAAATTAGGTGCCTCGGTTTATACTCGAGTATATATGGTAGTTTCTTAAAGTAAAGGATGGAAGGAAACTCTGCCTGAATGTATCTAAAATTTCAAAGGAAACTATTTGTTAAAAGTCTTAGGGGACATTTATTTTTTTCCTTTAAGTTTTTCTTTTTCCTCTCCCTTCCTGCAAATGGAAGAAGCTTACAGGCTAATTTGACCTTTAAACTGAAAAAGAACAAAAAGAAAGAAAACTGGAAACAAACAAACAAACAATCCCATGTGATATTTATGCATTAATATTAATGAGGGCCAGCTACCGTAAAAATGTCTTCATTGCAGGAGGTTCAAGAAGACCGTCCTGTTGGCTGGCTCATTCCTTACCTGAAAAGTGCCTCCACTTCTTACACCCCGAGCACTCACCTAATTTCCACCTCCCTTGCAAATCAGCTGTTAACCTAAAAGTTGAAACACACCCAGTAACTCCACTGGATAAAAGGCCTGGCAACCGATCTTGTAAAGATTATAGCAAAGAAACCCCTGGGAAGCAGTTAGTTTTCCTCTGTTCCTATATGGGGTCACCATGAGTCAGAATCAGTTGGATGGCTCCTAGTGCTTTTGTGTAGTGTTTCTCCTTAATCTTTATCATTATTGCTTTGGGGTTCTTTTGCTGCCATAACAGAAAAACCACAAGTAGATGGGGGGTTTTTGTTGTTGTTTTTTAATCATTTTATTCGGGGCTCATACAACTCTTATCACAATCCATACATCCATCCATTGTGTCAAGCACATTTGTACATTTGTTGCCATCATCATTCTCAAACCGTGTGTTCTACTTGAGCCCTTGGTATCAGCTCCTCAGTTTTCCCCTCCCTCCCCACTCCCCCTCCCTCATGAACCCTTGATAATTTATAAATTGTTATTATTTTGTCATATATTACACTGTCCGACATCTCCCTTCACCCACTTTTCTGTTGTCTGTCCCCCAGGGAGGAGGTTATATGTAGATCCTTGTAAGGTTTTAACAGAAATTTATTTTCTTGCAGTTACTCAAATTCAGGCTCTAAGGGAAAGTTTTTCTCTGCAAGCTCTGGTGGAAGATCATGGTCTCCTCCTTCCCTCAGTGCTTTTCGCATGGCTTGGCCTCTGTCCCACGCCATCTCCACTTGCTTCTCTATGCCTAATCTGCTCTTTTTAGATCCGAAAGATAATTGTCTTAAAGAACACCCTATACTGATAGGGCACCTTCAGATCACAAAGGAAATCCTTTCCCCTATGGGCTTTCATCATTCTATGGTTATATGACTATAATCACAAATATAGAGGTTAGGATTTACAACATGTACTTTGCGGGGAAAGAGCCCTGGGGTTTGCTTTCAGTAAGCATTTGGGCTGCTAACTGCAAGATCAGCAGTCCAAACGCCCCAGTAGCTTCTTGGGAGACAGAAGCTATCTGCTGCTGTAAAGGTTTCTAAAACTGTAAATCTTATATAGAGTCTTTATTAGTTGGAATCCACTTTACAGAAGTTTTTTGGTTTGGTTATTTTGCTGATATGCAATTAAATCCATAGCTATTGTCTAGCCTGATGGCTGAAGACCAGGCAGTGTTTTGTCTGGGTATACGTAGAGTTGCTATGAATTAGACCAACTCAACATCACCTAACAACAATGTGTTTTTTTACTCACTGTCTAACTTGCGCACAAGAATACACATTCTCCTATAAGAGCAGGTACTTTTGTTTAATATGTTTCCTATCCCCAAAGTAAGTCCAGAACAATGTTACTCTCAATCATTTGTGAAATGAATGAATGAAACTTTTAATAAACTAATAAGCAATAATTGACTTACATTGCTTTTCTATTTCTAACCCACTGTATAATCATATCATAGCTTTGTTTTTGTTTTCTCTTAGTGATTGGAAAATGCTTTATATTTAACCTAAAAGGAATACTATGTTTCCACACATGTATCAAATTGAGATAGATTCCTTCCTGTTCTGATAGCTGTCTATAAACAATCAATGTTGGGAACTTTCTAAATGAAACTCATTGAGGGCACTTTACACATGTCATCGTATTCACTTTATGGAGTTAATATTATTAGCTACACTTTATCAATGAGAAAACAGACACTCAGATTAAATAATGTGCCTAACGGAGCACAGCTAGTTAACAGAGATGATTCAACAGGTCTCTTTGATTCTGAAGTCTGCTCTTTCTACTACCCAATCTGCTTCTTGAGTTCTCAGCCAAGAAGACACAAGATGTTATGTATGATAATCTAAATGTCAATAACAACCAGAAATTATAGCTCAAAGCAACAAAAATTAAGATGGTCAGATAGCTTGGTGTGGACTTGATAAATGCATATTACTTATGAAAGATTCAAAATCTCACAATGATCACTTTTGACTGAAAAGTTCAAAGCTGACTTTTGAGAGAGGTCTATTCCAGAAAAGATGGGCAAGTTTCAAGGATTCTTGATCTTGATTCAAGATTCCAGAGAAATAAAGCAGACATGTTCTCATTCAGACAAAGAAAGACAGCTGCTTTAAAGGCGCCTAATGGTGACCCTCTGCTTCAGGAGATAGAGAAGGGGATGTTTTTTCAATCTGTCCCTATTTACTAGGATTGAGAACAAAACAACTTTGTTCAAAAACATCCCATCGGATGTCTAGTAAAGCGAGGGAAATGATGAGCAGCCTGGGACACGGAGGACATGGGCCCATTTGAGACATGCCCTGCCAGGTTCCATATTGGACCTTAAGGGGTTGTAGCTTCAGAGAGGCAACACCTGGTGGAGTAACAGGAACAGAGCCAGTACTCAGGAAAGGGTGGTTATTATGTTATGGAGGGGGAAAAAATCTGTGCAAGAAAATGCCATTGCTATAAATGTGTTCATAGAGTCTTGTTTGGAGATACTATTCCAGAGCTCAATATGGATTACAACTCAAGGTAAAGAAAACCAAAATCTTCATAACTGGACCTATAGTACCTAATATAAGATGTTACCTTTTGAGAGAAGATTGAAGTTGTCCACAATTCATTTTCATGGAAGCAGCAGCCAACAGATCACACAACATATTGCACTGGGTAAATCTGCTTCACAGATTTCTTTAAAGTGATGCAAAGCAAGGATATTACTTGGAGGACTCTCATGTGCCTGACCAAAGTCATGGTATTTGCAGTCATTTCATACACATGTGGAAATTAGACATTGAGTAAGGAAGACTGAAAAAGAATCCATGCATCTGAATTAGGGTATTGATGAAGAATATTGAGGGTTCCATGGACTGCCCAAAGGAAAATCAGGTGTCTCTTAGAAGAAGTACAACCAGAATGCTCTTTAGGGGCAAGGATGATGAGACTTCGAACCAAAGACTTTGGATGTGCTATCAGGAAAGACCAGTCCCTGGAGAAGGACATCATGCTTGGTAAAGCTGAGTGGGAGTGAAAAAAAGGAACAAGATGGTTAACAAGTTAACAAGATGGGTTAACACAGTGGCTGCAAGTATGGGCTCAAGCATAAGAATATAAGGATGGTTCAGGAAAGGGCAGTGGTTCATTCTGTTGTACACAGAATCAGTGTGAGTTGAAATGGATTCAGCAGCACCTAACCACAAGCCCAGAGTTTTAAAAGCAAGCAAACATATAAATAAACCTCTTTTCCTTTTCTTATTTCCCCTTTATTGACTAAATGCCCTTTGTAGAAAGCATATACTATTTAACAATATGTGTTACCAGCAGAATTATCTTTTTTGTTGCTTTCCCTCCCTTTATCCCCACCCCTACCCTACACCCCAAGAACCCTTGTTATTATATTAAATATTATTATTGTTGTTATTTGCTTTTCCCCATACCTTACACCATCCACTGTATCTGTTCACCTGCCATGCTGTTATTCGTTCCCCTCAAGTGGGGTTATATAGTCATCATTGCTATCACCCCGCCCCCACCCCCACCCCCGCTCTTTCTGTACCCTTAGGGAATCATTGCTCTCATTACTCTTTCTGATGGATTTATCTATCTTGTATTCCGTGCCTTGAACAATCTTAATTATACACATGAGATATGCAGGTCTAACAGGATGAATGAGTTAAAACTAAGTTCCATAATAATAGAGGGAGGAAATATTAAAGAACTAGAGGATAGTTATGTGTTTCAGCAGTGCTATTCTGCACCCTGGATATATCATCCCTTCCATGTGGCCCTTCTGTGGGAAACTGTCCGATTATCTTACAGGTGTTTTTTGTGTCTCCACTTTGTCTATGTTCCTTTACATCAATTTAGTTGCTTGTTTTTGAACTTCTGATACCTATTCCCACTGACACCTCTTGATCACACAGACTGGTGTGCTTTTTCCATGTGGACTTGGTTGCTTCCCTTCTATATGGCCACTTGTTTAAGTTCCAGCCTTTAAGACTGCAGACACGATAGCTCTTAATTGTTGGGCACCATCAGCTTTCTTCACAACTCCTGCTTATGTAACCATTTTGTCTTCAGTGATCATGTCGGGAAGATGAGTACTGTACATTGCCACATTATTAAAACAAGCCATTCTTATACTGAGGTAAGATTAAAGTAGTGGCCCAAAGTCCATCTGTTTCCTTGTTTTGTGTGTGTGTGTGTGTGTGTGTGTGTGTGTATACACACACACACCTATCTTTATGTATTTACATATTTACATATCTATATTTATACCTATATATATAATTTTTACTTTTTTGTTTTTTCATCTATTTCTTTTCTCCTGCCCCACTATCATATTTATCCATCATTTTCCTCTCAGTAATTCCTCTTGGATACATTTCAATTGATGAAGCATGACCAGGAACGCTATCCCCTCCTCACCATCGTTTTTAGATCTCTTGCTATGCCCCTATCCCTGTGGTTGTTGGCTTACTGCTCCTGTCCCCTCGCCTTCTCCTCTCCCATTCCCCAACCTTCAGTCCTATTGCTGTCTCCTTGCAATTGATTGTTCTGCCTATCTTACACAGACAAACCTCTAAAGAGAAAGAAAGGAAAAATGGGGGCTAGCCCATTCTGATAGTTCCATGTCTAACTACTGTCCTGGCCCCAGGTAGATGAGTACCCCTCTGTTAAATAGCGAGCATGCCCTGATAAAATCCACTGGTCCATTCCCCTTTTCATTTGGGGATCCATCTCCCAGGAACCACTAACCCAACCTACAGTACTCACACTCTTTTAGTCTCAGCCTTTCGTGACAGAGGGGCACACCTT
The DNA here is from genome assembly GCF_000313985.2 of Echinops telfairi. NCBI lineage: Eukaryota > Metazoa > Chordata > Mammalia > Afrosoricida > Tenrecidae > Echinops > Echinops telfairi. Next base: position 63,034,632 of record NW_022111324.1, on the reverse strand, counting down.
CGACAAGAGCCTGTTGCTCTTCCTGCAGTCAAGACTGGAGCAGTCTCGTGCTCTGTCCCCCCACCCCATTATACCGTTAACTTTCAGTGAGGCCCCCTTGTGAATATCCCCCATCCAGTTCAGATGGGGTGCCAAGCTCTCGCCCCCAAGTCAAGGACTTTGTGCTCTTGTTCCCATGGCTTGTTTGTTGCACTTGCCTTATGTTTTGCCCCTGTGGGCTGGTCATGCCGGCCATTCTCCCTGAATTGTAGCTTCAGTGTTGTCCTCTGGAGCACTGTAGTCTAGGTAGAGGACGTCATGTCTCCAGCTGGGGCCAGCTCCCCAGCAGAATGATCTTATGACAGCTACCCAAAGAGTTCAGGGTGCACTAGTAAGGAAAGGAGATCCAAGGTGCACATGCCCAAGAGGCAGGCTGAAGAAAGAAATTAACCCCCAGCTTTCAGAGTTGATTCAGACACAGAGTGCCCCTCTAAGACAGAGTAGAGCTTCTCCTTAGCATTCCTGAGACTATAAATCTTTGTGGAAGATTAGCCTCATTGTTTTCCATAGGGTGGCTGGTGGATTTGAGCCACTGACCTTGTAGTTAGGAGCCCAACACAACCCACTACACCAGAAGTAGGTTAGAAGTAGGTTGAGAATTCTTAGCACCACTAGAAAATAATTTAAAGCTATACATAACTAGAATATTCCTAATAAAGGGAGATGCATGGGAAAGTATAAAGACTAGTAATAAAGTATCTGTTTAATGATTCTAAGTGTTTCATACCTCATGTTTTTAATAATAAATATATAAAAATCAAGGATAAAATCGTGTTACACAGCACAAGAAATATAAAGACGTAATTAGTGATAATAACAAAAAAGGGGAGAAAATTTTATAGATACAAATTTCTTGTATCTACTGAATTTAAGTTGGGACCAACTTACCACAGAATGAGATAAATATAAACTGTTAAAGGTGATACTCATGGTAACCACTAATAAAATGTATTTTAAAAAATATACAATTGGATAAGGGAATCTATAAAGGCTAACTACTATAAACCAACAAAACACAAAAGCAAACAGTGAAGGATAGAGACACACAAACATTTTAAGAAGGTTTAAGATGCATGAAACGCAAATAATAGAATGGTAGAAATCACTTCTTAGTACATCTAGTGAATTTTAATGGAGCAAGGCTGAAATAGACTTTAAAAATCCCAACTAATCCAGGGCGGATGATCCCTTCATGACCAGTGGTGTGAGTGGCCATACTGGGAGGGTAGAGGGAGAGTGGGTTGGAAAGAG
>NW_022111324.1:63030139-63033139 GCF_000313985.2 Echinops telfairi | reverse complement strand
GAATGTACAAATGTGCTTTACATAATTGATGTATGTATGGATTGTGATGAGTTGTATGAGCCCCTAATAAAACGATTTTAAAAAAAGGAAAAAAAAATCCCAACTAATACAACCATAGGCATTTATAAAATGCATGCCTTAGCTCAATAACACAAATAAGTTGAAAATTAAAGGATGGAGGGGAAATTATTTCATGTGAATAAGCAAAACAGAGGTAGGGGGGCAACCCTCATATTAGAAAAATAGACAAAAATCTGTTATAAGAAAAAAATCTGTCATAAGAGATAAAAGTGGGTATTACATAATGATTAATTAAGGTTTAACAAGCATTAATATACATACACCTAAAATTGGGCACTTAACTATATAAAGCATATACTAATAGAACATAAAAAACAAATTCTAAAAATACTAATAGAAGTTAAAGATAAGTAGCACTACAATAATAGTTGTAAGCTTCGCTACCCACTTTTAATCTTGCAGAATATCAAGAAAAATCAACAAGAAAACAGGGGAACTGACTGACTCTTGAAACCGACTAGACTTAACAGACATATGTAAAACCACTCCAGCCCCACCAGCACAATGTACGTTCTGCTCCAGAGTGCATGGGTAACTCTCCAGAATAGACTATTCTAGGTCACAAAATAAGGGTTGGTCTTTTTTTTAAAGATCATTCTGTTGGGGCTCTTGCAATTCTTATAACAATTCATACATCAATTGTATCAAGCATATTTGTACTTACGTTGCCATCATTATTTTATAAACATTTACTTTCTATTTGAGCTCTTGGTATCATCTCTTCGTTTTTCCTTCCCTCCCCCCTCTCACCCTCCTGAGCCCTTGATAAATTATAAATTATTATTATTTTTATATCTTAACACTGACCTCTGTCTTCCTTTCCCCAGAGGGTTAGCTGTTTGTCCCATTGGTGGAGGATGGAGAGGGGATGTGTCCATCATTCCAATCTGCTCCCCCTTGCTCTCCTTGTCTCCCCACCTTTCTCATACCCAACTGGTATGGCTACTCCCATTTCTGTTCCTGATGGGGCTATCTGACCTGGATCCCGTGTGTTGTGAGCTCTATCAATACCTGTGTACATGCTCTGGTCTAGCCCAAAGTGAAAGGCATGACTGGGGTCATGATAATGGGGGGTGAGGAAGCCTCAAGGAACCAGAGGAATATTGTGTGTTCCATCAGTGCTATAGCAAGCCCGGGTTGACTCATTCCTTCCTTGTGACACTTCTGTGAGTGGATGTTCCATTGTCTATAGATGGATTTGGGGTCTCTGCTTGGAAGCCCATCATTCTCAGCAATGCTTGTTGTTTGTGATCTTCTGATGCCTCTTACCTGATCCCATAGACACCTCATGATCACACAGGCCGGTGTGCTTCTTCCATGTGGGCTTGTTGCTTCTCTGGTAGATGGCCACTTGTTTGACTTCAAGCCTTTAGAACCCCAGACGCTGTATCTTTTAATAGCTGGGCACCCTCAGCTTTCTTCACCACATTTGCTTATGTACCCATTTTGTCTTCAGTGATCAAGTTGGGAGGGTGAGCATCACAGAATGTCAGGTTTATAGAACAAAGTGTTCTTGCATTGAGGGAGGGCTTGAGTAGAGGCCCAAAGTCCATCCACTTCCTCAACATATTCCCATATAAATATATGTACATAGGCCAATACCTCTATTTTTATGAATTAATATATATATGTACACACCTGTATTTATACCTCTATCCATAGCTTTGCTTCCATAGATCTTTCCTTTGTTTCCTTTTACCTTCCTCCTGCGCCACCATCACGGTCACCCTTTTTCTGACCCTTAGTAATTCCTCTCAGCTAGATTGCTGTTGCTCCAACACTCTCAGGATATCTATGTCCTCCTCGTTGTTGATTTTAATTCCCTAGTTGTTCCCCTGTCTATGGTATTTTTTGCTCACGACTCCCTTTCCCCACCTCCTCCTCCCCCCTAATCCCTTCAGAACCTTCAATCCTATTGCTTTCTCCTCAGGGTTGCTTCATATGCCTATCTTATATAGGTAGGCAAACCAACAATAACAGAGGGAAAAGAAATTGAATGAAAAGAAAAAAATAGCAAAAAAATGAAAAAGCATTTCAGGTCTGTCTGCTGACCTTTATAACTATCTCCCCACAGGTCCTGGGGGGTTCTGGGAACTGCCCCTCTGAGCCTGAAGTTTTTAAAATATATTTTGAGGGCTCCTCAGGGGCGTTGTGGCTTTGTTTTGCTCCCATTGTTAATATGTAATGTTCCCTTCTTGGTTCACCCCACGGTGGGTGTAATCAGATTGAACTAACTCCCAGGCTTGTGTCCCCAGTATTGTCCTCTCACAGTATGCTCCAGTAAGGGGACATCATGTCTCGAGTCCTCTCTGTGCCTTAGCAGCTCCATACAGGGCTGTCATCCTCAGTGCTTGGTGTGCCAAAGGGTCTAGTCCCTCAATCTCTCTTTTTCCTTCTTGGTTTGTTTCTATGTGGCCGTGGCAGGTCGGCCCCGCTCCCCAACCTGTAGGTTTAGTTTTGTCCTCTGTAGCACATACATCTAGGGAGGGAGTCAGTTTGGCTCTGATTGGGGCCAACCCTGTAGACCTCTCTGTTCATGAGTTGCTCCATGTGGTCACATTGCCCTCAAGGTTTGGCATGCCGTGGTGGGGTCTGCACTTGCACTCCCATTTCTGTGGAGACATAAACAATACCCTCCCCCTGGGTGGAGTAGTGTCCTGCTCCCCCAATGCCATCATCTCCCTCTCACCTCGTCCTTCCCCTTCTTTGTGTTGGAATGACATGTACATCCTTGAACTTGGTTGTCGCCCCACCCCCACCCCCCGCCCAATATGGTTCTTCTGATTCATTTCTGTCTGCTGTAATCTTTTAATTAATTAATTAATTTTCTTTTTTTTCCTTTTTAATTCATTTTATTGGGGGCTTTTACAGCTCTTATAACAGTCCATACATCAATTGTATCAAGCATATTTGTACATA
>NW_022111324.1:63010022-63030039 GCF_000313985.2 Echinops telfairi | reverse complement strand
CCCCCGCCCAATAGCCTGTTCTTCAACCCAAAAAATATGAGTTAAGTGGTTTTTCTTCTATACGTGCTGTGATGATTATACTTACCTCAGTGGACTCATGTCGTACTTGTCCTTTTGTGATGGGCTAACTGCTTAGCATAATTTCCACCAACTCTTCCCATGAGAAGATGTGCTTCACATAATCATCAATGTTTTTAAGTGATGCCTAGTACTCTAGTGTGTGTATGTGCCAGAATTTTCTAATCCACTCATATATCGATGGAAATTAGGTTGTTTTTAATTCTGTGTGATTATGAATGGCACCACAATAAACATTGGAGGGCAGATGACTGGTGTTGTTCCATTTCTTACCTCCTCTGTATATATGACCAGTAGAGGGCTTGCTTGGTTGTAAGGTAACTCAATTTCCATTTACTTTAAATATCAATAGATGGCTTTCCACAGTAGCTTTATGTATCTACACAACCACCAGCAATAGAGAAGAGCTCCTATCTCACCACATTCCCTCCAACATTTGTTGCTCTCTGAACTTTTTAGCTGGGCTATCCTCAAGGGTGTCTGGTGGTATCTGAATTTTTTTTTAATCTTCATTTCTCTGATAGCTAATGACCAGGAGCATTTACTCATATGTTTCTTGGCCATTCTGGGCTCCTCCCTAGTGAAACTTCTGTTTCTGAAACTTACTCAGGGGGTTAACTGTTTTCTTTTTGCAGGCTAGGAGGGTATTTTAGATTTTAGTAATAAACCCTTTGTCAGATATATCATTGCTAAAAATCCTCTCCCAGGCTTTGGGTTCTCTTGTTACTCTCTTGGTGAAGCCTTTCAATGCACACAGGTGTTTTATCCTTAGTATATCCCATTTGTCAATTTCAGCTTCATCTCTGTGTGCATCCTTCCCTATTACAGTTAGCCTATGTATTCCCTGCACCAATGTTCTTACATTTATCCCAATTCCTTTTTGATGGTGTTTACTTCTAGGTCTGTAATCCACTGTGAGTTTATTCTTGTGCATAGGTGACTTAAGGGTCTTGTGTCATTTTTCAACAGGTTTCAGTCATTGTTTCCAGCACCACTTGTTAAAGAGGCATCTACCTCCCACTTAATGCTCTTTGGGTCCTTGTTGAAGATCAATTGTCTATATGCTCATGGTTTAATTTCTGAGTTTTCTGTTTGGTCTGAGTATCTGTCATTATTCCAGTACCATGCTATTTTGACCACTGTGGCTGTATAGTAGGTGTTAAAGTCAGATAGGTGAACCCTCCAACTTTATCCTTCTTCTTGAAGAGTTTGCTGCTAATTTTTGGCTTCTTCCCTCTCGATATGAACTTGATGGTTAGTTTTTCCAATTCTTTGAAGAAGGTTTTGGTAATTGAATCAGGATAGCATTAAACTTATAGAGTGCCTTGGATAAGACTGACATCTTTATTATATTGATTCTTCTGACTCACAAGCATGGGATATTCTCCCATTTGTGGAGGTCACTTTGGTTTCCTGTAATACGGTCCTATAATTTTCCTTGTCTTGGGGTTTTTTTTATTAGATATATCCCTAGATATTTCAGTTTGTTCTTGGCTATTGTGAAGGGTACTGCCTTCTTGATCTCCTCTTCTGTGGTCTTGTTCGATGTATTTAGCAAACCAACAGACTTCTGTTTGCTGATCTTGTATCCCGCCACTCTTCTGTATTCTATATTGCTGCCAGTACTCTAGTTGTGAAGCTTTTGGGGTTTTCAATGTATAAAATAATGTCCTCTGCAAATAGCGATAGTTTCACCTCCTCCTCTCCCAGGTGGATACCTTTAATATCCTTCTGCTGCCTTATGTTGTTAGCTAGGTCCTCCAATACGATGTTGAATGAAGTGGGGACAAGGGGCATCCTTGTCTGGTTCCCTTTTCAGTGGGATTGTTTTCATATTTTCTCCATTGACTATGATGTTGGCTATTGGATTTACATAAATTACTTGTATTAACTTGAGGAATTTTCTTTCCATTCCTACCATCTTGAGTCTGAATTATGAATTGGTGTTGGATGACATCAAATGCTTTTTATACATCTATCAATATTATCATGTGATTCTTATCCTTTTTTCTTACCAATGTGGTGAATAATATTGATGGACTTGCAGATGTTAAACCATCCCCATATCCCAGGAATGAATCCCACCTGATCATGAGGGATGATGTGTTTTATATATATACTTTTGTATTCTAGTGGCCAATATTTTGTTAAGGATTTTTGCACCTATGTTCATTTGCAATATTGTTCTGTATTTCTCTATTCCTGTGGGACCCTTGTCCTGTTTGTGTATCAAAGTTATAATGCTTTTCAGAATGAGTTCGGGAGTTTGCCATCTTTTTGTATGCTCTGGAATAATTCATAGAGGATCAGTGTCAGCTCCTCCCTTAATACTTGGTAGAATTTTCCTGTGAAGCCGTCTGTTCTGGGAGTGTTTTCCTTGGTAGTTTCTTGATAACCATATATATTTCTTCTTTTTGTTTTGATCTATTGAGGTTCTTGATCTCTATCTGGGATAAAATAGGGAGGGATTGTTTTTCCAAGTATTTGTCCATGTCTTCCACGTTGTTGAATTCATTAGAATACAGAGTTTTATAGTACTCTGTGGTAATCCTTTTAATCTCTTGGGGTTCATTGTGATTCCCCTGGTTTCATCCCTCATTCTGGCTATTTATGCTTGCTCTTTCCTTTCCTTGATTAGGTTTGCCAGCAATCTGTCAATTCTGTTGATCCTTTCAAAGAACCCGAATTTTTTTTTTGCTGCATTTGATTTTTTGCATTGTTCTCGTGTCTTCCCACTCATTTAACTGTGTCCTCATTTTTATTTCATTTTATTTTGCTATTAAAATGATTGTTCTTCTCATTGCTGGAGGTTTTGTGAAAGCATATCAGTCATAAGTCTCTCTTCCTTTTTCATATATGCAGATTGCTGTTATGATTGTCTGCCTCTTCTATTCTGTTGGTGAGGTCCATTATCTTGTGTTTTGCTTCTGTTACTCATCTATTAGTTCTTGTATTTCCCTTTGGTGCATGGACTTCATCCCCTCTATCATGGACTCCATCTCCTCTATCATTGACTTCATCTCCTCTATTATTGTGTCCTTATTCTGCATTGCTTCCCTCATATCCTGTATTACTCCAAGCAGCATTCTGAAGATTTCTTTTTGTGGCAGATCAATGTCTGTTGTTTTATGAGCATTGTTAGGTTTAGGACTTTTGTTTTTCTTGGTTGTTGAGAGTGTTGAGGTATGCTACTGTCTGCGCGTCCTTTTGGAAGAACCAGGCACCATGTTCCAGGGAGACCAAGGAGCCCTGAGCTCTTTCTCTGTCTGACTGGTAAGAGTGGTTTCAGGGAATACCTGTGGCCTACTATGGTGGTGGGCCAGGCTGCTGTGTAGATGAGATGCAGTGACAACTCAGTAGCCAGAGGTGGTGGGGGTACTTTGAAGGTGGGCTGAGGCCAGCAACTGTAGGTATACCACTGGGCCGGGTTGGGGTGGGCCTGCAGCATGGGCATGGGCCTGGCCTTGTCTGCCCACAATTTTCAGTCTTTTAAAGACTCTCCATAGAGCCCCAAACTAATAGAGCCAGTTTGAGGCATGGGCTGTGGCTCTCAGCCCCAGGCTTTTCCTTTTTTGTTATTATAAATCCTAGGCTGTGCTCTGGGGATTAGAGTTCTGCCTGTATTATTATGTTAATATTATGCCAATGGACCAAACCAGGTTTCTCTGGCTTACATTCAAAGTTACACAAAGGAACACAGTCTAGAATTGTAAGCATTTAAAAAATTTTTTTCCTTTTTATAATGGACTGTGGGATGCCCTGGTATCAGGGCTGTGCTGTGATGTCTCCCAGGGAAGGGGACCAGATCAGTCCAGTGGGTTTGGGGCCGACTGGATCTGAATTCTCCCCCAGGTACCCTCCTCTATCACTCCTGGCTCTCTCCTGCACAGCTATGCAGACTGTGCTCTGGAGATTTGTTTTCTGTCATGGGTAAATATCCTGGGGGCTTTTAATTGTTATCTATCATTACCCACACTGTCAGGCATGGAGCTGGGGAGAGGGGGAAAGGGGATGACCAGTGTAGTCCCTCCTCCATTCCTGGCTAGGGAGAGGGAATGCAAAGCCTGAGAATGCAGGAGCAGATGGATAGCAGAGAGGGGAACTCTGGTATGAAGTCTTGTGGCTGGTTCTCAGAGGATCTCCGAGAGCCTGTGATAATGACCACCTTTAGACAGCAGACTAGGGAAATTATTGCACACTGCGGATCTCATATCTTGGGTATACAAAGGGGTAGTGGATGCGGGACCTGGTAAGGGATTAGCAGAGCCCAAGGGCAGACTCAGTGAACATAGAAATCAGGGCGTTCTCAAATTTCTCTGTGGGCAAAAATCACAGGAGGAGGTCTGAATCAGACCCTACTACACTGAATCTATTTTTAGGACCCAGACTCCCAATATTGGCCTCTTTATCTCTTCATTTTCTGATCTAACAACAGGAGCACTGGGTGGGTGAGTCTACCTGGATACCATCTTCACTCTCCAGCCTTCCTCCTTTTCATTGCCATTCTACTTTACCAAGCATGTCCAAGCTACATAAGATAAAGTCACACCATGCTTGCCTTTAAGGAGCTTCTGGTTGTACTTCTTCCAAGACAGACTGGTTTGTTCTTTTCGAAGTCCATGAGATGTTCAATATTATTCACCATCATCATAATTCAAATGCATCGTTTCTTCTTCAATTGTCCATATTCAATGTCCAACTTTCACATGCATATGAGGCCATTGAAAATACTATATGCCTTGGGTCAGGCACAAATTATTCCTCAAAGTAAATGCCTTGCTTTTCAGTGCTCTAGAGAGGTCTTGTGCAGCAGATTTACCCAATGCAATGAATTGTTTGATCTCTTGACTGCTGCTTCCATGAGCATTGATTGTGGGTCCAAGCAAGATAAAATCTTGTCATCTTCAAACTTTTCTCTGATTATCATGATGTGACCTATTAGTCCAGTTGTGAGAGTTTTGGTCTTCTTCACATTGAGTTGTAATCCATACTGAAGACTGCAGGCCTTTATCTTCATCAGCAAATGATTTAAGTCTTCTCACTTTCAGCAAGCAACTATTTATCATCTGCATATAGCACATTGTTAATAAGCCTTCATTGAATCCTGATGCCACATTCTTTTTCATAATCCAGCTTCTCTGATGATTTGCTTGACATACAGATTTAATAAATATGATGAGGGGATACAACCCTGACACACACCTTTCCTGATTTTAAACCATGCAGTATTCTCTTGTTCTGCTCACACAGCTGCTGCTTGAGCTGTGTAAAAGTTCCACATAAGCACAATGAAATGTTCTGAAATTTCCATTCTTCTCAAGGTTGTCCATAGTGTTGAATGCCTTGACATATTCAATAAATCACAAGTAAACATCTTTCTGGTATTCTCTGCCTTTAGCCAAGATACATCTGATATCAGCAATAGTATTCTTTGTTTTATGCCCTCTTTTCAATCTGGCCTGAACCTTTGACAGCTCCTTGTCAATGTAGTGAGGCAACAATTACTGGATGATCTTCAGCATAATTTTACTTGCATGTGTATAAATTATTTTGCTCTATAATTTGAGCATTCTATTATGTCACCTTTCTTTAGAAGGAGTACAAGTATGGATCTCTTCCAGTCAGTTGGCCACGTAGTTGTCTTCCAAATGTTCTGGCTTAGATAAGAGAGTGCTTTCAGAGTGTCATTAGCTTATTCAAACATTTCAATTGGTATTCCATCAATTTCTAGAGCCCTTTTTTTTGGTGGTGGGGGGGGCTTGTCCTTTCAGTACAGCTTGAACTTCCTTCAGCACCATTGGTTTTGTCCATATGTTATCTCCTGAAATGGAATATTGATTAGGTTGGGTTTGGGGTTTCTTTTGGTACAATGACTGTGTATTTTCTCCATCTTCCATAGAAGCTTCTTGCATCATTCAATATTTTCTCAATAGAACCATTCAGCATTTCAATTCAAGGCTTGCATTTTTTCTTGAATCCTTTTAGTTTAAGGTTATGTTGAATGTGTCCTCTTTTGGTTTTCTGACTCTTGGTCTTTACACATGCCATTATAAGATTTGGCTTTGTCTTGTCCAGCTACCATTTGAAATTTTTTATTCAGTTCTTAGACTTCATTATTTCTTCCATTTGTTTTAGGTACTCTATGGTTAAGAGCAGGTTTCAGAATCTCTTCTGACATCCACTTTGATCTTTTATTCCTTTTATGTCTTTTTATTGACCTTTGCTTTCTTTATGAATAGTGTTCTTTATGCCCTCCCACGGCGTGTTAACTCTTCTGTAGTTCACTGCTTCAAATCTGTTCTTGAGGTTTTCTGGAAATTCAGCTGGGATAAGTTCAACGTGCTATTTTGGCTCTTATGGACATATTTTAGCTCTTTTCAACTTTATCCTGACTTACATATGAGTGAGTAATTGATGGTCTGTTCCACAGTCAGTCCCTGCCTTGGTTTTAGCTGCTGGTATTGAGCTTCTCCAGCATCTCTTCACACAGATGTAGCCATTTCATTTCTGTACGTTCCACCTGGCAAGTCCATGTATATAGTTGCTGTTTGTGTTGCAGAAGAAGATACATTTCCTATGAACAAGTTGTTGGCTTTACAAAATTCTATCAGGCAATCTCCAGCTTCTTTCTATCACCATATTTTCCAACTATCACCATATTTTCCAACTATCACCATATTTTCCAACTCTTTGTTTCCAACATGTTCCATATGTTCCCTCCTCTTTGTTTCCAACTTTTGCATTCCTATCACCCATAATGCATGACTGGATCAATTTCAGGCTGAAGTTGTTGGTAGAATTCTTCAATTTCTTCAACACTAGCTTTTGTGGTTGATACATAAGTTTGAATAATTGTATTTACTGTATTTCCTTGAAGGTGGATAGATATCCTATCACAGACAGTATTGTACTTCAATATTGATTTTGCAATGTCCTTTTTGACAATTGGTGTCATGCCATTCCTCTTGATTGTGTAGAAAATCATATTATTTTCTGATTCAAAATGGCCAATACCAGTCCATTTCAACTCACTAATGCCCAGGCTATTGATCTTTATGTATTTTATTTCATTTTTCATGGCTTCCAATTTTTCTCGTTGCACACATTTCCAAGTTGTGATTAGTGCAGCTGTTTCTTTTTCCCTTGAGTAGTGCCACATCACCAGATGAAGACGCCAAAGACTCCACTCCCACAGGTTTCACCCAACTTCCTTCACCATGACGACTCCCCTTCCAGAAATCATCTCATCTTCAATCACTTTTCAAGTGCCCTCTGATCAGAGGCATCCATCTTCCAGCATTATCTCTGACAATGTTCTGTTTCCATTCATCAGGCCTTCCATATCTCACACTGTTTCAACGCTATGCATAAAGGTTTTCCGTGGCTGCTTCCTTCCATGCGGACAGCCAACTCCTTCTTCATTCTCTATTCTTAATCTAGAAACTCTGTTGAAACCTGTTCACTTTGGATACCCTGTTGGTATTTGAAAACACAGTGGCATAGCTTCCAGCATCACAACAACACACAAGCCACCGCAGTATGACAAACTCACAAATGGTGGTGGAAAATTTTACATTGAGGGAAATAAGTCAGTTGCCAAAAAGAAAAAAATATCATATGCCCTCACTTATATTAAAAAAAAATCAAGAAACTGTAAATGCATAGAAAATCATGTTTTTAGTGATTACCAGAGGAGTCCGTGAGTGAGGAGGAAAAAATAATGGGAGAGGGTTGCATAGCTGGTTGTTGTAAGTCAGGGGGGCTCACACTTTTTCAGCATGCGAGCTACTTATAAAATGATCGAGTCAAAATGATCTACCAGCTGCAAAAATGCAAAATATATATTTTATTTATTTATTTATTACATGTATTCATAAATACATTGATAATTCTTTACATGCACAATGTATGTTTATGTACCTTGTATAACCGCCTGAGTCCATATTACACAACACAACACAATTAACTATGTACATTTTTTGTCATTACTGAGTTTACTCTGATGTCTTGCACTGAATGGAATGAGCCAGGGATGCATAGTCCGGACAGTAACTGCTGACAGCCAGCCTCAAGCACACTTCCAAATGATCATTAGTCATGGTGGAACGGTACTTGGACTTAATGGTCTTTACGTGGGAAAAGGCTGACTCATATAAATAAGTAAAGCTGAATAGTGCAGTCAAGGAGGTAGCACATTTTCCCATGTTTGGGTATTTCCCTCTGTGAGTAAGATCCAGAACTGTTCAGGCACTCTGGACTTCAGCTGAATGTCGGCTTGTAGTGTCAAAATCTCCCATTTTTGTCTTCTTACTAGGTCCAGCTCCCCCACTCATTTTCTCTTATATTTAGGAGAAAAAACCCAAGTCTAAAAATTGGTGATAATTTAGCTTGTCAGTTTTGCTGCACTTAGCGCAGTTGTTTGCACATGCGTGTGACACCTTCGATTGCGTCTGATTGGCTGTGCTGTATATCAGTTAAGTGACGGGATTGATGATAGGCTTACAACTTTTTTTAATGTCATGCGATCTACCCACACTACATTTGCGATCGACGTATTGAGCACCACTGTTGTAAATGCTCTCAAGGAGTTGTAAATTTTAAATTAATAAAAGTTCTAAGATACATATATTTACAAAACAAAAGAGTAGCTGCTAAGGTTGCTAAAGTACAAACAGGGTTGTTTAGTCTGTAGGTTTAGCCTTACACATTCATGGAATATTCCAGTTGATTGGCTTAATAACATGTTATTGCTTCTATCCTCACTCTTAGTTCAAGTGCATGGACCCTGGTTTCTTAAAAGCTCACAAAACTCTACTCAAGACGCAACAATTAGTTTCTGTTCACCTGGAGCAGCAGAGAAAAAAGAGTCAGGAATCAGAGGAGAATGGGGAATGTGTGACTACTTGCCTTCATGAACAACTGCCTCCTCATCCATAGGACCAGAGTTGCTAGATGGTGCTCAGCTACTGAACATTTTGATCAAAGCTTCCATAGAAGCATCCTGACCAAAAGAGGAATGACCATAAAACTCCAAGAAAAGAATCAGCATTTCTAAATTGTACATATGGAAACATTTGAATTAGTGTATGCTTTGCTGTGTATACTCAACAGTATGTGATCAACGGTGCATATGCAATAGTAACACTGATTTTTTTAAAGGAAAAGAATAAAATGAATTCTCAGCAAAAAATTGAATTAACAAATGATGCATAAGAGAAGTAAATGATATAGTTTTGAACCTTCTAGGGAATTATCAAATATCTGGGGAATTTTCCTCAAAAATTTACAGTGGACAAAAAGAAACTTAAGTGGAAGATTGAATCATGATTGAATTGATTTGTTTTCTTGAATGTGTTTTCTTGAATTCCCTCAAGTATATTTTCTAATAGTTTCATTTTGTCTTAATGAAGAAAGACTTTTTAAAAAAAAACTGGCACATACTCCACATATCATGCAATTCAGTAGTTCAGTCACATCCAGAAGAGCTGTAAAATTATTATCACAGACACTTTTAAATATTTTCTTTTTTCTTCTGTTCATTGATATTAGATCCCAATTTCCCTCCACTCTTCCTTGCTGTACCACGCCTCCCACCAAATCATTAATCCAATTACTGTTACCATATATTTACCCATCCTGGATTTCATGAAGCAAAGAACATACCAAAAAGGAAAAGAAAAAAAAAACTAACAATGACAAAGTAAAACAGAGAAAAGCCTCAATTGAAAAGAGTAGAAAATATTGAAACTTAGAACCATCTTTTAAACGATACTCAAAATGACCTCCGACAATTATAAGTATCGTTAGAATGTCTTGTAGTCTCATTTTATAAGCAGGGCAGTTTTCTTCCTTATTTGCCATTTGGTAGTCTCTCTTTTTATCTCTAACCCACAACCCAGCAAATGAGAAGGTTATGAATTTACTTGATCTTGTGAATACCCACTTTTGCAAATATTAAGAAGGGATTAGAAAACTATCTACTTAATTAAAATTCAATTAAAATATATGAATTATACATATTAATTCATGCATTTTCATTTTTGTGGCAATACAAATATTTTATGCTTCTATATTTTGGACATTTCTTCCTATAAATAATTTCCTGTCTCTCTTTCTAAAATATACATCAGAGGAAGCAGCTGGAGAAAGTAAGGGTTTGAAGCTTTATAAACTGATGCAGCAGTGACTTATTATGAAGTATTTTCAGAGTACATGCCTTGAAGATATTTGATATCTGATAAAACTTCCCTGAAATAAGAAATAATTAATTCTCACCATGCAAACTCCAAAAGGAACCGGTTGATGATTTTCCTCCTAAATGGGAGCTGATAATCCTTATTTAGAAAATTAAATTTCTTCATCTGTAAACAACGAAAAGCAAGGCTTCGAGCCAGTTCAATCACAGTCCACACGTGAAATCAGAGCAGACTGGATTTTTAAAATATGAGTGAAATGGAATCAGAATTGGAATGGGGGGAATTACAGGTGGGACTCCTGGAATGGGCGACTAGGAAGGAGTACAGCGAGCCTTTTCAGAAACCTGATGGAAAGACTGATTATTGACAGGTCTGTGCAGAACAGCATGTTTCAAAGCAGCGTGGTTGGTGGTCATCTTTGAGCAGAGCCCCTCTGTTTCCAACTCTGCTGATCATGAGATGTGGTTGTCATGCAACACAACAAATACTCTTTTTTTCTAAGAGGGAGACTAAATTTCTAGCAGGGCTTAAACCCATATTTTTTCCCATTCCAACTGTCATTCTGGTTAGCCTGTATTGTATAAATCATGGTCCATTCTAGTGTGGCTCGCTGGCCAAGACTGAACAGGGCAGACGTTCTGCCTAAAAGAAGCAAATCTGTTGGTTGCTCCCTTGAAAGCCAAATATGTCATTTTAAAAGTCATCGTTTGCTTTCAAAACCAATGTTTCTGAAAGGAAATGGCTACTTTAGTACTTGTGTTCTAATGTGTACGTTCATTTGTGAGTTCTCACACAAAGCATTCATCCAGAATGTCCCCAACCCTATTCATTCCATGAGAAAGGTCGCCTCTAACTGACTTGTCAATAGGATACTTAGGACTACAGCACTGAAGTCTTCTCTGCATGAAACACATGAGCAGTTAAAAATATACCTAGGCAAGGATGGTTTTCATCCTAGCTTCTTCTTGTACTAGAACAATTGCCAATGTAGAAGTGGCCACAGTTCAGTGTGATTTTATTTTTAGTGCTGTATTATCCCCTGTTGGGGAATATGTCTGTGCATTTCACGTGTCCTACATTTTAAATGCCCAGATGGTGACTCTGTGCTCTGGTTTGAATTGGCCAGCCCTCATCTTTCATGCTCCGCAGTCTGTCTAGTTATCAGGGAGATAGGAGACAAGGAAAATCCGTCCATTTCTCAGCTTCTCTTCATCTGTTTCTAGTCACCCACAGTGAATGATGCACTTTTCCAATTGTTAAGATGACAGTCACCATGATAACTGAACATTGCTTCCCTGGCATGGGGACTTCCCTGTGGTCCTTTAGCGCCTCGCTTCCCTCCCAGGGCAGGGCCTTTGCAGTATAACTGATGACTTGCAATCTTGTAAGTCACAAAGGAGTGAGAGGTGGTGTAAATATTTTACACCTTGTTGCAACCACTTATATTTGCATTGGTCTTCTTCACTCTAGACTTCAAGCTCAACAGAGAATGTTAATCAGATCATTCAACCTGAGAAATAGTCTAAAGTACTAATAAAATCAATGTAACAAGGTATCTGGTTTAAATAACCCACATGCATAAGAGAAGGTTAGTATGATTTTTTTTTGGTTAGTATGATTTTTAATGTTCATGTTTTATAGAGCTTCTGTCCCTCATACTATCTGTGCAATGACCAGTGCTTTCACCTTTACCAATAATGGCCAGTACTTTCCATTGAGACATTAGTAAGGAGGATGAGATTCAAAAAACAAAATTATCCCCAAGCATTTATCTTCCAAAAACAAATCCTGGACTTTGCCCCTTCAAAAGCAACAACCTAATGTAGTTACTTGTTCTTGTTTGAGCTGCAATGATAATAAAAGAATAATCTAATTCCGTCTTAATTTTCAAAGAAGGGAAAATAGGTGTTCTTAATCAAACTTCTGCTGAAAGAAAAATATAAATGCCAATATAGGTCAGTGGTCTCCAAGCCTTTAGAATGTCTATTCCTGTAATTAATACTGGAACGTGCATCCCCATTTTATGTACACTTACTTACTTCTAAGGAATATATAGATAATATCAATAAAGTACATCAACATCAGCTGGAATCTCATGGCACAATGTATTATACTAAAAGATTCAGCACTAATAATCATAGATGTCAATCCATTTTTGAATTGGTTCCCTTGATAATTTCAGTTTTTCAGCTTCTGCTCAGATATGATGAGACCAATATTGTTTATACCTCAAGCTGCGGCTGAAAAGATCTGTTATTGAAAGTATCAAACTGGCCATTTGTTTGTTATTTATGTTTGTATTAGTATTGCATTCGGATTGTGGCTTCTAAATCTTTCAGGAGTCTTGAAACTCACTCATATTGCAAGAGATAGTTTAGTTAAAATCAGATAATATAATCTATAATCTCATTAACATGGAACCATAAATTGCAATATATCCTTATATACTAAAAGCAAAAGATTAGATGAGATTAACACTGCCAGCCCCTGCTACAAACTCCTCAGTATAATTCTATACCTGAAAGGACAGGGATATAGATTATGCTGAAATACTAGTATTGCATTATCTTTTAAAATAGTAGACCTTAATTTCTTTCTAAGATTTAGAGAAAAATATACAAGTAATTTCACTATTTTCTTTCGGCATTCCAATATATCATTTATGTATCCTGACTCAGAGTGCACTGGTAAAAGATAATGAAAACTAGCATCATAATATGATGTGGGTACATAATACAAAACTATGACACATAGTGTGAATTCATGATGCCAATTCTTAAAACTGTAAACTTAGACAATATTGACTTCTCAGATTGGGATAATTAAAAGTATATCTAAAGTAAGTGATTTATTTACACATTAGACAAAATACAGTGTAGATGAGTTATCTTTTTAAAATATCAATTTATATGGACAGAAAATGGCCTGTATTAATGAAAAATAGCAACAATTAGTTTATCCCTATATGGACAGAAAATGGCCTGTATTAATGAAAATAGCAACAATTAGTTTATCCCTATAACTATATTTTGCTTAAGGTTACATAACTGCTGTGGTAGATGCCTAATGGCACTGCCATCTTTTAGAGAAAGAGTACCTATGTATGTATCGATTGTGATAAGAGCTATATGAGCCCCCATTTTTAAAAAAATGATTTTTTTAAAGAAAGAGTAGCTTTTTTTTTTTTTAACCAAACATTAGTAATTTTCACTGCTTATTGATAGAGCCTTGTAGGCTTAGATCTAAAACCAGGTCACAAGATATCATTCATTCATGAATATCTTTATTAATTCCTTCCTTTTACTGAGCCATAATTCCTGTCTATCAAAAATTTGTTTATTCATGATCTCTCTCACCAAATACTAGCTGAAGCCTATTATATGACACCTCCAAGAGATGAAGTAAAGAGGAGATAATGAAAGTATTCCACAGGCATTCAATAGGAGGCAGCAAGGGTTTTTCCAAGAATTAGATCAGTATTTCACTCATTCATTCCCTCATTTAACCAGATAGTATATGCCAACTGTGGATACAGCCATGAGTAAAAGAGCAAAATCCCTTCCCTCTTGAAGTGTTATTTTTTTTAAAAAAGCAGAAAGAAAGAAAAGAAGCAAGATAAGTAAGTGAAACGAATATATAATGTAAGGGCTGTGTGGAAAGAAGCTAGTGGGTGCTGTGCTGCCCAGTGTGGGCAGTGATTAGCCATTGTGTGGGAGGTGGCACTGTTTAGTGCAGGACAGCTGTGGCAGGCCCCATAGGAAAGTGATCCTGAAGAACAGCACATCTGTAAGTGAAGATGAGCAAACTATGCAATTACTTGGGAGAAGAATTCCAGTTCCGAAATTAAGGATGTTAGATTCCAGGGTTCAACTGTCTTGATTTGGTTCCTGGGAATGCAGTTAATCCCCAGAATCTGCCATAGAGCAGTGATATAGCCTGATGACATCTAAATGATCATGCTGAGTCACGGACATTGTGTTGACACCTTTGCCAGCCTGGAGAAGCTAGGCCTCAGTAGTCGAATGGAGTACAGGCATTTTCTCAAATCTATTCTTTAGGTCATAACCCTCCCATTCTACCAGGAAATGAAGTCTTTCTTGGATTCTAACAAGAATCTACTTGTTCTGTAGCTGGTGTCAGCATAAAAACCGGTGATAGAAAGAAAACATACCACCCTCCCACATATATACACACACGCAAGGTAGGACTGTATTGTCAGTCTCCAGATGGGACATTTCAATAATGCAGCTGTAATCAATCTTATTAGTTGGAAACACAGCTATCAAATGAGTGAAGCTGTAAAACCCAAGTCATGCTTCTTCTTTTTTCCCTGTACCTTCTTTTAAAAATTCGATGTAATTTAAGATTTAGGCTAATACGTGTAATCATGAGGTGTCGAAGGGATCACTGAGGACAAATGGGTGCATAAGCAAATGTGGCTAAGAAAGCTGATGGTGCCTGGCTATCAAAAAGTATAGCGTCTGGGGTCTTAAAGGCTTGAAGGTAAACAAGCAGCCATCAAGCTCAGAAGCAACAAAGCCCACATGGAAGAAGCACACCAGCCTATGCAATCACAAGGTGTCGAAGGGATCAGGTATAAGGCATCATCAGAACAAAAAAATCTTACCATAGTGAATGATTGGGGGAGTGTGGAGTAGAGACCCAAAGCCCATTAGTAGGCCACTGGAGATCCCCTTGCAGAGGAGTCTTGGGGAGGAGATGAGCCAGTCAGGGTGCCATGTAGCAACGATGAAAAATACAACTTTCCTCTGGTTCCTAAATGCTTCTTCCCCGCCCACACTATCATGATCCGACTTCTACCTTGCAAGTCTGGCTAGACCAGAGGATGTACACTGGTGCAGATAGGAACTGGAAACCCAGAGAATCCAGGGCGGATGATCCCTTCAGGACCAGTGGTGTGAGTGGCGATACTGGGAGGGTAGAGGGAGAGTGGGTTGGAAAGAGGGAACTGATTACAAGGTTCTACATGTGACCTCCTCCCTGGGGGATGGAAAACAGAAAAGTGGGTGAAGGGAGACGTCGGACAGGGCAAGATATGACAAAATAATAATTTATAAATTATCAAGGGCTCATGAGGGCCAGGGGGAGTGGGGAGGGAGGGGGAAAATGAGGACCTAATGCCAGGGGCTTAAGTGGAGAGGAAATGTTTTGAGGATGAGGGCAATGAATGTACAAATGTGCTTTACACAATTGATGTATGTATGGATTGTGATAAGAGTTGTATGAGTCCCTAATAAAAAGATTTTTAAAAATTTAGGCTAATAACCAAGAAATATTAGGGGCACTACATTTAATTTGTGGTAGGTCTATATCAAACACAATGTCAAAAGATAAGAGAAATGCTGGGCTCATTTTCACAGACAAGATAAAAAAAATAACTGAACTCACTTCCATCCAGTCAATGCTGACTCATCACCACTCTATAAAACATTAGCATGGCTCAGAGAGTTTCCAGTGATGTAAATCTTTATGGAAGCACACTGTCACATCATTCTTCCATGAGGTAGCTGGTATTGGCATACAATAATCTAACTGGCATGATATCAATTCTCTACTTTCAAGTCAGTTGGGCCATTTTCTACAGAACCTCTAGGCCCACTTTTTCATTAGCAACTGTGAGCTTTATTCAGTCTGCTACCAGGGCTCCCTTCATAGACAATAGCTACATTAAATTATTTATTTTTTCCAAACAAGATCTATTAGCTAGTTTCTAGGTTTGAGGTGGCAAGAGGCAAAAGTTTCTTTGATTTTAAAATGGGCAAAAAAGACTCTTGATAAAAAAGACCAATTACAGACAGACCCTGTTTACGAATGTGATCCATTCTTAGATGTGTGTGTAAATCAAGTTTGTAGGATAGTAAGAACAGATGTATACCTTTCTTACTTAGCTTGGCTTTAGGACAATACAAGATTCATATACTTTTCAGTAATTTGAAAGTGGCCTGTGGAGTAAGAGAAGGTGAGAGTGATGAAGAGTTGGTTGTGGGTAGAAGTTAATTCAATTGTTTCAAAGTGGAGACTAATTCACATAGCATTAAAAAGGCAAGTAGGATTTGTCTGCAATCGTAACAAGGCATTTTCTGTACTTTGTACGGTGACTTCCTGGTTCAGGACTCTGGAAATCTAGAGCATCTCAGAGAAAAAATAGTGCTCATTCTCATCACGAATCCAGCAGCTGTTCATTTAATCAATGTACTATACCAGATTATGTCGATTGGCAAGAGGAGCTATAAATCTCCAGGCCTTGCAAACCTCTCCTCTGGGCAGACATGAACATGGCATGTTGCTTTTTTTTGCATCATCGTATAGCAGATTCAGGGATCCCAAGTCCCAGTAATCATCCTAGACTTGTTTACAGACAAGTGGACATTGCTGGAGAGTTACACAAAGTAGGTGCAATGGAAGTATAAACTATTCTACTGGTTACAATGAATGGCATATAGTAATCCATCTGGCATGATAAGAATATTTTCTTTTCAATTCAGTTGGGCCATTTTATTCTGAATCTCTAGACCAACAAAGTCCAGAGATGGAATTGGATAGATAAAACTATGGCAAATTGCTCGTTATTTTGTATTGTGTGTGGAAGGATATCTCCACTCCATACCCTTCTACCCCCCGACTTCTAGGCTTTCTGTATCAGATGTGAATGTCAAATTTCTAACTATAAATTTCTTTTTGACTGTAAGATTCTATGAGTTTGATATTTAATTGCTTACACATTGCAGTGAGTGATTATGCTACTCTTCTATCAAATGTGTCTAATATATCCCCTACATTTTGGCCTTTAAAGCCCATTCTTTCTGTTGGGTTTCAATGACTGATGAAGTCCATGAGCAAGTCTTATATTTATTATCACTAGACCTAGTTGCCCTGTGTTCCTCTAGAACTTTCATGGATCCAAATTATATATTCTTAATAGTTATCCCTCACGAAATCGAGGATTTGTATGATTTCTACTTCATTTTCACTCCCTTTGATGTCTAACCCTATGGTACGGAAAGATATAAAAACCATGCTGTTGAATCATTTCTAATCCATGGCAACTTCATTTGTGTCAGAATGGACTGTGCTTCATAAGTGTACTCATGACTGATTCTTCAAAAGGTGATCTCCAGGACTTTCTTCTGAGGTATTTCTGCATGGACTCATGACTCTGATACTTGGTTAGCAGCTAAGCACATTAACCCCTCGGGAAAGAGTAGACATGATGTAAATATTTGACTCTCAGACCATCAGGCAATTTCATAATTTTTCTTTCTGGAGATCTCTAAGAAAACCATAAGATTAAATATTAAATGAAAACAATTACCTTTGGAATCAATAAATTTCTAGTATGTGCTTCCTTAGTTCCTCTTATTAGCAAGGATTAGATTCATTATGCTTTTTTAAAAATCATTTTATTAGGGGCTCCTACGACTCTTATCACAATCCTTACATACATCAATTGTGTAAAGCACATTTGTACATTCATTGCCCTCCTCATTCTCAAAACATTTTCTCTCCACTTAAGCCCCTGGCATCAGCTCCTCGTTTTTTCCCCTCCCTCCCCGCTCCCCACACCCACATGAACATTTGATAATTTATAAATTATTATTTTGTCATATCTTGCACTGTCTGACATCTCCCTTCACCCACTTTTCTGTTGTCCATCCCCTAGGGAGGAGGTTATATGTAGATCCTTGTAATCGGTTCCCCCTTTCCACCTCACCCTCCCTCCATCCTCCCAGTATCTACACTCTCACCACTGTCCTAAAGGGATCATCTGCCCTGGATTCCCTGTGTTTCCAGTTCCTATCTGTACCAGTGTACATCCTCTGGTCTAGCCAGATTTGTAAGGTAGAATTGGGATCATGATAGTGGGGCCGGGAGGAGGAAGCATTTAGGAACTAGAGGAAAGTTGTATGTTTCATCATTGCTACACTGCACCATTACCGGCTTGTCTCCTGCCCATGACCCTTCTGTAATGGGATGTACAGTTGCCTGCAGATGGGCTTTGGGTCTCCACCCGGCACTCTTCCTCATTCACAATGATATGATTTTTTGTTCTGATGATGCCTGATACCTGATCCCTTCAACACCTCCTGATCACACAGGCTGGTGTGCTTCTTCCATGTGGGCTTTGTTGCTTCTCAGCTAGATGGCTGCTTGTTTATCTTCAAGCCTTTAAGACCCCAGATGCTCTATCTTTTAATAGCTGGTCACCATCAACTTTCTTCACCACATTTGCTTATGCACCTACTTTGTCTTCAGCAATTGTGTCAGGAAGGTGAGCATCATGGAATGCCAGTTTAATAGAACAAAGTGTTCTTGCATTGTGGGAGTACTTGAGTGAAGGCCCTATGTCCATCTGATACCTTAATACTAAACCTATAAATACATGCACATAGAACTATTTCCGCATCCTCATATATAAATATATTTACATATGTACATGCCTGTATTTATATCTCTATAAATGCCCTTTACCTCCTAATTCTATCTTCTATTTCCTTTTATTTTCCTCTTGTCCCACTACCATGCTCAGCTTTCATTTGGGTTACAGTAATTCCTCTTGGTTACATTACCCTTGATCACGCCCTACCAGGCCTCCTATACCCTCCTCACCACTGATTTGGATCACTTGTTGTTCCCTTGTCCCTGGGTTTGTTAACACCACTTCCTTTCCCCCCCACTCCCCTTCTCCCATGTCCCCCCGTAACTGTTTGTCCTGTTGTTTTCTCCTCCAGATTGATCATCCAGCCTCTCTTAGTTAGACAGACCTACAGAGATAATAACATGCACAAAAACAAGATAGAGTAAAACCAAGCAACAAAATAAAACAAAACAAAACAACAAGAAGCCAATGACAAAAAATAAAAAATAAAACAACAGGAAAGAAAAGCTTGTAGTTAGTTCAAGGACTGTTTGTTGGCCTTTAGGCGTCTTTTCCAGTTGAGTCTGTTGTGGCACCACGCCCTGGCCCCAAAGTCTGTTTTTGGTATTCCCTGGGGACGTCATTGCTCTGTTCCCCTTGCTGTTCTGTTGCATGCCCTTGGTGTTTTGCCTTGGTGTGGTGGGATCAGATCGGGTGGAATTCCCACACTGTGTCTCCAGTGTTGTCCCCTGTAGGGCTATGGGTCTGTGAGGAAGGCCCTGTCTCATAGCGGAGCTGGCCATGTGGTCCTCTCTGTAGATTCTCTGTTCTGAGTGGGAATATCATCCTCAAGGGTTGGTGGCCCAGGATGTGCTCCACTCTCTCTTCCTGCCTCTTCATTTGCTCCTGTGTGCCTAATCAGACATGTCCCTCTCCCGGAGCTACAGATTCAGTGCTGTCCTCTGAAATAAAGTCTTCTGGGGGGGAGTGGCAGGTGTCCACGTAGTTGGAATTGGGGCTGGCCCCTCAGACCTCTCCACTGGTTCCCTATTTCATGCCAGCATGTTGCATTCACATCTTGGGGCACCGGGTGGAAGTCTGGTCCCTCTTTCCCTGTGGAGATATAAATAATAACCTCCCCTTGGGTGGATTAGTGCCCTGTGCCCCTGCTACCCATTTCTTTTTTTTTTTTTTCCTTGCCCCACCTCCTTTTTTAATTGGCTACCATATGTATCCCTGTATTTGGTCTGGTCCCTGCCATACTACCTGGTCCTCACCCCAGGAATGTTTGTATAGAGTAGCTTTTTCCCTATGCCCCTTTTGCATTTTTTTAATCAATTTATTGGGGCTCATACAATTCATCACA
>NW_022111324.1:62933796-63008989 GCF_000313985.2 Echinops telfairi | reverse complement strand
CGGGCACCATCAGCTTTCTTCACCACATTTTCTTATGCACACATCTGTCTTCAGCGATCATATTGGGAAGGTAGATATCATGAAATGACCGTTTAGCTGAGCCAGGTGCTCTTGTATTAGGGGAGTGCGCATGAGGAGGCCCAATGTCCACCTGCCACCTACTACCAAACCTATAATTATTTGCACCTAGGTCCGTTCCCCCCTTTTGTTTGTGGGCTTGTCAGTGCTGCAGCCGTTGTCGCCAGGTTCTTATGAGCCGCTTTGGCGCTGTGCTGTCAAAGCCAATCCCAATTTTATTCACACATTGTTATGTCTGCACACCCACCTAGATAAGAGAGGTTGGACAAAAAACAATATGAGAAGAAAATAAAGGGACCGATGGCCCTGGAGGGCCATGGCAGTGTGGGAGGTAGGGGAAGGGAGGTGGGTTGGCCAACCTAGGGACAAGGGAACAACAAATGGTTCAAAACCAATGGTAGGGAGGGGACAGGAGGACTGGTAGGGAGTGACCAAGGTCAAGGTAACTGCGAGGAACTACCGAAGCCAGAATGAAGGCTGAACATGGTATTGGGACAGGAGGAAAGCGTAAAGAAATAGAGGAAAGAAGTAGCAGGCAAAGGGCATACATACAAGCCTAAATACAGACATGTACATATGCATTTTTTTAAAAGCTTACCTCAGAGGACTCATGTTGTACTTGTCCTTTTGTGCTTGGCTTACTTTACTTAACATGATTTCCTCCAGTTCTTCCCATGCAGCGATGTGCTTCATGCATTCATCACTGCTTTTTAGCGATGCATAGTACTCCATTGTATGGATGTACCATAGCTTTTTAATCCATTCGTCTGTTGATGGAAATTTGGGTTGTTTCCAACTCCTTGCAATTGTGAACTGTGCCTCAATGAACATTGGAGCACAGATGTCTCTCCTTGGTTTTTTTCTTGTCTCTTCTGGGTCTATGCCCAGTAGGGGGATTGCTGGGTCATATGGTAACTCGATTTCCATCTGTTTTAGATATTGCCAGATCGATTTCCATAGGGGCTGTACATACTTACAGGTCCACCAACAGTGGATGAGAGTTCCTGTCTCCCCACAGCCCCTCCAACATTTGTTGCTTTCTGAATTTTTGAATTGGGCTAACTTTGAGGATGTTACATGGTACCTCATTGTTGTTTTAATTTGCATTTCTCTTATCGCTAAAGATCAGGAACATTTCTTCATATGTTTATTGGCCATTCGGATGTCTGGCCCTGTGAAACTTCTGTTCAAGTCCTTTGCCCACCTCCTCAGTGGGCAATTAGTTTTTTTCTTTTTGGAAGCCAACAGATTTTAGTAATAAGGCCTTTGTCTGATGTTTCACTGCTAAAGATGTTTTCCTAGTCCGTGGACTCTTTTATCACTCTCATGGTGAATTATTTCGATGTACACAGGTGCTTTATCTTCAGTATATCCCATTTGTCAATTTGTGTCTCCTCTGTGTTTGTCCTTCCCTATTTCTGATAGTCTATGTATTCCCTGTGCCAAAGTTCTCAAGTTGGTCCCAATTCCCTCATTGATGGCCCTAATCGTTTGGGGTTTAACTTCAAGGTCTGTGATCCACCTTGAGTTTATTCTTGTGCATGGAGTGAGGTAAGGGTCTTGCTTCATTTTTCTGCTGGTAGATATCCATTTTTTCCAGCACCACTTGTTAAAGAGGGCATCTGCTTCCCATTGGATATTTTTTTGGCCCTTATCAAAGATCAGTTATCTGTATGCTGATGATTTTATTTCTGGGTTTTCAGTTCTTTTCCATTGGTCTGAGTATCTGTCATTGTACCAATACCATGTGGTTTTGACAACTTTGGCTGTATAATATGTGCTATTGCAGGTAAAGCAAGCCCTCCCACTGTGTGCTTCTTCTTGAGTAGTTCTCTGCTAATTCTGGGCTTCTTCCCTCTCCATATGAGGTTGGTAATCAGTTTTTCCATTTTCATTATACTTTCTTAAGTGCCAACAATCTCACAGCCACTTTCTCTATGGTCATCTCTTTTTGTTTTTCAATCATTTTATTGGGGGCTCATACAACTCTTATCACAATCCATATATACATCAATTATGTCAAGCACATTTGTACATTCGTTGCCCTCATCATTCTCAAAATATTTACTCTCCACTTAAGCCCTTGGTATCAGCTCCTCATTTTGCCCCTCCCAGCTCCCCCCTCCCCCATCCCGCATGAACCCTTGATAACATATAAATTATTGTTATTTTGTCATGTCTTACACTGTCCGACGTCTCCCTTCACCCACTTTTCTGTTGTCTGTCCCCCAGAGAGGAGATCCTTGTAATCGGCTCCCCCTTTCCATCCCACCTTCCCTCCACCCTCCCGGTATCGCCACTCTCAGCACTGGTCCTGAAGGGATCGTCTGTCCTAGATTCCCTGTGTTTCCAATTCCTATCTGTACTAGTATACGTCCTCTGGTCTAGCCGGATTTGTAAGGTAGAATTGGGATCATGAAAGTGGCGGGGAGGAAGCATTTAAGAATTAGAGGAATGTTATATGTTTCATCGTTGCTACACTGCATGCTGACTGGCTTATCTCTTCCCCGCGACCCTTTTGTAAGGGGGTGTCCCGTTACTTACAGATGGGCTTTGGGTCTCCACTCTGTAAGTAACTTCCCCTCATTTATAATGATATGATTTTTTGTTCTTTGATGCCTGATACCTAATTCTTTTGTCACCTCATGGTCACACAGGCTGGTGTGCTTCTTCCATGTGCTTCTTTCCATCCAGTTTCTGAGCTAGATGGCCACTTGTTTATCTTCAAGCCTTCAAGTCCCCAGACCAGGGGTCCTCAAACTTTTTAAACGAGGGGCTAGTTCACTGTCCTTCAGACCCATTGGAGGGCCGGACTATAGTTTAAAAAAAAAAAAACTATGAACAAATTCCTATGCACACTGCACATATCTTATTTTGAAGTAAAAAAACGGGGCAAACACCCAGCAGGCTAGATAAATGTCCTTGGTGGGCCGCATGTGGCCCATGGGCCATAGTTTGAGGACGCCTGCCCCAGATGCTATGTCTTTTGATAGCTGGGCACCATCAGCTTTCTTCACCACGTTTGCCTATGCACACGTTTGTCTTCAGCAATCGGGAAGGTGGGCACACAATGATATGTTTTTTTGTTCTTTGATGCCTATGAAAATGACATTAATGTTAAAAAAATGTGACTCAAAAAAAGTATATGACTTGTTAGGTGCTGTCAAATGGGTTCCAACTCATATTGACTGTGTAACACAGAACCAAACAGCCCCTGGTCCTGTGTCATTCTCACAATTATTATGTTTGAGACCACTGTTGAAGCCACTGTGTTAATCCATCGTGTTTAGGGTTTTCTTCTTTTTAGTTGCCCCTATATATTACCAAACATGATGTACTTTCCCAGGACTTGGTCTCTTTTAATAACATGTCCAAAGTAAGTGAGACAAAGTCTTAACATCCTTGCATGTAAGTATCCTAAAGGTCAACTGATGTGAGTGAGTGACTGAGCCCAGACTTTAACTCAAGCCTTGGGATTCCAAATCTACTGCTGTTCTTATTAAAGTTCTTGGATCTCCAGAGACATTAGACATTGGATATAGACACTACAGGATTTCCCAGGGAAATTATTCTCCTGCACATAAGAACAGAGATCATTTTTGCCTTGGGGTAAGATGAACTATGCAAAATAATAGATTGTAGAACAATTAATAATGCATTCAAAATGAAAACCTCAGAGCACACTATCCTCCACGAGA
The DNA here is from genome assembly GCF_000313985.2 of Echinops telfairi. Lineage (NCBI taxonomy): Eukaryota > Metazoa > Chordata > Mammalia > Afrosoricida > Tenrecidae > Echinops > Echinops telfairi. The sequence goes on along the minus strand of NW_022111324.1, from coordinate 63,005,213 downwards.
ACTTTTTCCTGTTTTGTCTGAATGTATGTCTACTAAAACATGGTTGTACAAAATTAAAAGCCATCTTGAAGTTACCTAAATGAAGATATGAGCACAGCACCCAGCTCTCAGAACAGAGTTGTTTTATTAAATACGTATGTACATTTTCTTGTAAGGTGTAATGACTAACTACAATCATTTCTTTTTGTTTATTCATTTAAAATGAAAATAATAGCAGATAATCAATAGATAATAATTCCAAAATAGAGGATTTACAACTTAATAAGCTTGAGTCAATAGATATTCCGTAACAAAGACTTCAATGCTGAACCTGGCATAATTTACTTTGCACTAAGCTCGTTGACTTAATGCTCTGATTTAATTCCAATATTAGTTGAAAAATTCCAAGAGGAAAATTGTAATCTTATTATATTAAAATATTTTCAAGCAACAACTCAATATCATGCCATAACTGCTTAAATGTGCCAACATCTACCTAAATCCCCTGAGCTTTTTATTCTTTATAATAAGTTAACCCCTTTGGAGCCTAGTATGAGAGGATTGTGAAAGTTAAATCTATCTATGCTTTTGTAGTCTCTCTATGCTTTTCTCTTAGCCTCAACTGCCATCACATTATAGTCTAATAACACGTGCTTTTCCTGATTCGTGGCCAGACTATTGCAGTTGTTATTTGAAAAACTCTCTACTTCCCTTGAAGTTATTATTCAGCCTGACTCCCCAGTAAACAGATCAGTAATCAGGCTTAAGTCACAGTGTATGAGGAAAACCTTTCCTTGTTCCAGGAGAAGAAGTTGGGAAAAGCGATCCATATCAATGCATGGAATGGCATAGGTTGGCTTCTACTGTCTGATAACAGGAGGTACTAGTGAGGCGGGGAGATGGCATGCCTTCCTGGTCATCAGCACAGACTCTATCATCAGAATGTCTCTGTTCAGACCTGCTCCTTCCCTTTATAATTATGTATCGATGGAAAATGAGGGTGGTTGTAGTTTCTCTCTCATGAGCTTGTTTTAAGGATCAAACAATTTAATATATAAAAAGAACTTGAAGAACATCTGGCATATGGTAAGCAGTCTTTGTTACTTTTGAGACCAGCAGCTTCAGTGACCAAATGTAGTGGCTACATGTGCCCCTTGGAATAGATACAAGTGCTCAGTCACCATCTTCATGTGTCCCATTTGATCCCATTCTCATTGTGAATACCTAGTTCTAGGGTTTGTTGTTGTTGTTGTTGTTGTATTGCAAATCCCACGACAGCCTAAGTATCGATGTGTTTTGGCCACCCTTAAATAGGACAGCTTTAGCATTTTGGGGCCTTGTTATTGTTGTATCCATCAGCAAGTCATTGTTTCTTATGCTACAAAGTAAATTACCTAGGAGGTAAGCTCTAGGTTTTTACCATATTGTTGTTGTTTGCTGACCATAAGTCAAATACAATTCATAGCAACCCCATGTGAAAAAGCAAAATTGCATGGTACTTTCTGAGTGCCATCTCTTTAGGAGCAGATCAAACACCAATTTTGCAGTTAGCTGCCGAGCAGAAAACATTGGCACTTCCCAGGCTCCTTGGCCTTTTAATTTGTTTTGTTTTTCCCCTACTCAGAAAGGGTACTTAGAAAACAAAGCATGAGATTTCCTGGACTCTTATGATGAACATTGTCCACATATTACCATCTCTGAATTTAGGGTCCATTGTCTGATCATTCACTGGCTGTAGGTGACAGTTGTTGCATCCTGTCATTTCCTGCACCCATGCCATTTATGCTCTTATCACTCCAGGTGAGTTATGGGCACTGTTGGTGCTGCACATGTTGAGTGTAATTGACACTTAAAATGCCCTCAGACAGATTGCACTCTGCTTTGGTATTAAAATGAAAAGTTATTGTATATATAGAATAGAACAGAAGCAGCCACTTAATATAGTATTTTTTTAAGTTCATGCCTACACAGGTCTAAAGAAGCCTTTCAATTTATAAAATAAAAATCCTAAGTAATAAAAAAACATTGCATCATCTTTCTGTTCAAAACATTTTTTCCTTTCTTAGTGATACATAAAACAGCAGTGCTTCTTAACAATACCCATACATAGAATCTTGTATTCAAAAAAGGAAGTGTATTTTATAAATATTTTTTAAAAACAGCTAGCATATATCCAATAAGATAATGTATTTAAATAAAGGATAATTTATTCACTCAGCAGACATCCATTGAGTACCCATATGGCGCCAAACACATTTTGTATCCCCCGTCCCTGTCCTCTAAGAGTTCAAGGTCTAGTGGGGAGAAAAGGTACATAAACAAGTACATAAAAATGCAATGTAAAAAATGCCGTGGACAATAGAACAGAAAAGGAGCGAATACCTCCACTTGGGAAGCCAGGAAATTCTTCCAACAGGTAATGTTTAATTAGTGTTTTTAAGGATGCCAAACATGGAAAGGCACTCATGAGCAAAAGCAGAGCTTCGTTGAAGAATGTACTATAAGCAAGACCCTCTGAGTCATGTGGCTGGAATCCAAGGGATTATGAATAGGGACAGAGGATGGAGGAGCAGAGGAGGAGCCTAAAAAGGCGGGCTGTAGTTCTAACTGATACGAACTCACTGCGCAAACTACAAGTACTTCCCAATCAGATGGAGGCGATGGTATCCTTCTGACCTTCAAATTGGAACAATAGAAGCTGAAGTCTGTCATTGGTGTGGCAGTGACACCAACGTGATACTAGGAAGTATTTAGATGTTCTGAAGCTGAAAATTAGCTATTTCCTGTGGTGACAACAGGAAATAGCTAGGCTTTTAGAATGCTAGGCTACTAACCAAAAGACTGACTGTTCAAATCCACCAGAGATACTTCGGAAGAGAGCTCTGGTAATGTACTTAAAAGAAAATCACTGAAATTCTTCGGAAGCACAATTCTATGCTGCTGTACATGAACTCACCATGAGTGGGAGTCAATCAGATAGCAAGTTGCTATTACCTGAAGCCATCATGATTTCAGTTCTGAAATCCAGAGATGGGCCTTCCATAAATTGACAGAAGTGGGATTCTAGAAAATAAAGACTGTTTCTCAAAATGTTGTGAAAGTTCACTGACCTGAAGATTGAAATGAACAGATTCTCTAAGTAAATCACATCTGTAAAGACGTTAGGATTACTCAAAACTGAGACACTGGGTAGCAATCAGATCCAGGACTACTCTCTGCCAATTGGAGAAGCCTTTCGACAATCACTTACAATGCATAGCCACAGGGACTTCAAAGATGTCCCCTGCTTGCAAGTGTCTTGGATGCCCACAAAGGCCTCTCACTGACCACCACTGATACTTTATGTCATAAGAGGAGAAATAGTGCATAGATCTATTTCGTGTGATCCTATCCCTCATCCACAACAGCCTACCCAAAGCCAACAAACCCGCTGTCTGGCTAATAATCAGTCACATCCTCTCTTTCCAAAGATGCACAGAGAGTAGTCAGATGGCTATGGGTACTAAGGCGGTACGGTTTTTCCACCTCGGAATTGATAAGTATGCCGGATGATCATTAAATAGGGAAAGAGAAGACAGAGAGAAGTCGGGACCATGTAGCTCTTGAAAGAGATGCCAAATTCTTTTGGTTTGCCCATTTCAAAGAGCCAAAGTTTCACTTCATGTGTTTTAGTATCTCCTTTCGATTTCTCCCTTTTTCCATAAACAAGTCAAATTGAGTTTCTATTTCTTGCAGCTAAAGTTGGAGCATTGAATAAGCCAGTTACCACCTTTCCTCTATTAACTGAAAATTAAAGGTGTTAGTATCTGCCTGTCTTATTTCTCATTGGCAAAATATGTCCGGTTTCTGAGTATTGATTTTAACATTGCTGAACTCTATAATAGTCTGTTTTTAGATTCCTTAGAGTTTTTTAAGTGGTCAATAACCATTTCTCATCCTTCCAACATTATATACTTTGTATCAGTCAGGGTATGATTAGATAGAATAGGATAGGGCAAGACAGGATAGGATAGGCTGTGGTAACAGATAAAACCCCAAATCTCACTGCTTTACAAAATAAAGTTAAAGCAAATTCAGCTTCCCTTCTCTCACATGCAGCAATGCTTTGTAGGAGAAGAGCACACTGCTGGGTGCTAGAAAATATTTTCAAAGACCAAGCCTGAGAGTGACTTACACTGCTCTGCTCATTTCTAATTGACAAGAATTAGTCATATAATCTAATTTAGACTCATGGAAATTGAGGATGTGAAAAATTATATAGATGTTGTGTGCATTCTCATAATTCTGCTGTATACTGCTCATTTTCCCTTGTCTTGCATTGCCTAGGATTGCCAATACAATAATGAAGAGGGTATCCTATATCATTTGTTATATTAATGAGATGGCTTCTAAAGCTTTATCATGCAGTATGATTTTGTTACATTATTTTAATATACACTGTTTATCAGGATATGAAAATTGTCTTCTATTTTTGCTTGGATGAAATATTTTACTATGAAGTGGTATTTTGTTGAGTCGATTTAGATGATCCTATGTTAATTAACTATTCTGTTAAGTTCTATGTGATCACATATCTTTTTAAAATGCACTGTTGCATTCTGTTTGCTAATATCTTATGTACTACTTTTTTATCTATCCTCCTAAGAGATTTAGATTTCAGTTTATAATATACTTTTTCTTGTTATGTTATTGCCCACTTTTAATCTTCTAATAGCATCTAGAACATTTTATACATAATATTAATAATCTCCTACTCTTGAATTTAATTAAATAACAACAGACTTCATTTGTAAATCTCTGGTTCTAAGTCTCTTTGCAAGAGGGGACTGATAACTAGTCCTTAAGGTTTCATTTTTACCCATGTGGCCAATTATTCTGGTACTTTGGTCTATTCTTGGTCTATTTTGGTAGTAATTTCTTTTTCCACAGAACCCATCTTATCTATATATTTATTGCCATATAATTGTTTACTTCATTTCCAACAACAACTGAAGCAACAGGAACTTACTATCTGCCATCCAATATGCAGACAAAGCTTCTGCGTGTCAATGTTCTACATTACCTAAGAGTTTCATTCTCCTCTGAGAAACGCATCATTTTTTAAAACTCATCTTCAATGTCAGAGTATGTAAAAAGTGCACTAACATGATCCTATTTTAGTCTTTATCGATAAAAGTGAACATCTTAGCAAGCAGAAGACATCGTTAGGGTGTATCTGCTACAGGGGGCGGTTCTGAGCTATATGATGATATTTTCACCTTAACTAAATGTACATAAATCCAATTGCCATAGAGGGGAAAAATCCAGAAATTAGACATATTGAGTTTGAGATACCAATTAGATATTCAAATTAAAAGTCTGAGAAGGCAATTGGATGAGACTGAATTTTTAAAGAGATATCCAACAGTTCCCAAATGAGCATTTTTACCTCAGACTTCTACTTGTTATTATAAAATAATAGATCCAACTGTCTACTTGACATCTCAGACTTTCAAAATATATATTTTGAAATATTTCAAAATATTCCCTAGCCCCTCAACCCTCCAGTATCTATATTTCATCGACTGGTGTCACCCTGTATTTTTTCTCGAAATGTCTTTGAATTTTCCCTTCCCCTCATTTCTCCCATTTAATTTATCAGAATTCAGCTGGCTCTATTTCCAAAATATAAGTCCACCCACTAGTGCCATCTCTACCATAAGCACCCTCGTTCAAACCACTGTCACCCCTTCTGAAAATGTCTGCTAATGTCTTCCACTCTCTCTCTTCATCTCTTACATGGCTTATCTGCACTGCAGCCAGAATGAACCTATTCAAGCCAAATTTCTATCATGTCACTTTGCTGTTTAAAATACTACAGTGTTTGTTTTTTTCATGGAAATGGAAGTCACACTCTAATTTTCTTATCATAACAAATATGATTTGGACCCCCTTTCTCCTTCTCACTGACTGGCTTTCTGCCCCCTATACTCACCGGACCAGGCACACTTGCTCCTTTCTGCCAGTATAAATACCGGACCCATCCCCTACTTGACAGCCCTGATTCTTGCTCTTCCTTTTGCCTAGAAGTTTCTCCCCGGCTCTTCACATAGCTGTTTGTTCGTTGTGAATTCTTTTCCAAATACAATGTTCTCAAGGACTTTCCCTACCCACCATTCCAAATCAAAAGTGTCATTGTTTTCTCCACCTAAGTCAAATACTTAGCCACTTGAGAAGACAAAGTTTTGAAATATGCAAAGACCTAGAGCTAGAAAACCAAGCAGGAAGAGCATGTCCAATGTATCGTAAACTGAAATAACTCAAGAAAAAATTCAAGCCTCGAGTTGCACTATTGAAAGATTCTATAGGAAAGACACTTAATGGTGCAAAAAGCATAACAAGAAGATGAGAAAGTTACAGAGTCACTGTACCAAAAGGAACCAGTTGACAGCCCACCATTTCAGGAGGTAGTATATAAGCAATAAACAATGGTGCTGAAGAAAGATGTTCAAGCTGCACTGAAAGCATGAGACAAAAACAAGGCTCCAGTAATTGATAGAATACCAATTGAAATATTTCAATAAGCTGATTAAGCACTGAGAACACTCACGAGTCTATGCCAGGAAATTGGGAATACAGCTACTTGGCAAACTGACTGGAAGAGATGAATATTTATACCCATTCCAAAGAAAGGTGGCAAGGTGACCCAACATAGCTCAAGCTATGATTGATCTCACAAGCAAGTAAAATTTGCTGAAGATCATCCAATAATGTTTCACAAAGCTGCCAGAGGTTCATGGTGAATTCAGCAGAAGACAGAGAACAAGGGAAATCAACACTAGTGTCACATGAAGTGTGGTCTAGGAGAAAACATAAGACAGAGGTCTATTTGTGTTTTATTGACTATGTCAAGGCATTTGACTGTATGGATCAGAACAAACTATGGATAACCTGAAAAGGAATGTGAATTTCAGAACATTTCATTGTGTTCATGGGAAATTTATACATGGAATAAGAGGCAGTTGTTTGAACAGAAAAAGGGAATACTGCATGGCTTAAAGTCAGGGGGTTCTATTCTCTCACCATAATTATTCAAGCTGTATAATAAGGAACTAATCAGAGAAGCTAATTTATATGAAGAAGAACACAACATCAAGTTTAGTGGAAGGCTTATTAACAACCTGTGATACACACATGACACAACCTTGCTTGATGAGAGTGAGAAGAAATTGAACCACTTGCTGATAAAAATCAAGGATTGCAGCCTTCATTAAGGATTAAAATTCAATGCAAAGAAGACCAACATCCTCACAACTGGACCATTAGGAAACACCAGGACAAATGAAGAAAATACTGACATTTTCAACTATTTTCTCTTGTTTGGATCCACAATCAATGCTCATGGAAGCAGCAGTCAGGAAATCAAGAGACATGTTGCACAGGTAAATCTGCTATGTAAGACCTCTTTAAAATATTGAAAATGAGGGAAGGAGGGTTGGGGGGGAGGGAATGAGCTGATACCAAGGGCTAAATAGAAAGAAAATGTTTTGAAAATGATAATGGCAACATATGTACAAATGTGTTTGACACAATGGTTATATGTATTGTGATAAGAGCTGTAAGAGCCCCCAATATAATGATTTAAAACAAGAAGAAAAAGGAGCAAAATATATATATATGGTTGTTATATTGAGGAATAATTTGTGTTTGACCCAAGCCATGGTATTTTCTTTTTTTTTTTTTTTAATCATTTTATTGGGAGCACGTGTAACTCTTATCACAATCCATACATCCATCCATTGTGTCAAGCCATTCTCAAAACATTTTCTTTCTACTTGAGCCCTTGGTAGCAAAAGAGGAGTTGCTGCCATGGTATTTTCAATCACATAATTTGCATGTTGAAATTTGATGTTGAATAAGAAAGACCAAAGAAGAACTGATGAATTTGAAGTGAAGAATACTGAAAGTTTCATGGACTGCAAAAAAGGTCAAATAAATCTGTCTTGGAAGAAGCATGGCAGCCAGAATGCTTCTTAAGGGCAATGACTTGGTCTCATGTACATTGCACATGTCAGGAGAGACCAATCCCCAGAGAAGGAAATCATGCTTGGCATAGTGGAGGGGCAGCAAAAAAGAGGAAGGTCTTCAGTGAGATGGATTGCTGCAGTAGCTGCAATGATGGGCTCCGACATAGGAACATTTATGAATATGGCGCAGGCCCAAGTAGTGTTTCATTCTCTGGTGCATAAGGTCACTACGAGTTGGATCCACTTCAGTGGCGCTAAAAGAGTATCAGTAAGTCCAATACTACTTCGTGCATTACTCAATTTGTTTCTTTCACAACTTACCACAAACTCTTTTGCTTGTATACTTTCCATTTTCCTTTCCTCTGTTAAAAAATTTAGATTTTTAAATTTTCGACAGGGTTCTCTAGAGAAACAAAACCAGGACCCTTATGATTTATATATATATATATATATGGATAGAATATACAGCACAAAGTAATATAACAACTAATTAGTCCACACAGCAGTACAGAGAGCAAGAGAGAGAGAGGCGGGGTTTGCCGAGCCATTTATCTCTTTGCCCGCCAATCAAACTGCAACCTTATTAATCCCACATGTTCCTATTGGCCGGGTTGGCATAATAACCCTACCTATCACAATGCCTTTATCTCCTTTGATTGTTGCTGTCGTGTCAGAAATTAGGAACGTGTCTACACACAGTAAGCATTCAATGAATATACCTTTAATCAGACATAGAAGAAAAACAATGTATGCAGGAATGATTATCATTCTAGATGTATTTTAGTACTATTTTGCTAATAACCTCATAAAACCTTGCCAAAGTAAAATTGCTGGATCACAGATTATGCTCATTTTGTTTTGTTTTGATAGATCAGAAGTACTATGTGGCTGATTTGTCACTAAAAATTTATTTTATCATGAAATTAGTACTTTTTCTCTTCTCTCTTGAAAGATGAGTCATTTCAGAACCATTTTCCCCAATTTTAGTGGTAGATAATCATCATTGTTCATTTTACAACTCTAGTGTTTGCTGTATAAAATAGTACAACCAATTTATCTATAGTTTTCCCTACATGGGGCAAAAGATTAAGTGCTAAACAACTAACCCATAGGTTGATGGTTGGAACTCACTCAGAGGTGCCTCAAACAACAACCTGGTGACTTATTTCCGAAGGTTCACAACCTTGAAACTCCTACCCAGCAGTTCTGACCTTCATACCTAGACTTGCCATGAGTCTGAATTGACTGGAAAGCTACGAACAACAATTGCATGCAAAGAAAATGCCTGTAAATTGAGGCACCTTTTCTCATTGCAGCTTTCTCAGTTTACAAAATGAATGATGTGTTGCAATGAGAAGAAGCAGCAGAAAAAACCCCACCCCTTTTAACTTATCATTCTAAGTGTTCATGTCTGCTAGAGCATTGGTGCTAAAAGGCACGCTGGAGCTGCACATGAATACTCGATCGTGAACATTTTCAATGTGAAAGTTACACTCTAAAGTTATAACGGATGGCCCAGGTTGTTGTAGCTGTTAGCTGTCATTTGGACAGTTTCCACTCATGGGACTTGACGTATAACAACAGATCGAAAATAGCCCAATCTGACACCGTCTTCATGATTTATATGGATACTCGAGTTTATTTTGGGCCTATTATTTCTATTCTTTTATGGTTTCCCTCGTGTAGGTCTTGCTTGGTTAATCAATTACATCCCTGGAAAACCAATTATGGTCAATCATTAGGTAGTTAGTAATATCACAATTACTTGCAAGGAGATTCTGCATTTATTGTTGTTAGTTGCTATGGAAGTGGTTCCCTCTCTCAGTGACACTGTGTAAACCAGGAAGAGCACTGTTTGGTCCTGCACCATCCTAACATTGCAATCACTGTGTCAATCTATACCGTTCGGCCTGTTCCTCTATTTTGCTGACCCTCTATTTCACCCATCATGATGTCACTCTCCAAAGATTGTTCCTTCTTGATCTGGAATTCTTTTGTAGTATCTTGACCTCTCTCAAATAAAACCTATGACATTAGTTAGAATCCACAACTAAACATGTCTGAACATTTGTGTACACTTCTGGATCCTCTCGTTCAGTTTCCCAGTCATCAAAGGTATAGCTCACCTTTTTCAATCACCTCATCACTATTTGATATGTATAAGAGACAGAGGCAAGGGTATGGATGACAACAGATAAATATGTCTCCATGGTAGGCCAGGATAGAGGACCTAGTTTTAAGTTCAAGTTCATTTATTATAATATGTACATTGATTATGGCCAGATTAAAAACATTTGTCTATCTTAAATAATCACAAATTTTGAAGTAGAGAAAATATTCAAGTTTTTAACCATATCCATCAGAAAATACTCGCATACAGTACACTATGCACTGCCCATCTATCTGTTTCTTAACCTGCGCCGGCTTGCATGTTGCTGTGATTAGAAGCGACACCACAATATTTTAAGTACTGGGTCAGCCATCGTGGGTAGCTTTCAGCAGAGCTTCCAGGTAGACAGACTAAGGAGAAAAACCTGGCAGTCTACTTCTGAAATTGTTACCAGTGACAGCCTTGTAAGTAACAAGGGAACATTTTCTGATAGAGTACTGGAGTATACGTCCCTTGTGTTGAAAGGCCCTAGAAACACAGCGTGAGAAAAAGTATCTCCTCACAGTCGAGTGGACCTAATCACTTTGTTAGACTTTATTTCCTGATGTGGCACTAGTCAAAATGAGAAGAAACCGTTTAAAATATCAATTAGCAACCAGAAAAATATATGTAAAAAGTATAAGTGTAGAAAAAATAAATTTATCAAAAATGATGTGGGATGCTTGAATATCAATACCATTAGTAAAATAAGCTGCTTTGGGTCATTTTTTAAGTTAGTAATCATATGATTTCTTATCTTGGGAATGACAAATTGAGAAGAATTTCATCATCTAAAAAGAACATTTCCATCTCAATGTTGAAAAGCAACACTATCCATATACCTGTAAGAAAGACCAATTGATACGACAATTATTCCAATTAACACCAAACACTGAGCCAAAGAAGACCTGAAGATTTTTACCAAGTTCTGCACTCTGAAATGAATCAGGCATAAAATCCAGCCACACTGATGATTACAGCTGATAAAAATGTAATTCATCCCTAGTGAGAGCCACGAGACTAAGCGCCATTTATGTTGTTGAAAAAAGTTATTTCCAATGGTCAAGTCATAGGTCTTGTGAAATTCTATCACGTGATTTTTGACCTTGTTTCTATCACAGGGAAGTTAGTTTACACGCTGGAGCAGAATGAATAGATTCCTGAGGGTAACTATTGGGCTGAGGGAAAATGCACCACAAAGGCCAAAGGGAAACCTTTGGAAAGTGCTGGATCATGAGATCAATAGATTCAAAGATGACTAAGTTAGGTAGCTTTATGCAGCTTAAATATTTGTGTAGGGAATCTCCCCACACCTCCTTTTATTGACAGCTACAGATCAATGCTAATTTTTGATCATTTTCAACCTACATAAACCTATTGACCCCCTAGCCACCTTTGGGGCACTTCAAGTCATCAAAAATAATCAGAGAAGACGGTGTAAAATTGTCAGATTGCTGAAGATTCCAAATAGTTTCGTGTGTCCCAGGAGCAAAGTGGAGAGGTTAAAATGCAGTTCAAGTTGCCAGCAGAACCTCAACCGGCAGAGTGTCCCGGAGTCTTGTCTTCATGCCTCATAACACGGTGCATTGATTTGTATCCAGCCCCTGAACCCCTGATGCATTTACATTAAGTGTGAGAGAAAAGCTAAGCCTCACTGGAAAAATAAAATTTCAGAGAATGGATAATCTCCTACCCGCCCCACCCCACCCCCAAAACGTTTCTTTCTGCTTTCCTCTGTTGCATCATTCTCTTTTGAATAATTTGCTGCTTAACGAATTTATCAAATCTGCTTCTAGAATCAAAAATCTGAATGCAATATTGAATATGCCCATGGAGTCGACCGAGACAAAAGGGAAACAAGTGCAACTAGATAGCAGCAGTGGGCTCAAACAGAAGCACAATTGTGAGGGGGGCCCAGGGCCACAAGGTCTTTGTTTCTGGGGTACAGCCGGGTGCCTACGAGTCGGAACTGGCTCAGTGGCACCCGACACCAGCAACAGGCCGGCAAGGACAGTCACAGCAGTGAACTGCTCCAAAGAAACTGGTAGGCCGGAAGAATGAAGGGCAACAGTCGTATAATGATAAAGAAGAGGCAGAGATTAGAGTTAGTGTTTAGTATCGGCTCCATAAAGGAACGTGCGTGGCGGAAGGAGGACAAAGGAGTTGCGGAAGGAGCCAGGGGCAGAAGGAGAAGAAAGAAAGGTGAAACCGATGAAAATGAGGGGAGGGAAAATTACTTTCCGTGATGGATTTTCCTAGTCAGTGGAACAGAATGTTACATCTCCAAAGGGAGAAATTACACAAAACATTTAAATTTGTAACCACAGTCTGCCAGGGGAAAAAATATTCAAAATTTAAAGAACATAGCAAATAGCTTAAGCAAAATAAACAAGACACAACCCAAATTAATTCCCCAGAATGGGACTCTGCCCAAATGTGCAACGGAATTCTAAAGCCTGTAATTGTAAATTTTAGTGTTGTTGACATATTCAATAAAGAATGGTTTAATTTTTTTTCCTACGGGTGTGAAGGGCTGTTTTGTCTTTTATTATTATTATTATTATTATTCTGTCACTTAAAAAATACATAGATATATTATCTTTACTGAAGATTCAGAAAAAGGCTGCCTATTAGTGAGATTTACTTATTTAAAAGGTGTGTGTTTACATGTGTAGAAGTTTTGGCGTAGTTCTTTAGAAATAGGCAATTACTATAATATGGGAATGGTTCCTCTGTGTAAATTTAGGATACATTCTCCTTTATATATCTGTATATGGTTATTTTTCTTTTTTCATGATAAAATACAGGACTGGGTTAAGAAAACAACTATTTTAATCATCTGTCATAAGAAACACACCTTACAGCCGTTTCTATGTCAGGAAGGCAGACTTCATCGTCAGCCCTGCAGGTCATCTTTCTGCATTAGATGGCAGAGGTTTGGAGGCCGGGGCATTTTGAAAACTTCTGCTTTCAAGGATCTGAGCCATAAATGTTTATTAAAAGAATCTATAATGAAATCAGTTTTGTTATTTTTTTAATGGTTGCCTGGAGTGTGTTGGATGACTGAATGCCGGTTGTTAATCATTAAGCACTCATGTTACCAAAAATGTTTGATAGTATTGCCATCTAGGGGCTGAATGGAATTCTCAACCCTGAAATAAACTGTAATTGAGCAGGTGCTGCTATTGACAATATACATATGTTTTTGCTTTATAGCCCACATGCTTTTCATGTTTCTCCTGACAAAAGCGATCTCTAAATGTCCCCCAACAGCCTACCTTTTTTACATATAATCTGTTAGAGGTGATTACTATTTGCTTTGGAGCGTATGCGTTTTTGGCATCTATTACTGGGTATTCTGAACAAAGAATTATTCTTTTTTGCATTATTAATCTTGCCCATGTTTGCCCTATTTCCACAGAAAAGAAATCATTTATCGGAAAAGAATGTTTGTAATCGGAACTTGTAGCATCTTCAGATTTAATATTCATTATGATCCCCCTGGTTCCGTGCTATATTTATCTAAAAGACCAATCCAATGTTGTGGGGAAATAAGTTTTAAATATTTATGATCTAACTTTTAATATTTTAAAAAAGAGAAATTAGTATTTCTGTAAAATGTGTTTCAGAGTCTGGTCACTTAGCAAATGTTTAAATATTAAAAGATTTCAAGAGGTTAGCATGTAATATCATAATGGGACTTATTGAAACAGGAAAATTGACTTCACAAGTTTTTGATAGGTGAAGGAAATTGTATTTTTCTCTGCCCATGTTTAACACATAATAATAAACATTAACACGGTTGAAAATTATAGCCAAGACTCTAAGGACAGAGAGTCAAAAAATCTTTCTATGGTGTGCTTTGGCTTCTGTCTGACCAGATTGTTCGAGAAATAGTTTCCTTGGTTCTATCACTTTGTATTGGATTTTATTAAAAATGATATTTCACTGTCCCCTAATTAAGGAACAGTCCCTTGCATATAACTTTATCTGATGGTCTTGGTAACTGCTCTCAGAAAATAACTCCCTCTTCCCCACCTCACATTCCCCCTCCCCTGCCCATCAAGAAAAAGGGACAATTAAAAGCCATCTATCATATTTAAGCATCTAATAAACAAAGCTGATCTCACACACCATTAAATGGAAATATCTTATTAAACTCGTCAAAGCATCCTCGCAACTAGCCACATCCAATGTGTAAGGCATGTAACAAAAGGTGCCTCTTCTGTGTCTGTATATTTATGTGTTTGTTTAGTTATGGACGTGTTATTGGTCCACTTGCAGACATAATTCCTATCTGTAAACAGGTATATTCCTCCAGCCCAGATGTGGAAAGAGCACCCTGGGGCCTTTCAAAGCATTAGAATTCTTAGCTCCAGATTAGATATACAAAATATGCTAAATGTCATTCTTCAAGCAGAGGGGAAAAAATCCAATAGGCTATTTTTTTTTAAGAGTCCTGGTGGCACAGCGATGAAGTGTTTGGCTGCTAACTGACCATGGTTCAAACCTGCCCACTGCTCCTGGAGAGAAAGAGGAGGCAGCTTACTTCCATAGGAAACACTATGGAGCCATTCTAGATGGTTCTATTGAGTCACCTTGAGTTGGACTCACCTCAACAGCAGTGTGTTTTTTGTATCTTTTTTCCCCTCCTCTCCATTTCATTTAAATCAACAAAGATCAAATTCTCAAAGTTCAAGACATGATTGGTTTTGGTAAATGTCATAGTTTTAGTTTTGTTGCTTTGACTATGTTTACATGTATGAAAGTAGGAAATTCTGAAGCGCTTTTTGCATCTATACTTCAGTTCATCATTGTTATTCTCTTGTGCTTGTTATCTTGTTTGCATTTGTGAAATAAAACTGCACACCGAGAAAAATGAGAGAGAATTTGAGAGATGAAGAAGGGCTTATTTATAAACAAATTGTGTTGGGGATTAATAAAAGAGAATTATGGTCATTCTGGATGAATCTCCCAACTCTTAAGATTAGCCAGGTGGGCAATTATAGTAGTCTCTGCTATGCAACTTCTTGCCAAAGATTGCCACCAAGAGTTGGTTGCAGCATTGATTAGAGTCAACAGAGACTTGTTTGTTTTTTCTTATGTCTCATGTCTGTGTTGCAAGCTCTCAAAAATCAAGGATTCTATCCAACCCATATTCTTTGGATAGTAAATCACACACCATGAGGTAATACATTCTGAGTATCAGTAAAAACAGCATTATTTTCTTAATGACAATTGAAAAACTGCTATAATACTTTTGCTACTGTGAATGACCTTCCAAGAATTATTGACAAGTTCTAAAAGAAAGTTAACCTGTCAATTTTCTTACAGGGAACAAGATTTCAATCCCACCTGTTCGGGTTAGAACCATTCACAACTTATCACATCGGTGTTGTGGCTGCCAACCAAGCAGGAGAAGTTGCAAGTCCCTGGACTCTGGTTCAGACCTTAGAATCTTCCCCGAGTGGGCTGAGCAACTTTACAGTAGAACAGAAAGAGAATGGACGAGCGTTGCTACTCCAGTGGTCAGAGCCTGCAAGAAACAATGGTGTCATTAAGGTAATGTCTACTTTCCATATGAACACATGCTTATGGTTATCCTGTTAAAGAGATGAGCTCTGAGACACCATCAGATCACCGCAGGACACCTTTGAACCCCTGTATACTTAGACGCAGTGCTTCCTCCAGGCCCTTCATCATAGAAAAACTAGTTCCCATGTATTACGCATCCAGGAAACCCACTATTCAGCTACACGCTTTCCATGACTATTTTACTTAGTCAACCCTACTAGACCCACCAGGCATGTTGTTGTTAGGTACCATCCAGTCTCTTGTCCGCTCATAGGGACCCTATGTAGCAGAATAGAACTTCCCATAGGGTTGACTCAGCTGTGATATTTATGAGCAGATTGCCAGTTCTTTTGCCTATAGAGCTGCTAGATAGGTACAAGCGGCCAAGTTAGAATTTGAAGCCAGGAAGTCAGATCTGAGCTGAAATGACTGTGGTCTGCCTGCCTCCTGAATCATCCTACCCAGTTATTTGCTTAAGCCTTACCCGATTTGCACTTTGCAAATAGATCACTACGTAAAAGGCAAGAAGGCGTACTTGTCTGAAACTTCTATATACAGTCACTAGAAATGATCTTATAAATAGCACACATCTCCTCTGAGCTTTACCAGCCGGTGAGCACAAATCAAGAAGCATTTCTACTAATGGACCACATCTTGATGCTCTGAGCCCTTGCCTACATGAAAGTAAGACGTTGTCTCCTTCCTGAAGGTCCTCCTTGAGTGTGAGTTGACTGGCCTGGCAATGTCACTTCCTTTACCTGCAGCCTCCTCTGACTCTGGACCTGAGCTTAGGTCCACCCCGACCTACAGCTGCTATCAACACCCGGCCTTCCACTTACCTATCGTTATTAACTGCCACTGTGTCAGTTCGTCACTCATGAAAATCTGCGAGCTGTGGTCCACCGGGAGAATCTTCCCCCTCCATGGAGAAGACCTGGGCTTGTTGCCTGGCCAGTGCACTTTGTGTGCAGTCACCTCACATCTGTCTGTGGTGGCTTGCTGGTTGCCATGATGCTAAACAAGTTTTAGTGATCTTCCAGAAAAACGCAGAGGAGGAAGGGAACTTGATAATCTGCTTCTAAAAACCAGCCAGTGAAAACCCTCTGCATATCTTCATTACTCCTCGAGTGGGAAAGAGTACCGCGTTTATTCTAAACACAGTTTAAATGCATTTAGCTGTAACTTTTAATAAGTTCCATGAAAGTCTCATAAGGGGGGTGGCAGAAAGAAATCCCATGTGGCAATAACTCAGAACTGTCACCAGCTCAGGCCCACCCCCATGGCTCTCCTTGCAGGCTGCCGCCCTGCTTAGTGCAATAGCTGCTTTTCTGCCTACCTCCAGGCCTGCTGTGTGCAGCAGGAACAAGTCTCTCCCCACCAGCTGCCTTCATGTGACAAAGCCAAGCAGCCCCGACGGTAAGGCAGGAGGGGTGGGCCTTGGGCTCTATGACCTGAAAATCTATGCAACAGCCTTAAGGAGCACATGAGAAAACAGTCTCTTTCTTTACATCCATCAAAACACCACTCCTCCTTATTTGTTTCCTGTCCTAGTGATTGCCTTGTCCCAGCATGATTGACATTTGATATATATATTCCTTTTACCTTCATTTACATTTCACCAAATATTTATTGAGCTCTTACTACATGTCAAGTACTGATTCAGGAGTGAACAAGACAGGCTACATTCCTGCTTCTGTAGACCTTACATGTGTGCATGCATGTGTGAGTGACTGTGTGGAAGTGTATAAATAGTGGCAGTTCAGAGAGGCACGCAGTAGCTAGTAAATAAGTAAACAAGGGAATTTCAGATGAATGCTACAAAAAAATTAAACAGGGTAATGCAATTATGTCTGGCTCAGGCTATTTTAGAATGGATGATCATTTGAATTGAGTTGACATCTGAGCCAAGCCCTGAACGACAAGACAGAATCAGTCATGTGGAGATATGGGGGCAAAATGTTCCAGACAAAATGAACAACAAATTAAAGGCCTGAAGCCAGAAATGAACTTGGTATATTCCAGGAAAGGAAAGAAAGCCTGTGTGGATAAAGATTTTGGAGAGCGGCAGAGATGGCACCCGAAGAGCTGGGAGAATATTGACAAAAGACAGACTTGGTCCCACCTTGATGGGTTGTGTTAAGGATGTCACAATTTATTCTAAATGCAAGAAAAAATTACTGAAGACTTTCAGTAAATGACATGGTCGAATTTCCGATTTTAAAAACCAATCTGGACAGTATGTGAAAAATAGACCATAAGGACGATTAGAGTTTAGAAGTTATTGAAAATTTTCAGAGAAAAAATGACGGTGGCTTGAACTGGGGTAAAATGTGTGGAGGTGGAGAACTATAGGAGGATGGAGATATTATTGGGAGGTAGAGCTGACTAGCATGCTAATGACCTGTGAATCAGGAAGGAAATGGAGCCCTTCGGGGTGATTTCTGAATTGGGGCCTGGAGAGGAAGCCTGGGAGATGGTCAGGCTGAGCAGGCAACTAGCCACCTGCTGTTATAAATCTAGAATTCTACCAAGAGTTCTTCACTGAAATATATATTTGGAAAACATTAATAGATAGGTAGCTTTTAAGCCCCCAGGGTTGGAGGAGATCATCTCTCAACTGGGTGTGAATAAAGATGATGAAAATCGAAGCTCCAACCATTGGCACACTAAAATTGGGTGGTCAGCACAAAGAAGAGTCCACAAAGGGAACTGAGAAGAGCCAGTGAGGTAGAAGGAAAAGCAGTGAATGGGAAGAGAAAACCTGCTAAAGGCTGCTGAGCAATCAAGTGACGTGAGAGCAGTGGTGTAACATCTGGATTTGGTTGCCCCCATGAGGCACAGTACAACAGCCAGCTGGGGTGCTTTCTGAAGACAAAAGGAATAGGGAGAGGGGTGTGGTATGAGACCATAGTTCTGAATCTCAGATCCCACCACTTGACCAGTTGCAGAAATGAGGACTGCCATTGTTTGGGGGTTGTCCTAGTTTTGTTTACATACACACACACGCACACATATATATATATGAGTGTGTGTCCTAGTTTTGTTTATATATATATACATATATATATATGTATATACACAGACACACACACGTGTGTGTGTGTGTGTTTTCCCATCCTTATGCTATTCCTTTAGAAAAAAACATAAGATGGGGAGGGAGATAAAAAATGAGGAGCTGATACCAAGGGCTCAAGTATAAAAAAATGTTTTGAAAATGATAATGGCAACATATGTACAAATGCGCTTGACACAGTGGATGGATGGATGGATGGATTGTGAGAAGAGCTGGAAGGGCCCCAGTAAACTGATTTTTTTTAAAATGAAAGAAAGAAACTGAAACTGGATAATAGTTTAGAATCACAGATTATGCATTCTAACTATGAGTTTAGTAAAAAATATCAGATCAATCTCCCAGCAGTGGATCTTCTTTTTTCAAGCCATATATACGTATATAGTCAGAAAGGGAAAAAAACATAAGCTGTAAATGGGGCTAGTGCAGTTTTCGTTGCATGCATGTTAGGTGTCCCGTGTTCGGGGGAAGTATGACTTTATAAAGTTATAAAGGGGCTGATGTGAGAAAGGGTAGACTGTGATGGTTGATGGTCTGTGTCAACTTGGCTTGGTCATGATTCTCAATATTAAGTAGTTAGCCTGTATTGTATGATCTAAGTACAGTATCCTTGCTGGTGTGGTCTCCGTTCAGTACCTCGGGATGATCCGGCAAAACTCACCCCTTCTTGATCCTGCACATGACTCATCAGCCGGGGATCTCCAGACCCTGGCATGTGAGTCGGTAGACTGCCCCATGATATGCTGATTTGGGTTTTGTCAGTTCCTCCAACCATGTGAGTCTGGAGAAGCCTCCAAATTGATGCCTGACTCATGGATTTGAGACTTCAGTCTCCACAACTATTTGAGCCATTTCTTTCAAATAAATCTCAATCTCTCTCTCTCTTTCTGGATAACCTAGCCCCCAAAACACACCTTCTAAATAAAAGCTCAATAAAATTAAAGTGTGTGAGCTTCCTGGGTTTACAACACTGTATATATGTATTTTGTTACCTATACATACAGGGAAGGTAACACATCCTCAAGACAACACAAGCTTTGCATTTAGAACCTTCACAAACTCTCCCCTGGGTGCCTTCTCTAGCTTTGCCTGGTTCTGATGTGTATCCTTCCTCAGTAATAAAGGTGACTATAAGTAGAATAGCTTTACATGCGCTCTGAGTTTCTCTAGTTATGTTAGAATTGGGGCGCTATAGTTTTTCATTGACTTTAATTATAAGATCAGGTACTACTAAGATCCATCCTAAGTGATCTCCTGTTTTCCACCATACTCTTATTTGCCTCCATAATACATAGCATTGAGAATCATGAGCAAATCAAGTTGATAGCCCTAACCATCACAACATGATTGATTCACTAACCACCTGACAGAACTCAATCTACAGTTCCAATCCTCCAAGGTAAATCTAAAATATCCTAACCCCTAAACACATGGTTGTTTTTCCTGTCAGGTCAGCCCCCAATTTATAACTATGGAATGTGGTTAACCCCACCCTCAGTCATCTCATGACCACAAACTATTTGGTGTGTCCCAAAAGGTCCACCATGAATAACAAAGGTGTTCCCATCAAAATCCAGTGGTTCAGAGGTTATTGTTCATGATTCAGACAGTGGTTAAACCTGCTCTTTGAGATAGACCAAATGTCTTAGTACATGCATGAATAAAGGTGATAAGCTCTGAGGGGAGGCTTCATATATTGCTTCCATTTCCTAAAATAAATATGTGACTATGTCGCCAACCAATTAAATAGTAGGAAGAGAATCAACTAGAAGGTATTGGAGGGACAAAAACAAAAGGCATGAAATAATTACTTTGGCAAATGAGACAGGATGTCTGAATGGGGGGATAGAGTAGGAATACAAGTTGATAATCATTTATTTAATATTTATGGTAAGAAATTTAAAATGAGGTAAGTCAGCCTGGTTATATATTTTCTCCAAACCAGTTAAGAACTGGGTACCGCTAGAGAGCTGGATCGAACACAAGTTAGAGATTTGTCAGATGAAAATCGTTGGCAGAAAGTGGGGAGGAGGGAGGGACTTAGTTACAGAAGCGTGATATTTGATTGTAAAACATGAACTCCTTTCAGAAGAGACCCTTCCTAGTTCCCTTTCCCCCAGGGTGAGGCCTCGCCCTGGGCTCTCCACCAGGAAAAGGACAATGCAGGTCAGTAAGTTTCCCAAACTTCAGGCTGCTTGATCTTCATTGACACTAAAGCATGTCAACAAGAGGTATAGTCAAGTTTATGCTTCTCCAGAAACTGCTTGTTGGATGTTTCAAACCCGTGTGCTCCCGCAGAGGGTCTGTCTTGTGTCTGGGCCTCCCTGGAGAATCCAGGCTGTGCTCGGGGAGTCACTGCTGCGTCCTCGAGTGGGTCAGGTTTCTCAGGAAAAGAGAGGCAGGCCGTTCACAAACGTCGGCATTCAAGTTACGTTTCTTCCCCGTTTTCACCAGAACAAAGGAACACTTTGCCCCAAAGGGACAATCACTTCTCCCCTGGCTTATAAGAGAAAACCAGGTAGTCTTGTTTACCTATTTGTTTCATCTTTGAGTAATCAAAGTTTACATTATATACTCAGATAACAATAGTTATAATATATATTACCATATAATTGAGTGTATTCATGTTTATAAATTTTACTTATAGATAACTTTATTTATAAAGTACATTTGATTTCTACATGAATTTCTAAATATTATATGACAATTTATATGATAAATTTTATACTTCTTTATGTATTTACATACATGTAATGTTTGCACACAAAGGGGTAGGTTTTCAACCCTGGTACCTTATTACAAAAGATTAAACACTATAATCCTATTCCCAAGCTATTGTTGAGGGAAATGGACAAGCTACATAGGTCCTATTTGTGATGAGCTCAAACACATAAAATCAGGGATTTTATTTCTATTCCTTACTTTAAAAAAAAATAAGATGAGAGGAAACCCCATGAACACTGTTAAGTTCAAGAATTGAAAAAAAGAATTGGGATCCATAACCCTTAGTTTTTATAAAATTGCTTTATTACCCAAGTTAGAGAAAGACTTGGGAGGGAGGGATTTACAAAGAAAGAGGCAGGAAGGGAAGAGAGGGAGGGAGGAGAGACAAAGGGGAAAAGGGGGGAAAGGAGGGAGGGAGGAAGTGAAGCAAAGTATGTTTCCTCTTTCTGCAGATCTTAATGAATTTGCAAAAATCACACGACCAAAATTCATCTCAGAAGGGTCTTCTGGACTAGGGTCCCCAAGAGTAGGCATAAGTACGGGGGAAGGGTTCGCCGACACCAGGAAGGTCTATGGTTCCAATCATTCTTTTTGCTTCTCTTCTTTCAGGAATATAACATCTTCAGCGATGGTACCCTCAAGTACGCGGGGTTGAACTGTCAGTATCTCCTTCGTCGCCTGCACCCCTTCACTCTCTATACACTGACTTTGGAGGCCTGCACCAGCGCGGGCTGCGCACACTCAGCCCCCCAGCCTCTGTGGACAGATGAGGCCCCTCCCAACTCTCAGTTCGCTCCCACCATTCAGTCTGTGGGGCCCACGAGCGTTGAACTGAGCTGGTCTGAGCCAGTTGACACAAATGGAAAGATAATCCGCTATGAAGTGATTCGCAGATGCTTCGAGGGAAAAGGTTGGAGGAACCAAACAATCCAAGCAGATGAGAAAACTGTTTTCACAGAATATAATACTGAAAGGGGCACATTTATGTATAATGACACTGCTTTGCAGCCATGGACGCGGTATGAATACAGAATCAACACTTGGAATTCAGCAGGCCATAGCTTGAGCTCCTGGACTGCAGTCAGCACAAAGCCAGCAGCCCCACAAGGCCTCTCCCCACCTGAGATCTCCTACATGTCTGTGCATCCCCGACGACTGCTGGTTTCCTGGAGCCCACCAGAGCAGTCTAATGGTGTCATCCAGTCCTACAGGCTTAGAAAAAACGGCATGCTCCATCCTTGCAGCTTTGATGCTGGGACTTTCAATTACACCGATGGAGAACTACTTCCATTTTCTACATATAGTTATGCGGTCATGGCCTGCACAAGTGGAGGCTGCTCCATCAGCAAGCCCGCCAACCTCCAAACTCCAGAGGCTGCTCCAGAAGGGGTCAGTCCTCCGGCTCTCTGGGTCATCAGTGCCTCTCAAATTAATATATCTTGGCTACCGCCGTCAGATCTAAATGGAAAGATCACTAAATATCTGCTTCGATCCAATGGTAAGGAGTATCAGGCTGGGCAGGGCCACTCCACGCTGGTTTCTGACCTGCAGCCTTGCACTCAATATAACTTTTCCCTAGTGGCCTGCACCAATGGAGGTTGCACGGCTAGTGTGTCCATGTCTGCCTGGACATTGGAGGCCCCACCACAGAACATAGAGGCTCCAATATTGCAAGTCACGGGCTCAGCATCAATAGAAATCACCTGGAAATCTCCAAGAAACCCAAATGGCCGAATCAGAAGTTACGAACTTAGGAGAGATGGAGCTATAGTATACACTGGACTGGAAAGTCGCTATCATGATTTTACTCTCACACCAGGTGTGGAGTACGGCTACACAGTGACTGCCAACAACAGCCAGGGTGGCATTTTGAGCCCACTTATTAAAGCTCGAACCAGCCCCTCAGCACCCTCAGGGATGGAACCTCCAAAGCTGAAGCCCAAGGATCCTCAGGAGATCTTAGTGACTTGGGACCCTCCAGTGAAGACAAATGGCAACATTGTCAACTATACCCTTTATATCCATGAGCTGTTTAAAAGAGACACAAAAATCATACACGTAAACATAACTCAAACTTCTTTTGGTACACGGTCATGCATAGTAAACCAGCTACAGCCATTCCACAGGTAGGCAACTAGCTCTGAGAGCAAGCCAGTGGCATTTCTATTGCATGAACACTCAGGCAATCCTAATGACAACCATAAATGTAAGATGGTGTGTTATACAGGGTTCTTTAGGAAACAAAACCAGGACACTTATGATTATAAGTAGGTGATAGATAGATGATAGATAGATAGATAGATGATAGATAGATAGATAGATAGATAGATAGATAGATAGATAGATAGATAGATAAAACAGCTAATTAGTCCACAGAGCAGTACAAATGGCTCAGTTCAACTCACTTCCAGGAGACAGTTAATACACTGGCAGTCCTTCAACTCACAAGGGCTGCTGGGTGCAAGTCAAGGAAGCAGACAGTTGAGTCTTCCGTAGAGCAATACAGGCAGTCCGGCAATAGGCAGCAAACAGCAGGGCAGGTCACCAACAGTCAGCCAGATGACAAGGTCCGACAGTCCCCAGCTCAAGTGATGTATACACCAGCAGTGTGGTGAAGCAGTTCTCAAAAGAACCTCAAACTATAGCAATGCGGTCCATGGATTGGGTGTCCTACAGGCAGTGTAGCTCACAAGTTGAGGCAGAGAACTATCTAAGGCAGCCGCACACTGGTCTAATCATCAGAGACCAAGAGACAGAAAGGAAAGGCTCTCCAGGTCATTTATCTCTTTGCCCCTCATTTAAACTGCGACCTTATTAATCCCACATGTGTTTATTGGCCAGGTTGGCACAATAAACCTTCCTATCACAGATGGAATGAAATACCCCAACACTGTCCACTTAACCACTGACAGTAAATGAAGCATGCTCCAGTGGCACTAGTTTGCATAATTTGCATAGTTTGCATATTTTCTGGAGAGAAGAATGCCTGCAGGTGACATTTTGAGAGTCAGTCTTTCAGAAATGCTTGGGTTCGGCTGGGATATCTGAAACAAGTAATGCAGACATGGGTCAGTTACCTGAGTCTAATCCTTTCTGGAAGCCTCTGGAAAGTTCTAAGACCCAGGGAATAAGGAAAATGAAATACTATTTTTTTAAAACTCCAAACTCACTGCCATCATGTCAATGCTGACTCATAGCGACCCCTGTGGGTTTCTGAGACTATAACTGTTCATGGGAGTAGAAAAATAGGTCCTTAAAAGATGTTATAAGAAGAGCTGTGTGAGCTCCAATAAAATTATTTTTTTAAGAAGATGTTATCCCAAAAAAAGATATTAGCAAAAAAAAGATGTTATCAGTGAACATGAGCTTAATCTCGTCACTAGGATATTTTATAAAAAAGAAGAGGCACAGAAACATAGACAGAGGGGAAACAGCATGTGACAATAGAATTATGCTGCAGCGCGCTCTCTCTCGCTCTCTCTCTCACACACACACACACACACACTCACACACACACACACACGGATCAGTTCCTAAACTGTTTGCAGAGGATATGGTCCTACCACACCTAAAATTCACCTTTGAACCTCAGGAATGCGAGAAAATAAATTTTGTATAAGCTATTATTTTGTATAAGTTATTTTGAACTGGAGTTGGATTGAACCAAACTATGTCTTGAAGAGAGCTTTTCTTATTGGACCCATCATTTCTTCCAGGGATACTGAGGCTGCTCTGAATATATTTCC
The DNA here is from genome assembly GCF_000313985.2 of Echinops telfairi. Classification (NCBI taxonomy): domain Eukaryota; kingdom Metazoa; phylum Chordata; class Mammalia; order Afrosoricida; family Tenrecidae; genus Echinops; species Echinops telfairi. Next base: position 62,979,965 of record NW_022111324.1, on the reverse strand, counting down.
TCACCCCCTTAGAATTCTCCCAGCTCTGATCTAAGGATTTCTGAGGATGGTGCCATTTTGCCAGCTCAGATATTCTCCATAGTTCTCTCTGGACCTTTCAACTTGCATGAAAGTGTAGGTCTCCATACAAAGGACTCTTCCCATTGCGTAAAGAATCGCTGAGTGGTTTCCTCATCACATTTTAAGTCTGTTATATCCTACAGAGAAGAGTACAAGATACTTTTTGCTTAAAATTTCATAAAAGGAATAGAATCACTTAAAAAGGACAAGATGGTGAGATTGTGTTGATTTTCAATCTCCATAAGTACACAGCTGTTATTGTAACTTGTAATATCTAGATTAGATATTTCGACTCTCTGATATACAGTGCTGCTTCAATGAAATATTCATAGCCCTGTGCATCTACTCATGACAATTACTTAAGGCTGTAGTAAATATGAAGGGAACAGGGGCAGTTCCGTCCTGTCCTTAGGGTCACTGGCATCCACTGGATGACAGTGAGTTTGATTGGTTTTGGATGCCCCCAGGGCTCCTTACCTAGTAAATAAATAGCTCTAAATAAAATAATAAATGAATGAATATGAAGGGACCCTGGTGACATAGTGGTTATCCATCGGGCTGCAGTACTAAAGATCAGCAGTTCAAAACCACCAGCTGCTATGTGGGAGAAAGATGGAGTTTTCTACTCCTAGAAAGAGTTACAGTCTTGAAAACTCAGAGGGGCAGTTCTAGCCTGTCCTGTACAGTCTCAATGGGTCGACATCAACTCGATGGCAGTAGGTGAGTAAATGAACTATTCATTTACTGTGCATCTACTCATGAAGATTATTTGAAGTATTAAATATGAAACAGTAATTAAAACTTCTACAGATGTCCTAAGCCACATTCTGTATAGATGAACTGGCTTTTATCTTGCTGTGATTGATGGCAGGAAAACAGCCCACCTTGACTATAGCACTGTACATCTTATGCTGGCCCTCCTTACCTGACTGCTGCCTGCAGTTTTGTCCCCTTTGAAATCATTACTCAAAAATGTTTCTAGCAAATACTAGGTTTTTCCAGATGTGTGAGGCATATTTTTCACAGGCTGAGAAAACATGTTTGGTTTATCTGAAAAACCCAGTAATGATCTTCAAGGCTTTAAGCTCTTTAATGATCTTTAAGAGTGGTGTCTTTTCATTATTAATTCAAATTATTTAATATTTACATAAATAGCATTAATGATGTGAACAGGCTATAACCACAAAATCACTTGGATTGAAAGTTGGAATGTGTATGAGTTACCTAAAGAACAGCAACAAATCTCTAACTACACTCACTGCCATCAACTCAGTCTCATCGGTTCAGACTCACAGCAGCCTTCCAGGACAGAAAAGAACTACTTGTGTGGGTTCTTGAGACTGCAACTCTTTGTGGGAGTAGAAACCTCATCTTTCTCCTGCAGAGCAGCTGGTGGTTTTGAACTGCTGACCTTACATTTAACAAGTCAATGTGTAACCCACGATGCCACCATCGTGACCTAGGGCTAACAAAAATGTACAAATGCAATGGCTCATAAAGACCAGAAATGTAGTGTCTTAAAGTCTGGAAACTAGAAGCATAAATTCAGGTGTGATGTGACCATGTCCTCTCAGCTTTGGTAGTCCTGGGTTTTCTTGGCTTTCAGCTGCTGCAGTTGTGATGGTTGTTGCTGTTAGATGCCATTGAGTAGGCTGTGACCCTGTGCACAACAGAAGAAAACACTGCACGGTCCTGTGCCATCCTCACAATTGTTCCTATGCCCAAGCCACTGATGCAGCCACTGTGCCAATCCATCTCACCAAGGACCTTCTTTTTCACCGCCCCGCCACTTTACCAAACAGCATGTCCTCCCGGGACCATATGTCCAAAGTAAAAAAGATGATGTCTTGCCATCCTTGGCTCTAAGGCGCACTCTAGTCATACTTTTTCCAATACAGATCAATTTGTCCTTTTAACAGTTCATGGTACATTCGATATTCTTCTCCCACCTCAATTCAAACCCATCTATTTTTTTACATTCTTCCTTATACAATGACCAACTTTCACATGCATATCGTGCAACGGAGAATACCATGGCTTGGGTCAGGCACACCTTAGTCCTCAAAGAAACATCTTTTTTCTTCAATACTCTAAAAAAGTCTTGTGCAGGAGAATTACCTAATGTAATACAACTTTTTATCTCTTGCCTGCTGCTTCCATGAGCAGCATGTTTATTACCACATGCTGCTTTCCCCTGCCTGTATTTCTTTATCACTTCTCCTCTCTTATAGGTCAGCACAGAAATCAGATTAGGGTCATGTTCACTGACAATCTCCTTGAAGGCTCTATTTTTAAAGACAGCCACATTCACACGACCCCTAGGTGAGGACTTAAACATATTTTTGAGGGACACAATTCAGTCTATAACATGAATCACATAATTGCCTGGTCTTATTTTTGTTTGTTTTTGTAACCTGATTCATATATAACAAACATTGTCAATAGGATGTCTTCTTTAGGTCACTGCTACATGGCCCACAGGAAGAAGCAGCCTGGCAATGACCTTGATAGCAGAAGGAGTCTTAACCAGAATTTTTAAACCACTGAAAATAATTCTGGAAATTAATAATCCCTCTATGGATCATCAAAATTGATTTCATGAAATAGCCTAGAGTTCAGAACTGACATGCGCAAACAGATTTGTTCCTGGTGAACTGGAAGCCACATCGTGGGGCTCAGCCTCAGCTGAGGAAGGTGCTGTACGGATGCCCCAGAGGAGATGGTCCTGAGAGCAGATGAAGGAGGGCGAGCAGAAGGGGGAGTGACGGACTTCACACAGGAATACTGTCGTGGTGGTTGTTAGGTCCCAAAGAGTCATGGTGACCCCTTGAGACAGAATAAAATCATCCAGAAAGGCATCTGGTTCTCTCTGCCGTAGTCTTTGTAGAAGGAGATGAACAGGTATTTCTCTTCTAGAAATTCGGGTTTCAGCTGGCCACGGGGACTCTTCACATAGGAACGATGTTGCTGTGTGCATCAAATCAAGTCCAATACCATAAAATACAGTACTACCATCCTTACCCAGCAGACTATCACAGCTTTCTCCTGGCAGAGCAGCTGGTGGGTTTGAACCGCCAATGTTTCAGTTCGCGGTGAAGCACTAAATCACCGTGCCTCTAAGGCTCCAATGCAAAGGAATGCAGATGTATAAATGAGAAGGGAAAAGGAGAACTAGAAAGGAAGGAAGGCAGAGAACTTAAAGTAGTTATCAAAGCAACAAAGAAATATATTTTTACAAAAACAAGGAAAAGGAAGAGGCTAAGAATGAAAAAAAAGAGAGAAAAGGAAGAATCTAGGAGCCTGAAGGAGAACTTGGATATCAGGAGCGTTCTATGGCACATGACATCGTGCGGGGGGAGCTCTCATTTTTAGCCATAAATGCACATTACTAACAAAAGCACTCACCCCCCCTGTCTTGGGAAGAGAAATGTTCCCGCTATGTCAATAGAACTTTCCATGCAGCCCGACCAGCTCTGTAACCAACATAATGGATTGGTAGAGTTTAACTAGGTGGTGAGAGGGGTCTCTAGGAAGAATAATCTAGAGTGTGACTAGGTCAATTCTGTCCCCAAAAGGTCTTTGCTTGGTGTGAGAGGGCCCGTTTAAGAAGTCAACTATCAGGGGAGGGGATGTATTACAACTGAACCCCATGATGGTCCTTCACGACTTGGGGATATTTGTAGGAAAATCATTTAGCCTTAACTGCAGAGGCAGGTGGTGCTATAAGTTGGAATTGACTCAGTGGCAGTGGGTTTGGTTTCTTGTTGTTTTTTCAGAGCTCAGAGCAGCTCAGGACAATTGAAAACCAGGACATCTTCTCCAAGGCAGGCATTCTTAACCATTTGGTAAATAACTATGGAGTACACAGTGTTACACTGGGAAGAATCTTGACAGTGGATTCATGCCCTACAGTCTTGCTTAGGAGGACTGTATTCATCCCTTCCATATGAAGATCCCTTCCCTTTGGTGGGGAAAACCAGAAACATTTAAAATTCAAGACTTCCACGGAATAGGACTTTGTTGTCATTTAAAAGGTCAGCTATATATAAGAATAGAGCCCATGGGTGCTGCAGACCATTAATGCACTCAACTGCTAACCACAAAGTTAAAGGTTCAATCCTAACCCAGCATGTGTCAGATAAAGGACCTGGAGAACTAACTCTGAAAAAGCAGCTGTTGAAAATCCTATGAAGCACAATTCCACTGGGACACACATGAAGGTGTCATGAGTTGGCATCTACACAAACAGCAACTGGATATATATGATTATATATACATATGTGTGTATATGTATACCAAACACCAAAGTCACTGTCAAAGAGTCATTGCCAACTCATAGGACCCTATAGAACACTTTAAAACTGTCCCTGTGAATTTCTGAGACTATAACTCATTACGGGAGTAGAAAGCCCCTGAGCCTTTAGAGTAGCTGGTGGTTTTGAACTGCTGACCTCTCAGCACCCTAATGTGTACCCATTACCCACCAGGGCTCATATATGAATACGTTTCTTATATATAAATAACAGTTCTCTTTTTTTCTGAATGCCATTTGGCTTTTACATATTCTTCCAAGGAAAATCTATTGTGCTGCTATAGTCGTTTCTGCCTTGTGTCCTCCAGGTATGAGGTCCGCATTCAAGCATGCACCATGCTAGGATGTGCATCTAGTGACTGGGCATCCAGAGAGACTCCTGAAGCTCCACCGCTGGTGCAACCTGCTCCCCACCTTGAGGCACAGATGGCTCCCGGAGGATTCCAGCCCACCATTTCTCTCTTGTGGACGGGGCCACTTCAGCCAAATGGGAAAATGTTATACTATGAATTGTACAGAAGACAAATAGTGGCACAGCTCGGAAAGTCAAATCTGGTCCTAACCTATAATGGAAGTGCAAGCTACTTTCTTGATTCAGAACTTTTGCCTTTCACAGAATATGAATATCAGGTAAGAAATGTATACCATCAACCATTTAAACTTAGATGTATGCACACATCAGTGATTGCCTGTAAAAACCGATTAAAATTTGAAGAGTAACTTAAGGAAACATAGAACCTATGGATTTGGGCAATATTCTTTTAAAATTTTCAAGTACTAAATGAAGTAATGATGACCATATTCACTTACCTTCTATATTGTCTTGGTTCTTGATCCATGTGGTATATTATTGCTATTTTATGTAGATGTAGGTAAAATATATTACTAATTGTTGAAGTGATGTCTAGTGTTAACTGTCACGAGTTGGTATTGCCTTAGTAGGAGATGCTCCTTGTTAAATAATCACTTTAAAAGCAACTCTGAATTCTACCAAGACGAATATAGTCTGATGATAAGCAGCCCAGACCCCTGTGCTCAGCATCTGGAGGAAAGCAACAAACCTTTACACGGGATGGAGTACATTTTGAAATAGGACAGTCTGAAAAACAATACTTGGCATGCCTTTAAAAGTCCAAGAAAGGAGGTCCTCACTCACTGCCAACTCATAGCAGCCCTGCAGACCAGGGCAGAACTGCCCCTGTGAGCTTCCAAGACTGTACCTCTCATTGATGGGTGTCGAAAGACCCGTCTTTCTCCCATGGAGCGTTGGTGGTTTTGCACTGCTAACTTTGCAGTTAGCAGCCTAACACATAACAGCGATGCCTTTAGGGTTCCAAAAAACGGAGACACTGGATGGAGCACATGCTTAAGCGCTTGACCACTGAACCAAAGGCTGGCTGTTAAAACCCACCAGGAAAAGCCTTGTGAGAATGGTCTAGTGATGTGCTTCTGACAAGTCACAGCCCTGAAAACCTTCCGGAATAAGCTGACTGCACGTGGGCGGGTCCCCATGAGACAGAATCAACTCGATGGCAACTAACAACAGAAAGCCAAGGATTCAAAATAGCATCCTGAAAATGTGTTTATAATCGGTAGGGAACTCCGTTTTGGGGGGTGTGGCTCAGTTCCATCAGCAGTCTGTTCACGTTCCTGTGGCCGGTAACAGCAGGCTCATTGCCCGTCTTGGAATGTGTTTTCCCATCCAAACCTTTTTCTCAGGCTTGGTGGGAATGGCAATCAAAGGTTCTGCTGTGACCTAGCCAAGTGGTGGGCTCAGGTGTCTGTCTCAGTCCCCCAGATTTGCCTGGGCTTGATGTCCTCAGCAGAACGACTCAAAATGAAGGGGAAAGAAAGTAAAGGTGAGAAGTCCTGATGAGCTATCCCTAACCTCAATCTAAAAGTTTCCCTAAATCCCAGCTGGATATTGAGCATGGCTCTTCAGTTATTCCTCTATTCCAGAGCCTTTTTGCTTCAGTCACATTCTGTTTCTCTATCTCCGAGTGAAAGGAAGCTTGTTGATGGATGCCAGCTCTCTCTCAGTGCCAGGCACAAGGTCAAGTGCAATTGTCTAAAAGCAAAAGCGGAGCCTTAGGAAAGGTTACCATAACCAGAAATAATAAAATCACTAAGCAACCAGGAGTATCGTGTCAAACTACTATCGTGTCAAACGAGTATCAAAATCACACGTAGCAATTTAAATGTGAGAGACAATGATTTAGGCCAATAATGGAAAAGATGGATAGCACAATGAAGGTAGTAATACTTGAAAATAGAAATAGAATACTGAGTGATTTGAAACCACAGCAGATGTAAACCCACAATACCTATTTCCAATTCCAAAACTAAAAATCTTTAAAACTCAAACATTTTTGTTTTTATTTAGTTGTTAGTTTTTTGCTTGGTTTTTGGAGTGGTTTGGTTGTTTGGGGCGGGGGGGATTGGGGTTTTTTGTGGGGTGTGCAAAACCTGTTCTGAACAGACTTAGGGCTGATTACAGTATTTATTTATTCTACTCTATGCAGATAGACTGTACTTCAGTATGATGTAGTTACCCAGGTCCTGCTGAGAATGTTGTGAAATAAGCAATACAGTACATGCATTTAATTATCTTTCTAAAATCTGGGAATCAAAATCGTTTCAACAAACACTAGGCCCCAAGCATTTCAGATAAAGAGGGAGGCTTATGTGAGGAAGGAACAAAACCTCTCTTGATGCCCCAGTTGGAGACAGGACACTGTTAGAAACAGGCAGCACATTGGTGGTCTTCCTTTTGTTCTGTTGTCAATGATCTCTACTGAGATGTGTCAACTTCTCAAAGACCCCTCTACCCTCAATTATCTAGTCTTCTTTATGAATACAAATCCACCTTTTGAGATAGCTGGAAGGAATTAGCAATTGGCTTCTAATTAGACAAAACTAAATGACATAGTGCTTCTTTGGCATTGTGTTGGATCATTGGGTTAAATAATTGGTCATATGATCAGCAGCTTTCTCTTCTCAGTTTGCTATTGCTATTTGGTGCCGTCAGGTTGATTTTCAATTCATAGTGTCCCCGTGTGACAGAGTGGAACTGCCCCATAGAGTTTCCTGGGCTGTAATCTGTGCAGAAGCAGACCTGTGGGTCTGTCCCCAACAGAGTCACTGAGTGGGTTCAAAGGGCAGCCTCACTGTTATTAGCTAAGTGCTTAATCACTAGGCCACCCATGCTCCTTTCTTGGTTTTCTAAGGAATGTCAGACTCAAAGTAAGTATCATACCTCTTATCAGATTTCTCACCAGGAAGAACCATAGTAATCACTCACAGCCAAACTCCTCGAGCTCACATTGATTTCCCAGCAACCTTACAGGACAGACTTGAACTGCCCCCAAAGGCTTCCAAGGCCATAAACCATTACAGAAACAAAACTGCCGCATCTTACGCCCATAGAATAGCTGGTGGATAAACCTTTACAGAAGCAAAAACTGCCTTATCTTTCTCCCATGGTATGGCTGGTGGAGGCACATCGCAACCTTTCTGTTCTCAGGCAAGCACTTAATTGCTGTGCTACCAGAACTCCTACCAGCAACCAAGAGGTCATGTTTCAGAGAGGAAGCAAGCTAGACGTAGGGTGTGCTGACTTTTCTGTGACCCTCACACTCAGCTCCATGCCTGACTCCTGGTTCTAGATTCATTCTATCCCAAAGGGAAGCATGTGATGTTCATAACAAACTGATTTCATATGTGTATTTACTAGATAACCCCAAATTGTTTCAGCCCAAGAGCAGACAAGAGAAAAGGTGGGTGGAATCTAGCATGTCAGCTCAAATATCTAAGTACTTACAAAAAGGAATATTTTGAAAATTACAGGTTAAATACTGCGATTGTTCATGTGCTTGGGTACCATCAAATCAGTTCAGACTCATCATAGCCCTTTGTGCCCAACAGAACTTAGCACTGCCCAGTCCTGTGCCATCTGCACAGCTGTTTTTATGTTTGAGCCCATCGATGCAGCCACTGTGTCAGTCCGTCTTATCAAAGGTCTTCCTCTTTTTTCCACCCTACGACTTTATCCAGTATGATGTCCTTCTCCAAGGACTCATCTCTCCTGACAACAAAGTACATGAGACTAAGTCTTTCCGTCTTTGCCTCTAAGGTGCATTCTGACTGTACTTCTTCCAAGACAGATTTATTTGTTCTTTTGTCAGAATGCTGCAAAGTGTACTATTATACTGAATTTACCCAGTCTGCATTGGTAATGTCTATAGAAACCCAAACCTTCTGCCATCTAGTCAATTCTAACTCAGGATGCCCCTATAGAACAGAGTATAACTGCCCCACAGGGTTTCCTATGCTTTAAGGCTTTACAGAATCTGTTGACTGTCTCGTTTTTCTCCAACAGAGTGGCTGATGAGTGCAAACCACCAACCCTTTAGTTAGCAGTAGAGAGTTCAGCTACTGCACCACTAGGGTTTTTTGAGTCAATAGGGCCAAACCAATCCAAACCTCGAGGTGAGTCCTATTCATCATGACCTTATAGGACAGAGTAGGATTGCTCCTTAAGGATTTCTAAGATTGTAAATCTTTATAGGAGCAGACAGGCTCCTCTTTCTTCCCTGAGTGGCTGATGGATTTGAACCATCTGCCTTGAGGTTAGCAGCCCAACACAAAACCCAGTGTTCCAGTAGGGCTACTTTGTGTCTCTATAGATATTGAATTATCCTATAATTATCCTTTAGGAAGTGGTGTATTAAAAGAGTTGATTCCCCTTTAACAAAAGATTTTTTTCTCTAAGATGAGTTTGCATCACTCACACATCTAACACAGGTCTACTTCATCGGCAAGTTGCCTTTAAGAAAACACAACCATTGCCTGGACACATTTCTTCCTAATATCTGGTAATGATTCCACTCTTCTGCAAAGAAGGTAATCCATGTGTGCATATTCGAAAGTGCCCAGAGGTGGGTAACTATCAATTGGAAGGATTCGGTGACCTGAGATGGGTAGGCAATTACCACATGTGCCAGCAAAGTATCAGATATGACTCCCTATCTCTCCTCCACTGCCAGATATCATTGAACCCACTTCTGTGTTTGAGTTGTCATGGAAGGCAATTGCTAAAATTTAGACAGAATCTTCTTGTCTAAAGTAGATCACTAGACCAATTGGCTAGAGTTAGGGTTCTATATTAAAAGGATGGAGTGTGGAAAGTTCTGATGGGCAGAAGGGTCAGGACCTCTCTGGAGAAAAAGAGTATTACTAAAAGCAGAGGGAGCCACTACAGAAGACTATAGAACCTCCACTGGCACTGCAAACAAGGTGCTGAGACCACATCTCACCTCCTTGGGCTGCACGGGGGAAAGAAGAACCCCTCTCCACGTCTGTCCAAGGTTGATTGCTACAAAGAAGAGGTCAGACAAACCTGCAGCCTCCATCTTTTACCCTTTTCCTCCCCTGGCATGCTACGTCTTTAGTGGTTGGTTTGTAAATTTGAATAGTCGTCTTACTAGCAGGTTATGATCTTATCACTGACAGCGCTGTACTTCTAGATAGATTTTGAAATGTTCTTTTGGTCAATGCCGGTGACACCATTCTTCTTTAATTTTTCATTCTCAAGATAGTAAACCATATTATTGTGAGTTTTAAAATGGCCCGAAGCAGTTCATTTTAGCTTACTAATTAATTCCTAGGTGTGCTAGTCTGGATAGACTAGAGAAACAAAATTCATAAACACTCATATTTTATGAGATTTTTATACAAAGGATAATTGTACATTGAGCATCCCAACTCAGTCCAGTCCAAGCCCATAAGTCCAACATTAGCCCATATGTCTGACAACGATCTACAAAGTCCTCCTCAAACTCCCAAAACACATGTTACGATGCCAACTGCAGGAGGAAAGCTGAATCAGTGAGCGTGTAAGCATCTCAGCATTGGCAGGGGTCTCCACATGGCTGCTCCAGCACCCAGGGCTGCATCGGGGTAGGTCCATATGGCTTCTCCTCAAGGATGTCTCACAGGAAGCTGAGCTGTCTTGCCAACTGAGGCAGAGAACTAGTTATGGCAGCAGCACCCTGGTCTGACCACCAGAGAGCAAGAGACCAGAAAGGTGGGGCTTGATGGGCCATGTACCTCTCCGCCCTTCAATTAAATTGCCCATTCCATGGATCCCACAAGTGTTCATTGGCCAGATTGGCACAATAAACCTTAGCTATCACACTAGGATATTGATCTTTATGTGTTGTGGGAAAGAGAAACAGAAGAGAGTATATGAGGACAAATGCTCTATGCTTGTACAGTAAGCTGTCTGGGCAGCCAGGGCTCCTGTGGAGGAAGAGCTTCCCATTCATAGGGTGGAGATGTGTTCCAATCTCACGCTCCTAAGTAAAGGCTACTTCTCCCTGTAAGAATGCCAATCTGAAGGTGCTTGTAAGCACATAGTTGCTACTATACACACTTGAAGGTTAACTGCTTGAAGGCTACTTGCCTGAAGGTTTTCTGTCACCAAGCAATCAGACCCTGTTGTCTGTCCCATCCTAATTAGGGCCTACTCCCTTTTGATAAAAATCATAGATTATTCCCCTGGAGAAGAGCCCAGAGACAACCATGGTAGAGCCAGCTCAGAGACAAATGAGGTTAGGTCACCATCTTAACTCTGGAAGCCTCCCATCTTGTTACATATGTACCTTCTTGTCACATGTATGCGTCTAGTCCCGCCCCTTCCTATTTGCATGTATACACCTAGATTATTCCCCTCCTGTTACATGTAGGTCTCTAACACAACCCCTTCCTATTATGTATGTGCTAAATGTCGCTTGCATACCCCAGATTATATAAGTCTGGGAGAGAATACATTACTCTCTCATTCTGATTCATGTCTCCATCAGAAGAGGTGAGCCCTTGCCTGCTTTGTCTTGTCTGATGTCTCTTTAATGTACCCCTCAATTACACCACCTCCCCCTAGGACCCATCCAGACATGGGTTTGGATCCCACTCTGTTCCATTTCATTTTGACCGCTTTCTATTTTCCTAGCACCATACGTTACAATTCTATGTTCCAATCATCAATGGATGTTTGCAACGGTTTCTTCTCATTTTGAGTTTTGTCCCTTCAGCAAATGAAGGCTCCTAAAGCTTTTCTCCATCACAAGATTGAGGTCGATTCTACCATCAGGAGGCAGCTCGTTCGGACTAGTATGACCCTCCTTTGGTATTTTCCAACCCGAGGGGCTCATCTACCAGCACTCCCCAAGGCAATGTTCCAACGCTACTCACAAGGTTTTCATCAGACGTGAGAAAACTCTTCTTCTTCCTCATTTTCCTTAGTCTGGAAGCACTCTGGACATCAGGCTGCCATGCATGATCCTGCTAGTACTTGCACCACTGGTGGCATAGTTTCCAAATCACAGCAACACACGGGCCACACGACTTCAACAAACTGACAGATACGTTGTGTGAAAATACCACGACTTGAGTCAGGCACACCTTAGTCCTCTGTATCATGTTTATTCATGTTTATCACTCTAACAAGGCAAATTAGCAGATTTGCCTAATTTAATACATCATAAGAAAAACATATTTTTATTCCCCCCACCCCCATTGGCATTGATTGTGGATCCAAGTAACATGAAATCCTTGACAGCTTAAATATTTTCTCTGTTTATCATGATGTAGCTTGCTGATCCAGTTGTAAGGACTTTTGTTTTCTTTATGTTCAAGCATAATAAAGGCTGTAGTCTTTATCTTCATCAATAAATGCTTCTTCACTGTCAGCAAGCCAACCAACACATCTGAGTCAGTACCGTAAAGGGATACAGCACTTAGACACACCTTTCCCAGTTTTACACCAGGCACTATCCCTTTGTTCTATTTAAACAACTGCTTCTTGGTCTCTGTGCAGGTTCCACGTGAGCACAATTAAGTATTCTTCAATTACCATTCATTGAAATGTTATCTATGTTTTTAAATGATCCACACAGTCAAATGCCTTTGAGTAGTCAATAAAACACTGGTACTTATCTCTGATACTCTCTACTTTCAGCCAAGATCCATCTGATTTCAGCAACGCTCTCCCTCCCTCCACATTCTCTTCTGGATCCAGCATGAATTTCTGGCAGTTCCCTGTTGATGTACTTCTGTGACCACTTAATAACTATTATTAGCACCTGTGCAGAGGCAATAAAAAAAGAAAACAAATTTATTTTCAGTAAAAATTTACCTGCAGATAATATTGATGATTTTTTATATCTCTGCACTTCTTTGGGTCACCTTTCCCTGAAACAGGCATGAATATGGATCTTTATCTGAGCACCGTCTTCCACATTTCTTAGTGTGGACAAGTGGAGGCTTACAGCATTGCATCCATGTACTGAAATGTCTCAATTACTATTCTAGCAATTACTGGAGTCTGGGGTTTTTTTTCCCCCCAATGACTTCGGGGCAGCTTGGCCTTCAATCACTTCATTTACAGTCAATCATTAGATACTGAGCATTTGCTACCTCTTGAAATGATTAAATGTCAAATGATTCTTTTTGGGACAGTGATCCTGTATTCCTTCCATTATCCTTTGATCTTTTCCTGTGCTTTTCTTATTGTTTGCGCGAAGAATGCTTTCAGAGTGCAAAAGTTGGATAAAGTCTTCTATTTCTTCATCCTTGCTATTTGTTATTGATGTATACATTTAATAAATCATATTAATTGGTCATAATATTAGGCATATGAATATAATGCTATCACTGACAGTGTATTCTTTTAAGAGATATTTTGAAATGTTCTTTTTGACAATGAATGTAGCACCATTCCCCTACTCTTATTTAATATCATGCTGGAGGTTTTAGCTAACAGCATAAGGCAAAGAAAAGACACCAAAGGTATTCTTCTGGGGAAGGAAGAAGTGAAACTATCATTATTTGCAGATGATATGATTTTATATATGCAAAATCCCAAAAGCTCCACAAGGGGCGTACTGGAAGCAACAGAGGAGTTTGGCAGAGTGGCAGGATACAAGATCAACAAACAGAAGTCCATCGGACCGCTATGCACATCGGGATAAGACCACAGAGGAGGAGATAAAAAAGGTGGTACCCTTCACAATAGCCAAACACAAATTGAAATATCTAGGGATATACCTGACTAAAAGAACAAAAGATCTATATGGGGAAAACTACAGAACACTATTACAAGAAACCAAGAGCGACCTCAACAAATGGAAGAATGTAACACCTTTCCTCTTCAATTTTTCAGCCCCCGCATAGCAGCCCATATGATTTTCCAATTCAGAATGAGCACTAGCAGCCCATTCCATGTCATATAGGATATAGAGCTTAAAGTGTTCCGTGCCATTTCCAAGAACTTCCAATTTTCTTTCTTCGTACTTCATACATTTCAAGTTCCAATTACTAATGGATGTTTGCAGCTGTTTCTTATCATTTTGAATTATACTACATCAAAAAATGAAGGTTCCCAGTTGCCTTCCTCCGTCCATATGGCTGATATCAACCGTAGGACGGAATCATGGTGGGTTCGGTTGGGGTTTTACTTTGAGTAGGCAACTCTTCACCAGTCCATATTTTGAGTATCTTCTGAGCTAAGGGGCTCATCTCCCAACACTATCACACAAGGTCCTGGTGCGATCCATTAGAATGTTACTGGCCAGGGTTTCAGTAGTAGATTGCCAGGCCCTCTTTTCTAGTCTGTCGCATTCTGGAAGCTCCATCTGAAACCTACCCACCTTGAGTGACCCTGCTAGTATTCAAAATACCAGTGGCATCGTGCCCACTAGCACAGCAGCATGCAAGCCACCACAGTACAAAAAGCTGACAGATGAGTAGTAATCATGTATTCATATTCAGACTCGTGCTTAAGGCAACGACTCACTAGGGATTTGCTACTGTCTGCCAGGGCTCTTGCTTTCACTGAATCATGCTGTCAGTACAGTAATTAGTTTCCCTGAAATTTCTCCACTTTGACAGGTTCTCAAGATAAGCACCCACACACACTCAGGGCTGTGGAAAGCTTCTGGTATCACCGTGACTGAGTGGCTCAGAAGTAACAGGTCACTCTCTGAAGGGTCCCCGTGACTCACTCTTCTGTGGAGTTGATTTTAGGGTGAGTGCTACAGGGGGCCACAAGAATAGTAACCTGCTACTTTCTAACATGAGTCTCTGAGTGCTGCAAATAGTTAACATGCTTCGCTGTTAACTGAAGGTTGAAGGTTCAAGTCCCCCAGAGGTGTCTCAGAGAAAAGTCTGGAAATCTATGTTTGAAAAATTAGTCATTAAAACTCCTGTGGAACAAAAGTCCACTATGACTCGCATGAGGTCACCATGAGTTGGAGTTGACTCAATGGCAAGTGGCTTCTCTTTAACACTCTAAGACAGTATTGGGGGATTTCTTTATCTGCCATGGGCCATCTGGATATCTATAACATCAGTTTCTCATTCCAAGGCCGCACTAGTCAAACATGTAATTAATTCGCCCTTAAGGTGGTGACTGGAATTGCTTCTCTATGGTGAGTCGTGGGATGTTAGCTGGTACTCATAACTTCATGAGGCCTATACGGATGTGGGATGGACATTCCCCACCCCTGAATTAAGAGAACACTGGAGAGAGAGAGAGAGAGACACTGTCCCCAAACAAGTCTGTCTGAGGATTTACTTAGAGGGAGATTGGAAAGGAGGCATGGGAAGAGAACTTCACTACCTCCTGCTGACTAGAGATTGCCAGAGAATAGTCGGGGTCCCCTCTAAATCCATCCACACAAAGGTTACTAAATCGTGATGGATGATTACTTAGAACAGGGAAGGGGCAATAGCTGCCAGTCCTTCGATCACGATTTCTGTATCCTTGAGAAAATTAACCACTTTTAGACCTTTTCAAAGAAGTAAATAAAAGCTTCTAGTTCTGATTTCTATGGTCATAAGTAACAGTAAGCCAGGAGCATGCTATTTTTTTAATTCAGTCAGATTTTAGTTTCTTCTGTCATTTGTAATCTTGACAATAAATTCTGAACCAAATAAGTGTGATTTCTTTCATCGTGCTTAGGTTTAAGCTATGTCACTGCAAGTGAATATATAAGATTAGCTCAAAGCTATAGGTAATTACATAGCTATCCATCACCAACATTGATGTTTTGAAATATCAATAGTAGTGTCCCTTATTGAAATCTAATTTTTTTAATTTAGTATACTTTGTATGAGAATCTCATGTTAGTTCTTCTGGCTTAAGAAACCCCACACTATCAGTAAGCATTATGACTACTTCATTACAATTCATAGAAACCCAACTTTAATTTACTTACATAGGAAAAAAATCATTTTTCCACCTATCTGAGACAGAACTGAAACAATTCCTCCAAACTAAAGGAGAGCTGTGTACAGTCGGCCCTCAGCACGTTGACTACAGTGTGTGATACTGCTGGATTCGTTCTCCCTTCCCTCCTTCTCTCTCTCCCTCCCTCCATCACCTCGTGTATCTCTATTTGGCTTTATTCTGCACTAGACACTCCCCAGGTAGAGAAAACAACTACGACCATTTCTAGATTCATTTTCTATCTGTGCTTCTGTTCCTTTATTTTTGAATTATGACTAAGAGAAGCAAATACCTGGGCTTGTTTTAACATTAATATGTCAAAGTGCTTGGGACAGTGTCTCATGCAACCAATATAGTAATAATAATCATTGTTATTATAATCCTTTCTACCTTACAGTGGAGAGAGGACATCTCTCTCCTATTATCTATAAGTTAACCCAAAGCAGGATTCTAACGGGGCCTCTGTGGGCTACATAAATCCCCACTGAGCCCAAGAGGAGAACTATGACAGTGCCGTCCTGCTCCCAGGACTGTCCCAGGGCTCCAGGGATGGAGGGAAAATGCTCAGCCAGAAACAGTCGCTGCTCCAGTAGACGACACCAACCATACTAACAAACACCTTACCCCTATAGAATATTTACAGTGCCTATGCCTGTTCACACTGGAAGGCACTTAGTTGAGGAAACAGTTAAAAATCCCACTGCCTAGACAAATTAACTTCTCATAGCTCACTTTTCTCAGTACTTAAATGGGTGGGTTATGCAAATAAAAATTTCTGTATGTCTAGCAGTATGCCTGTTATATACATAAGGACTTCAAAATGTTCATGGTGGGGTGGGAGATGGAATTTAAAGAAAATGGTATTTTTCCACGAACTTTTTGAAGCCCTATCATAAAATAGTTCTTCCCCATCTTCCAGCTGAAAAGGAGAACGATTTTGCTTCGGAAACAATAAGTTAATTGAAAATGCTGCCGCTGCTGTGTGCTGGGGTGTCAATTCCAGCTCACTGTGACCCCATGTGACAGAATGAAACAGGCCATGGCTTTGCTAGGGAAGATGTTACTTTGAGGACTAAGGTGCACCTGACTCAAGCCATGATATTTTTCATTGCCTCATATGCATGTGAAAGTTGGACATTAAGTAGAGAAGACCAAAGAAGAGTCGATGCTTTGGCATGATGGTGCTGGAGAAGAATGTTTACAATTCCCAGGATTGCTAAAGGGACAAAGCGATCGGTCTTAGAAGTAGGGCCAGAGAGCTTCTTAGAGGCAAGGATGGCAAGACTTCGTCTCATATGTTGTCAGGAGAGACCGATCAGTCCATGAGAAGGACATCATGCTTGGTAAAGCAGAGGGGCAACAGAGAAGGCTGAGACCCTCAGAGAGATGGATTGACACAGTGGCTGCAACACTGGCCTCAAGAATAGGACCGATTGTGCAGGTGACACAGGACTGGACAGTGTTTCATTCTGTTGTGCTTCTGGGTCAAACTTGGCTCGATGGCACTTAACAACAATAAGGTGGAGCTTCAAAAAGTCCGTGTAAATTTTGGGAACTTTTAATTCCATATTCCATAAACACTAAAGCTCCCTCCTATTGACAGAAGCCTATCATCACGTCTTTCTCCCAAGGAGCCGAAGGGTGAATTTGCACGAATAGCCTTGCAGTCAGTCGCCAAGCAGGTGCCTGTGATTGCACTGCCAGGGCTCGAATGTGAAAATCTCTCATCAAGAGCCGAGGAGGCTCTGCCAGAATGGGAGGGAGGCCTTTCACCTAGGGAGTTCAACCTTTCTTGTCCTTGCCCCCTCTCTGCTCAGGGAAAGGATAATTCACGCACATACCTGTGACTAAAATTCCTTCCAGCGCTAATCATCTGTTTGTACATTTCTGTGATTACCCATTGCTTCCTATTGCTGATTTTCTGTTGCCTCTACCCTTACCTTGTCTCTTTGCTAAGCATTTTCTATATCACATTTACAGAAAATGGATTGAACAAGCTTTATGTTTGGCTTTGGACTTGCATTTAATTAGGTATTAATCTCACTAACGTATTTCTGACCAGCATGGAGGCTTTTGTTTGGTTATTTCTCCCATAAGAACTAAGCTCCCCATCCTCCCAGATTAAGGTTTTAAATGATTTATTGATGTTGTCTGACTCGGGTAGTGCATTTGTTCAAAAAATTTAGGGCTGAGTGCTACAGCTGAGACTAAGGCCATCATTCCATGACTAAAACTCATCCTGCACTGGGTCATTGTTTTTCTCTGGGCATTTTGCCCCACCAGGAGATCATTCCCACCCGTGTATGTGAGGACACTTGGGTTCAGGCTCTGGTTCATGCAGGGGCATAGCTCTGTTCTTTTTCTGCCTCTCATCGTGTTTCTTAGCACTGTGATCTAAAGATAAAGTCTATAGCTGGCAATCTTGACATTGCCTTTGAGACAAGTTATTCATTTGAAAGATGTGTTGGTTCTTCCTCTCATGCTGATGAAACCCGGACTTATATTTCACTTCTGCTGATATTGATCCTCCAGTCTCCATGTTGGACAGTTGCGTGCTGGACATGAAATGTGAAATCCAACCCAAGTTTCTCCAACTAAATGTTAATAACTTGTCATTCCACCCTGCCTTCGTGGCACTCCACCAGCAATTCCTGTGCCGGTAGTGTAGTCACAGCCCTGCAAATAAAGGCTCCCTCAATGACTCCTGAAGTTAGATTCAGTAAAAGCACCCAGGAAAGAGGGAGAAGTCTTTTGATACATTTAGCTTTTAATAGCCTGTCATTAATAAACACCCACCTTGTTCGAAGTGTATACCAAGGCTCTTAACCAAACCAGTTGTCCTAGAGTCTGCTTTGACTCGTGGTGACGCTGAGTGCGGCAGAGTAGAGCTGTGTTCCCTCTGGTTTTCAATGGCTGACTTTTCAAAGGTAGACTGTCAGGCATTTCTTTTGAGGTCTCTCGAAGTGGCCTCCACCCTGCAACCTTTCAGTCAACAGCCAAGGGCGTGAGTGAACCACTTGTACCACCTCGGGACTCTTCAAACTGGGCAGGAAGCCAAAAGGCATGGGTTCAGGTCCTCAAAAGCTTACGTTGTAGTTGATTAGACAAAGAAACACACTCAGGGATAATACAGCCTTACAGATATAGAGCGGGGAGTGTAAAGTATCAACGTAGATATTTGAAAAATCTGGGTGATGTAACAACTGACCCAGGGGAAAAAAAGGTCTCCTTATTTTAAGGAACATTACATGAAAGCCCTGTTTACAAACTAAACCCCTGTGTCCACTCTTTGGCCCAGTGGCTTGTGGGTAGCAGGAATGCCTTGGTTTTAAAGAGCTACTTGACTAAAAGATCATTCTATGGAAAATGAGAAGGCCCTTCTCACAAATGCTCTTTAGTCTCCTTATGCTCAAATGCCACCGTCAGCCCACCAAGAAACAAGGGTTTCACTACATCTTTGATGAGACATGTAAAACTGTCCACTACTGCCCTTGCTTATCTTGCTTATTGGATACTATGTCCACCCCTGTTTAGGACCATAACTTTGAAAAGAGGCTTTGACTCTGCGGACAGGTGCTGTGGTTTGGGGAGAGAGATCGATGCCAGCCATCCCTAGCTGCAGAATCTTTGAGATGGTGAAAAGGTGTGAAATTGTTCAGTACAGATTAGTAAGTATGCACAAACAAATCCATGCTTACCTTGCTCATTGGGTAAGCCGAGACTGGTACCTGTGTAATGGTTTGAAATGTGCTCCTCAGTATCAATCAGGATCTCAGCAGGAAACAGATGGCATGCTCAAAGGGATATTTGAAGATAATTTAATGAAGAGACTATTTATGGAGGTGTGGGCAGGATTAAGAGCACCAAAAAGGGATGTTAAAGTACCTAGGGACTTGCTATGGCTGGAAGCTAATATCCTCAAGGCCTGAAAGAAAAAAGAGGAAGAAGCTGTTCCGAGAGACCAGTAAGTGCTGTAGCCAGTGGAGAGGGGCTGCCTAATAGATGCTGTGGCCCTTAGAAAAAGCATGCAGCCTTGCAGTGATGCCGATGAGAAGAGGCAGGAGAAAAAATGAAAAACCTAAACGTCCTCTCCCCCCCTTGAATCAGGCCCAGGGCCCAGAAGGTCCCAGGTGAGGCAGCCTTTGGCGGTCAGGCGCCTCGGGTTCATCGTACAGCCGTGAGGGCTAAAGAATGACTCCAGATGCAAATGGAGGCCAGTGCCTCGGACCTGCGCTGCTTCTCACTCTATATGGCCTGGCCTTGCCCAACAGAAACTTGTCTGGCTTAAAGGATTTCTTGGCAACTTCTGGCGTGCCACTCTCTGGTTAGCAATAAACCAGTTCCTAAATAGGAAGGCTTAAGGGAGATTGCAAACAACCCTTTTGGTGCAATTGTAAAGTGCTCTGCAGCCACCCTAAAGCCTACCAGCAGCTCTGCAGTAGAAAAGACCTAGCGATCTTGTCTGGTGATGATGACAGCGAAGGAACCCAGATAGAGGCAGATGGGCTCTGCCTGTCGAGCTAGGACAGATAGCGGTCAACTCTGGTTCCCAACAGCAATAACACCACGGAAGTACTTAGACCAATAGAGTTTTTCATTACATTTTAGACATATGTCTTAGCCTATAGGGAGCAGTTACAATGATCGGTCCATGCTATAGGTGGAGAAAAATGTTAAGGCATTTAATTAAAGCAGACGCCATCCATTGACGTCTTTAAGGAGATGGCTGAGGTTTTCTCGTGCTAATTGATTTATCTATTGGTTGATGGATCTGATCATTACAGAGATGCCTGTGAACTTCTAGAAATGGGAGGGTTCTCTTTTTGATGCATACAAGCATCTTAGCAATGGAAAACAGACAGAAAACTCTTTTCTCTGATCAATCCGTTGAATTGCTCCGTTGAATTGCTCCGGCGTTTTCTTTGGTTCGTCCTTGTGACTGTTCTGGGAAACTTTAATTGGGAGTAAGATAGAGAACATCAGCTGACCAGTCAACAAAGTTGGCTACAGGAGCAATCCTTCCGCGAAGCTGGACATTCATTCCAACCCTCAGGACTCCAGATGGGAAAAGTCCCCAGAAGAAATGGCAGAGGAGAGAGATGTGGCCTAAACTCGGAATGCTGTGCCTAGTTTTTCAAATCCATTATCGATCCATTATTGCTAAAAGAAAACCAGATGTGAGTTACTGAATTCCTGTATCAGTCCATTCTCTTTTCCAAACTACCCTGCCTTTTCACACTAATAATAATATAAAACTCATGCTTGGTTTTTTTAGGTGCTCTTGAGGGGCAGAAATGTTACCAAGTTGTTAGTAGTATTTGGTTAATAACTAACCAGGGGCTGCCTCGGAAAGGCCTGGACTTCCAAAAGGTTAAAACTCTCTTACAGGCAAGATGATCTCAGCATCTAGTGACTCAGCACCTTGTAACAACTCTATTAAACAAAGTGTCTCTATTAAACAAAGTAGAAATGACTCATCAGATTTCCAAGACTGTAATCTTTGTGGCAGTAAACTGCCATATCTTTCTCCCACAGAGAGACTGATGGGTTTGAACTAACAGCCTTTGGGTTAGCAGCTGAGCTCGGAACCACTGCATCAGCAGGGACCTTTGACAACTCGATTGAGTGCAGTTCTACTTGGACACACATGGCACTGAGTTGAATCGGTATCTATTCGACATCTGAAATGAGGTTGTTGTTTAAGCCATTTGCTAAGGATTTGTTTGGCACCATTCATGCATTAGGTAACCCACTCATAACAATCATTTGGCATAAGAATTAATACTAATAATATTTTACAGGTGAATAATTGAGGCAGTGAGAGATTAGGTGATTGAACAAGGATATAGAATGGCTAAGTCGAAGAACTTGAATTTGAACATTGGGGTTCAGGCTCCAAAGACTGCATCTTTAAATTCTACCTCCACAGTCTCTTCCTATATAGATTGAAATTTATTTATATATATATATAAAGCTCTCAAAATCTTAGGAAAATATTTATAAACTTATTCACCCTGACCCTATTCCTCATAAGTCTGTAGAATCAGTATGGCATTTAAACTTCAGAATAGTCCAAAGAGGTAGGCCCGGCTATTTCTTCAGTATAAATTAGAAACTTGAGTGAGACAAGCCCCCTGCTAAGGAATGGCAGAGTCAGAACTATGTTTTCTGGCCAGGATTATATTTCTTCCCCATGATGATGCTGATGGACTCAACTTCTTCAAGACACCATCTGCCCCCGGAGCATACATTCCTACTCTAAAAGGACACACAGCTATGCACTGTAGTCTGGACTTCACGGCTTACTTTGTATCCTCAGAGTGATCACTCTAGTCCTTGACATTCCTATCTGTAAGTATGAGATGAAAAATACTTACTTCAGTAGGGTTGTTAAGATGTTTAGGTGAAAAAAAAAAAAAGATGTTTAGGTGAGAGGATCTAAAAGTCAAGACATGGTCACCTACTCATATTTACAATGAAGATTTCTATATGCAAATACATAGAAAATGTTTCATACCCACTTATCCATTTAGAGGGACAATCAGATAAAGCCACTCCTTAACTGGGAATCCTCCCATGGCTTCCCCCCAAAATGCAAATTCCTCTCATCTCTGTGAGGCTTTACGGAATCTGGTGTCTTGTCCACTTTTGCCCTCATCTCCTAAACCCTCTGAGACTTAGTAATAAAGGCTAGTCATCGCAGTCTTCCTCGGAATCCAGTCTTGAAAACTTTGCTCTTGTTCTTCCTTCTGCGAGAAAACTCTTGCCCTGGACCTTCAAGGTGGCCTCCTTCTTGCCTGATAAATACCACCTCCTAAGAGCACTCTTGAGCAACTAAGCCATTCTCTAATATATCACCCTTTATGAATTTCTGTTCATCACTCATCTTTACCTCTTTATCTTGTTTATGTTTGTTATTGATTGTCTCTGCTTACCAGGACATTAACTCCAGCCTCATTCACCTATATATCTCCAGCTCCAGCTCAAAGAACAGCACCTGGCACATAGTAGGAGCTGAATCAACATGTATCAAAGCAATAAATCATGAATAATATGACCTAGCTGTTATGGATGGGATTGTACACCACCACTAGCCAGCCCATGCCACCCCACACTGCCCCCAAATAAGTAATGCAAATTCTAACGTTTATGCCTTTAGTTTTCATTCCTTTGGGGAAATGGATTGTCTTTGTTAGGAGACAGGATCAGTGTGGAGTGTACCTTTAATCAATCTTTTTTGAAATATAAAAGAGAT
The DNA here is from genome assembly GCF_000313985.2 of Echinops telfairi. Lineage (NCBI taxonomy): Eukaryota > Metazoa > Chordata > Mammalia > Afrosoricida > Tenrecidae > Echinops > Echinops telfairi. Next base: position 62,957,051 of record NW_022111324.1, on the reverse strand, counting down.
TAAATCAGCAAGTGAGAGACTAGAGATGAAGATTGATGCCAAGCCATATGAATATCTCTAAGGAATCAGGAAACAAGCCGAGAAGACAAGGACCTTTCCCAGCACTGACAGAGAGAGATAACCTTCCTGTAGAGCCAGCATCCTGTGGCTTTGTACACCTATAAGGGGGAAGTCTCAGATACCCACAAGAGCAGTTCTAGTCCTGTCTTATAGGGTCTGTGTGAGTCGGAATTGACTTGAGGGCAATGAGCGTAGTAGGTGTAGCAGTAGTAATGTAAACTGTGAAAAAATAGATTTCAGTTTGGCAAAGCCAACCACTTGTGATAATTATGTTAAGACAGCACTGGATAACTAAGACAGAATGTGGTACCAGGAAGTAGGTGTGCTGTTTTAACTACCTTGTTTTCCCGAAAATAAGACAGTGTCTTATATTAATTTTTGCTCCAAAAGATGCCCTAGGTCTTATTTTCAAGGGATATCTTATTTTTCCATGAAGAAGAATACAGTAAACATTTATTGTTTATTGTTTTATCATTTTATTAAGAGACCTCGCACTTCTTGTCTGCTCTGGCTGCGCTACAGCCAACAGGGAGTTGTGTGGCGGCGGGCGCCCGCCTCTACAGACCAGAGTCCAGAGGTATGGTAGCTTCGGGGGGGGATTATTTTCTGGGAGGTCTTATTTTCGGGGGGGGGATGCCTTATATTTCAGCGAGAGGCAAAACTGTAAGTAGGTCTTATTTTCCAGGGATGTCTTACTTTAGGGGAAACACGGTATTACCTATAATGTATGTGTACGTGGTTCGGGAGTTGGTCAATGGGCAGAGGCTGGAAGACTTTAATAGTGAGCAATAATAAAATAATAAAATCTTGGCGCCCTGGTGGCATAGTGGGTATGTGTTGGGGTCAGCAATTTGAAACCACCAGCCACTCTGTGGCAGAAAGACAAGGCTTAGTGCTCCTGCAATGAGTTGCAGTCTGTGCTTTATAGAGTAGCTATGAGAGGGAGTAGACTATATGGCAGTGAGTTCTTAGAGCTGAATAATGAAATCCTTATTATATATAATGATATATAATGAATAATGAAATCCAAGTATCTTGCCTTGAAGATACTGTTGGTTCAATTTTGGACAATCAAGGCATTTCTGGTGAGAGCTCAGAAGGAAGCGAGGAGAGATATCAAGCAATTATCTATTTTATTGTAGAATACATATGGTACCAGCAACAGAATGCTGTTAGCTATGGGGCTATTGAAAATGCTTCCAGTGATCCTTTAAAAGACAAGAATGAGCATGTGACTGGACAACTGAAAAGGGTGATTTTTTTTATGCAGCGGCAAAGAACATGTCTGAATTATGTTTAAATATTTGTTGAAAGGTATAATTAGTAACTGATGGACCTGGATATTTAACTAAGCACATTTTTGAGCAAGGTTTTTAAAGGACTGTGTAATTTCACCTCCCTGCTTATATAAATTTGAGAATAAAAAGAAGAATTTTTAAAACATCCACTACAAAACTGAAGCAAATTTAAAGCTTCAGAAAATTCAGCAGAGGTCCTAGAATTTTCATGAAGGATATGGCTGCACAATTCTTTGGAAAAGAGATCAAGCTTGTGAGTGAGGGATTTAATGAGCTACCACAGCAGACAATCCACCAGTTTAGGCTGAAGGGGAGGAAATGACAAGAAAGGAACGCTCTCTGCCTCTTGGCCTACAGGCAGGAAATAAGCCACTGGGCTTATAGCTGCAGCCACCACGAAAAGTAAAGACCACCCTGAGCATCTTGGAGATCAAAAACCTGTTCAACGGAACACAGAAAGCATGACCTGTTCCGTTTCAGAGTGTAGAGCCACAGTCTTCCGTAAAAGTTCCTGAGTGCAAAGCTACATTGCATCTGTGGATAGAGTTGAGATTCAAGGCTGGGGAAACAGGTCTCCATGCCCAAGAGGGAAGAAAATGGGAACTTCCAGGATCATAAGGATGACATTGTCATCTAGTTGAAGTCGGAGAATGGGACTGCTCAAAGCCAAGAAAGCAGAGTCCCATCCCACGGGGCCTAGGAGGTGGAGCTGACCCACAGGCTTGGGTGTCCACTCCGAATCCAGAGAGCGTAGCCAGTTGCTTCAATCTGTCAGAGGTAGTCCTAGAGATGGTCTCAGCAAATAGAGAATTCTTCTCAAGCCTTGAGAACGAGTGGAATGTGTTCTGCTGGAGGTTGGACGTGCTTGGCGCTTGCCTCCCTCTTTCACTCTAAGTTCTCCCCTTGTGATGGAAATATGTACATGGTGCCTGTTCCATTTGGTACTTTGGAAACAGATAGTTTGTCATCTAAATGTCACAAGTGTGCAAGTGAAGAGGAATTGAACCCCAGAATGCAATACATCTGAAGTCTCACCCCTATTTGATTTAGGTGGTTCAGAAAAATGAGATTTGGGACTTGGAGTTGATTTAAGGCTCGTGAATAAGGTAATAAGTGAATGTGTTTTGCATGTAAGAAGAACATGAATGTTGGTGTCCAAGAAATGGAGTATTATGGATTTAGGAGTATCCCCCCGCAAATATGTGTTTTAAATCCTAGCCTCTGTGATTGTGCTTATAATCCCATTTGGGGATAAATTGTCTTTGCTGCATTAATGGATAAGATTAGTGTAGGGGTGTCTTAAGTCAGGAGTTTTGTGATGATGTGGTTAACCATTCAGCTACTAACTGAGCTGAGTGGTTTGAACCTACCACCTGCTCTGTAGGACAAAGATTTGTCTGCTTTGATATAAAGATTTACAGCTGGGTAAACCCTATGGGCTGTTCTATCCTGCCCTGCAGGGTTTCTGTGAGTTGGCCTCACTTTGACAGAAGTTCATAGATATCTTGAATCTCTTTGGAGATATCAAGGGAAGAAGCAACGATCGAGGAAAACGGATACCAAGTCACATGGAAATCCCCAAGGAACAAGTTGACAGAATAGGCAAGTCTTTTGCCCCAGAACCACCTGAGAGAGGAAGCTTTCCCTTAGCCAGCATCCTGAATTCAGACTTAAACCCTCCGAACTGTGAGAAATGGGTTTCTATTTGCTAAAGCCATGTACCTGCAGAGTTTCTGTTAAAGCACCACTAGAGAAATAAGACAATTGTTTAAGCAATTTATTTCATAGAAAGTATATATTTTAATGTTACATCATTCAAGGTATAGTAACCATTTTAATCAACATAACAGCATTTCAGTATATTTACACATGTTTTGAATAATATGGAAAGTAGCATTAGTTATAGACACTATTGTTTGCATCATGATAAATGTCAACAGGAATGCATGTCATGATTGTCTCGTAATTCCTGCCATCTGAATTTGAGGCTGTCCTATGCAAAGGTTGCTAGTCTATAAAGGGATTATGATAAACCTAGGACATGTCGAACATGGGAAGATATGCCCAGACCTTTCCGCAATGACCTTAGCTAGGAATACAGAAGGGGTAGATAGACGTACAGGACTTGGACTTTTCACATGTATCTGTTTATGAAGAGTGGCCCTATCATTTGCTAAGATGCTAACTTATCTGTGCCTCAGTTTCCTCGGCCATGAACTGTGGACAATAGTAATACCGATCTCATAGGTTTGTGGAGTGGATTAAATAAACTAATCCATGTGCTGCACTTATAAAACATACATATAACCCATCATAACCTTGGGAATCAGCATCGCCTCAACAGTGCTCAAAAACAACATAAAACTGTAAGTGCTTAATCAACCTACCTATCCACTGCTACAATGGATCCTGTGCGAAGCGGATCTGTTTCTGTGTCCTCCCAGAGAGAGCAGACACTGAGCAGCACCCGGTGATGAATTCTAAACTTTCAGCATTATTGCTTAAAGTCACAAAGACAAAATCCAAGTTTCAACTATCCTTTGAGCGAGTTCCCCCTTCTCCATACTGTAAGGAACAATTCTATTCCATCTCCTTGGAGAGAAATATAGATTAAGTAACTCCAAAGGATGGGGCAGCATGCCAAGTGAGAGTGGCAGGAGACACCTGTCTCTGTACTTCAAAAGTGCCTGTAGGAAGGCAGACCATGTGGCCATGTTCTGGTGTCCCTTGTTCCCCTAGAGTCCCAGAATTCAATTAAAATCATGTTGCATCCTGCCAGATCAAAAGTGTTTTAGATGAAAGGAACCTGGGATCCAGAGACTTCTTATATCTGTAAGAGTGTAACCAGAATTTATCCCACAAAGCGCCAGCAAATAGAGGTGCTGGGGACAAAGTCTATTTGATGATGAAAGAAAATCAGCTAGGTAGATAGTGAAATAAAGAGCTGCCCACAGCATGTCAGCAAGTGCGTGCTTTATGATTGGAGCTGTTGGTATTGCTCAAGAAATACAATCATGCTGTAATTTCGGATTTTTTGCCTTCTCTTTGGAGCCACCAATCTCTTCCATTGTAATGCGGGCAGAGCCCATGTTGGCATATTGCTATTATAACATATTCAAAACCCACAACAAGCTACCCTTTAAAAAGGCATTAGCCTGAGTGCCATGGGAAAATATACTCCAAGGTTGAAGATGAATTGATATGATTTCCTTGATTGTATCTTTTTATTTATGAGGCATAATTTATGAGCCCTGGAGAGCAAACTGCAATGAGTGATGACTAACTACAGCCAGAGTCATAAATCAGGAGCGGTGAAAGAGGTGGTGATTTTGATCGAATCTATTGAATTAGCTGTTGACCTTAGCCAATACAGGTATTGGAAAGACCTTTTTGATATCTATTTGTCTCCCTCATGGGACTGTGGTAACAATCTCATTACATGCCCTTAGGAAACAAATAATGTAATTGTTTGCCTGTTAACATGCAACCGGTTTACTTGACTTATTAATTCCGGCATAACTGTTCATATTGGATTTGGGTTTGGTTCTGACACAAATGTTTATCAAATTATATTCACATACTCCAGTTTTTGTTTAAAATTATGTTGCCTGCTAAATTCTGCTTGTCCTCAGAATTCCTGAAATGCTTTTTTTTAAATAAAAACCAGTTGTTATTATTCCACAAGGAAACGTGTCGTAGAACATCACAGAAGTTGCAGATAACTCAGAAATTCTTCCTTTTCCTACTCTAAAGGAAAAGTTATAAAGCAACTCTTAGACTAAGCAGTCAAGAAGAAGAGCAACAGCCCAAATTGCACCAAGTACAAAGACAGTCCCTGTCACTTCTGTTGGGAGTCAACAGATTAGAGGCTTTTGGGGAAGATCGTCAACTAGACTTGGCTATCCCTGCATTCCCATTCTAAACGAGAGCAAGGAGAAACCAAAGCCACAGCAGCTGGATGCCAACGGCACACAAAGGGCCGGGGAGTCGGTAGCACTAATTCTAACATGAGAATCAGAATAAATTCTTACACTTACAGAAGTATTTTTTCAACGATAGGATAAACACAAAAAAACATCAATCATCCTCCCCTGAGATGTATAATAAGAATTTCTCTTTCTGCCAGGACAGCATTTGCAAAAGATCAGCCTGAAGGACTATTATTTCCAAAAGTTATGGACCATTGAATGAAATAAACCATTAAAGTGAAAACTACCTTCCAGTTATATGTAGAATTTTTGCTAAGAATGTATGAATGTAAGCACCCCAATCACCACCACTTGGGAGCTTGTGATATAGCTCTGGCTCTCTTTTCCTCTATAAAGTAGTGATCCCTTCTCTTTCTCAATTTCAAAAAATGACTACAAATATTCCTATCCACAAATTCACATCTTGCTCCTAGAATGAAATTAAAAGGACAATTGCTGAATTGAGAGAAGTGAGATCATTTAGAACAATGTTCATTTAGGCTGCTAGAGGAAAAATAGATTCAGCAAGTTCCAGGAATATCAGGGTTTTGAGAGCTTGCACATGAAGTGGAAACCAGGGGCTCAATGGTTCTTTAAAACTACTTCTGTCAAGTTAGAGGAGTCTCTGAGTGGTACCAATGGTGAACACAATAAGCAGTCAAATGAGAGGAGTCTCTGAGTGGTACCAATGGTCAACACACTAGGCTACTAACCCAAATGTTGGAGGTTCAAGCCTACACAGAGGATCCTTGGTAGGAAGTCTTGGTGATCTACTTCTGAAAAATCAGTCATCGGAAGCCCTGTGGAGCCGAGTTCTGTTCTGACATGCACACAGTCACCAGGAGTTAGAGTCGACTTGGGAACAACTGGCATTTGAAGTTAGGGAGCTATGGTTTTGTTTGGAACTGTGTTGTTTTTGTTGTTGTTGTCAAGTACCATCAAGTTAGTGACCCTATATACAATAGAACAAAATACTACCCAGTCCTGCACCAGTGATGCAAAATTAGATATCTATTTGCAGAAAAATGAAGACCTGTACTCCACCCTAGGCACAAAATGAACTCAAGATGGATGAAATAACTAAATATAAATTCTAGAACTATTTTGTTGTTAAATTCTATTGAGTCAGTTCTAACTCATAGCAACCCTATGTACAGCAGAGTGAACCATTACCTGGTCATGCACCATCCTCACAATTGTTATGTTGGAGCTCATAGTTGTAGCCACTGCAACAACCCATCATGTAGTGGGTCCTTGTCTTCATAACTGTCTCTCTAGTTTACCAAGCATAATGTCCTTTTCCAGCGACACATTGCATGAGGTAAAGTGATTCTTTCAGTAGCTTTTGCCAGCACCATAGTTCAAATGCATGAATTCTGTTTTGGTCTTCCTTATTCAATGTCCAACATTCACATGCATGTGAGGAGATGGAAAACGCACACCTTAGTCCTCAAAGATTGTGTCAGGCACACCTTAGTCCTCAAAGTAACATCCTTACTCTTTAATACGTTAAAGAAGCCTTGTGCAGCAGTTCTATCTAATGAATGTGCCATTTGATCTCTTGACTTCTGTCTCCAGGAGCATTGATTGTGAATTCAAGTAAAATGAAACCCTTGACAACGGTAGTACTATACTGAAGTCTATGATGCTTGTTGCGATTGTACCATATACAGATATGCCCCGGTTTGTCCTCATTTCACATGCAATCCAAAGTACCACACTAAATAGACATAACAGGAACAGAAATTGAAAATATGCAGTGCCTAAATTTCTCTACCTAAATTTAGAGAGGAAAGCTATAGCTCTTTGTGTTTCTCAAATAGTATTGGGCATGACAGTAACCTTGAAGTGGATTGAAAAGGAAGACTGCAAGACCCTCTTGCTCGATATTTTGACACAAATTTCCAAAAGTATCTTTATGATAATAGCCAAAGAAGACATTTTGGCAACACGGCTCTGTGGAAAGCTTTCTAAGAGGTGTTCAAAAAAGAAAGACAAAAGATTACACCTTTTGAAATAGAGGAAAGAACTAGGAGGCAAATGGGCATTTATAGAGGTCTAAATACAGGCATGTACCTATGTAAATATACTTATATATAATGATAGGGAAATAGATCTATATACATATATTTATATGTTAAGTATCAAGGTAGCAGATGAAGATTGGGTCTCTACTCAAGTACTCACTCAATGCATGAACACTTTGTTCTAATAACACGGCATTCCATGATGCTCATTTTCCTGACATGATCGCTGAAGAAAAAATGGGTGCACAGCAAAAGTGGTGAAGAAAGCTGACCGTGTTCGGCTATCAAAATATATAGTGTCTGGGGTCTTCAAGGCTTGAAGATAAACAAGCGTCCTTCAAGCTGAGAAGCAACAAAGCCCACATGAAAGAAGCACACCAACCTGTGTGATCACGAGGTGTTGAAGGGATCAGGTATCACGCATCAAAGAACAAAAATCATATGAATGTGAATGAGGGGGAGTGCAGAGTGGAGACCCAAAGCCCTTCTGTAGACATTTGAACATCTCCTTACAGAAGGGTCATAAGGAAGAGACGAGCTAGTCAGGATGCAGCATAACACCAATGAAATATACAACTTTCTTCTAGTTCTTTAATGCTTCTTAACCTCCCCCGCCCCCGCTATCATGATCCCAATTCTACCTTACAAATTTTGCTAGACCAGAGGGTGTACACTGGTACAGATAAGAGCTGGAAACACAGGGAATCCAGGACAGATAAACCCCTCAGGACCAATCATGAGAGTAGCGCTAGCAGGAGGATAAGGGAAAGGTGGGGGAGAAAGGAAGAACTGATCACAAGGATCTACATATAAACCCCTCCCTGGGGGATGGACAACAGAAAAGGGGGTGAAGGGAGACATCGGTCAGTGAAAAAATCATAACAATTTATAAATTATCAAGGGTTCCTGAGGGAGGGACGGTGAGTGAGGGAGAGGAAAAATGAGGAGCTGATACCAAGGGCTCAAGTAGAAAGAAAATGTTTTGAAAATGCTGATGGCAACAAATGTACAGATGTGTTTGACACGATGGATGGATGGATGGTAAGAGGCTATATGAACCCCCAATGAAATGATAAAAAAAATATTACACCTTTTGTTTCCACAGCAATATGACTTTAGCAGCTTTGTGGTGGAGGTCAATGCTTTATATGATTAAACTCTTTAAAGGCAAACAATAGTAATTGGTCCCTTGGGGAGAAAGAAATTAATAAAATATCTTTTTATCTGACAAGTATAAAGTAAATAATGATCACTACTTAAATGTAAAAGTTTAGGTAGAAAAGAGAAAAGTGGAAAACAAATATATATATATAAAGTTTTCTGCGTGATTAATCCATGGAAACCTTTTTGGTTAAAAGTATATCCATTGTTTTACATTTACTACAGTCAATTTAGGGTTTTCCTTGCATCATGCTTATTTTCATATTTACAATGGAAGCCTTTGAAGAAAAAGCTCTGGCTCAGCCAGTCCTAATTTATTCCCATTTTTAACAGCTCCCATTACAGCGCTGGGAGAGCTCCTAACTCTTACAGTCCTGCCAGGGCAGGGTGGGGTGAGCACACATGTGTCCTTAATCAACTCAAATACGAATAATAAGTATTGTGGTGGAATTTTTAATCACCCTTTTTTAATTAAAAAGATTAAATATATTTGATCCGGATGCTGCAAGTCTAGGATACTGTGACTATATCAAAGATGAAGGGTATTTTCTGGTTTTATTTTTCTCTTGCCCATGGAGCTCAGAAGCCATACTTCTTTTTCTCCCCTAACCCTGAATGTTCTTTCTCTGCATCACTCCCACGCTTTGTTGAAGGAGCTCAGGAGGGAGTAGGAGGCTCTTAGAATGCAAACTTGACAGACTGGTCTCTAATTAGGCAGGAGGTAGGCAAGGAGGGAGGTACATCGGGAGATGGTGGATAGATCGAGGAAAGAGAGAGAGAGCGAGTATAGGTACGACTCCGTGTGTTCAAACAGTGTATGTTTTCCTGATTGTCATATTGCTTTATGAAAACTAAAAGATCAGGCTGTATTACTGAAAAATTTCCACCCAAGCTCTAGTTTCGTCTTCCTCCTCACAGTAAGGATAGACCCAAACCTAGGGGCCATTGTTTCTCTGTGGAAACCATAAACATAATCTGTTGTATTTTTTCGCTAAGCCCTGTACTACACTTGCTCCGGTTCCTGTATCTCTTGCGGAGCTGGAATGAACAAGCACCAGAGTGATTTGTGTACCGAGGACGTTGTCGTGAGAGAGAGCATCACGGACGGACCTTTGCTCTTTCTTCGGTGGCTTTGGTGTAAGGGAGGCGCTGCCCGCGTACACGTGCTGTGAAATCCATGATGCTTCATTATCTCAGTCAGCTCTCCCTTCTCCGTAACTGCTGTCATTTTCAGAGTAGCTCATGTAAATAAGCTGCTCCTGCTTTGCATAAGCATGTTGATTTATATGGATGCTATTTTGATCTCAAATTGATTGAAGACTAAAAAGAAAAGCCTAAGAAAGATAATAATGTATGTGAAGGTCTCCTATCAAAGACAAAGACACAAGACCCTACGCACGCATTCGTCTCAGGCTGTCACGGGGGCTGGCGATTGCTCGGTTTGTTGGCGGCGGCGGTGGTGCTTTGTTTTGTTTTGTTTTTTACGAGAGCATAGACAGTGAAAGACTAGCAATACGTATTGGGGCTAGCAGGTTTCGGATACTATGGATGGAATCACATTTTGGAAACAGGACTTCTCCAAGTGCAAGGGCACACAACGCAGCAAGGGATGAAGTCGAGTCCTGCTTCCCCACACCAGCATTAAAAAGTTTTCATGGGATGTATCTTCCTCCCTCCGAGTCAAAAGTCTCAGACCAGACACCGAGACTGGCTGGGACAGAGTGCGGAGCCGCAGGCCCGTCCGTGTCAGCCGGGAAACCTGACCTCTAAACCTGACCTCTTCATCCATACCTCCAATACCAGTCCTCCCGGTTTGGTTTGGTTTCTTATTGGGGGCTCTTATAGCTCTTATCACAATCCATACATATATCCATTGTGTCCAACACATCTGTAAATATGTTGTCATCATCTTTTTCAAAACATTTTCTTTCCACTTGAGCCCCTGGCATCAGCTCCTCATTTTCCCCCTCCCCCCCCCCATGTCCCCTTGATAATTTATAAATTTCTCTTTTTTTTTATATCTTACACCAACCGCTGTCTCATTTCACCCACTTATCTGCTGTCTGTTCCCTGGGAGGGGGGCCTATACATAGATTATTGTGATTGGTTCCCCCTTATTCCCCTACTCTACCCTTACCCTCTTAGTATTGCTGCTCCTCTTACTGGTCCTGAGAGGTTTACCTGCTCTGGATTCCCTGTGTTGTGAGCTCTTATCTGTACCAGTATACATGTTCTGGTCTAGCCGGATTTGTAAAATAGAATTGGGGTCATGGTAGTGGGGGGCAGGGGGTGAGGAAGCATTAAAGAACTAGAGGAAGGTTGTGTGTTTTGTTGATGCTATACTGCACCCTGACTGGCTCTTCTCTTCCTTGTGGCCAATTGGACATGGGGGCTTTGGGTCTCCACTCTGCCCTCCACCTCATTCCCATTGATATGTTTTCTGTTTGTTTCTTTGATTTGGTTTGGTTTGGGTCTTTATACCTGATACCTGATCCCATCGACACCTCTTGATCACACAGGTTGGTGTGCTTCTTCCATGTGGGCTTTGTTGCTTCTCAGCTAGATGGCTGCTTTTTTACCTTCAAGCCTTTAAGACCCCAGATATTATATCTTTTGATAGCTGGGCACCATCACCTTTCTTCACCACATTTGCTATGCACACCCACTTTGTCTTCAGCGTTCATGTTGGGAAGGTGAGCATCATGGTGTGCCAGTTTAATAGAACAAAGTGTTCTTGCATTGAGGGAGTACTTGAGTGGAGGCCCAATGTCCATCTGCTACCTTAATACTAAACCTATAAGTACATGCACATAGATCTATTTCCCTATCATCATATAAAAATATACTTACATATATTTATGCCTTTATTTAGACCTCGATAAATGCCCTTTGCCTCCTAGTTCTTTCCTCTATTTCCTTGTACTTTCTTCTTGTCCCACTATCATATTCAGCCTTCATTTGGGTTTCAGTAATTCCTCTCAGTTATATTGCCTTTGATCAAGCCCTACCAGGCCTCCTACACCCTCCTCACCATCGATTTTTGGATCTCTTGGTGTCCCGTTGTCCCTGGGTTTGTTAACACCAGCTTCCTTTCCCCCATCTACCCCTCTCCCATGTCCCACCTGTCGGTCCTGCTGTTTTCTTCTCCAGATTGTTTATCCCTCCTATCTTATCTAGATAGACGTGCAGAGATAATAATATGCACAAAAACAAGACAGAGCAAAACAAAGCAACAACAAAAAAGCCTGTATATAGTTCAAGGTCTGTTTGTTGATGTTTAGGGGTGTTATCTGGTAGAGTCTGATGGGGTGCCACGCCCTGGCCCCAAAGTCTATTTTTGGTATTTCCTGGGGACTTCGTTGCTCTGTTCCCCTTGCTATTCTGTTGCACACCTTAGTGTTTTGTCTCAGTGTGGTAGGGTCAGATTGGTGGCAATTCCTACACTGTCTCCAGTGTTGTTCCCTATAGCTCTATGGGTCAGAGGGACATCGTGTCTCTTGTAAATCTTTATGGGCGCAAACAGTCTCATTTTTTCCAGAAGTGTATCTGGTAGTTTTTGAACCATCAACCTTGAGATTTGTAGTCCAATGATTACCCAACACTGCCACCAGCTCTTCTTCAACTGTAAAAGGTGATGGGCTGAGACGGAGTGGGTGGGGCAGGGGAAAAAACTAATAATACATTCCTCCCCTTCCTTATAAGGTTGGGTTATGAGAACCAAGTAAGCTAACATATGTTAAAGAGCTTTATAAACTGTAGAGTTTATACAAATGTGAGCAATTTTTATGCAAATGAATGAGAAATGTATCTAATCTCTTTTAAAAAGTAGGTTCTGCTTTGAAAGTAGGTTAGTTGTCTCTTTTAAAAATAGGCCTCCTGGCAATCCTATCAGCACGGGGCTGGCGATTTGCATTTGACAGCAGTCTGAGGGCAATTCAACATCAGAATTTTCACTTTTCCAAAGGAATTCACCAACAAAGTGTATGAAAACACTGATAGGTGGTGGCCTAACTACTACCGACTTCTCTAATGTTCCTGCTTTTGAAGGTATCACTTATGCAAAAGCAAAACAGACCAACCCAAGACTAAACTCTCCCTGCAAAATATTCCCCCAACAACTTCCCCACCTAAATATCTCCTATTTTGAATGCTCAGCCTGACTCTCTAACCCTCTGCCTCTGGAACATGTGAACTAAAGAATCAAAGAAGATGTTCAGTCTTGTCTTTGAAAGCTCTGTGCAAATTTTAAATGGAAGATGTAGAAGACTCTGAATGAGAAAAGTAATTCCTGAAGTTAGAGCACATGAAAACTTACTAATGAATACTCCCAGTCTTGAACATTCAGATCCAACTCTGATTCCCATAGAGTTGCTGGCCACGCATAATGATCCTAGGGGACCCCATGGGTTTTCTAAGGCTGTAATATTTATGGAAGGGGACTACCTCATCTTTCTCCCCAGAACAGCTGATGGGTTCGAGCCTCTAACATTTCAGTTTGCAGCTGAGCACTTAACCACTGCACCACTAGGGTGCCCTAAGTATGTTGACAGTCTTCTTAAGTTTCCATTTAGATCTATCATTGTGATTGATCACTGAGTGGCTGACTATTATTGGGCCTACTTTAACCCTATACTCTCACACATCCATCTACTCAGTCTATTGTATCTGACGTTGGACAAATTACTTACTCATGCAAATGATGACCTGAAGCAACCTTTTAGGGTATTCGTGTTTAATTATACAAATGGTGCTTGATAAATAAGATTATGCAGCCTTCCATATGTTTATTCCCTCCTTGATGAAAGGAAAATTTAATTTCCATGCAGATTTGGTTGGGACGGTGTTTAATAATTGCTGAGTTTTATGTAGTCTGCAGATCCATCCATTTGGAGAAGCTGACAAGAGCACACCACTTCCCTCCCAGACAGGAGCATCTTCTTAATTCGGCTACCCAAGCCTACTGAAGTCTGGAATGGGGCCTCTTCGACTGTCTCCTTTGTATTTATAATGGTCCAAGGCCATTATACCACCACCCACCCCAAAAGCGGAAGAGCCTGCTCGTCTTTGTGCTTACAAAGCTGCAAGGTCAAAGTGTATCTCTGTCTGTTTGGTTTAGTTGCTTTTCACTGCCAACCTCTTCTTGTGTTGTTTATTCTGATGGTGTCTTGCTTTTCACAAGCACCCTGTTGGTTTCTCTTTTGAGGTCTGCGCAGTGAATTCAGCAGGAAAAGCACCCAGTAACTGGACCAGGTGTAGGACTGGGCCCGCCCCTCCAGAAGGACTCCAAGCCCCCAAGTTCCACAAGGTGACTTCTACCCAAGCAGTGGTGAACATCAGCACTCCTGGGAAACCCAACGGCATCATCAGTCTCTACAGGCTGCTCTCCAGCAGCACTGGGGGTGCACCGTTGGTGGTGAGCATTAGGCTTCGCGGAACTAAACAATCGGGACTGGTTAGTTTTTAAAATCCTCTACCCCAGTGCCCTTGCTTTTTTTTTTTTTTTCTTGATCTGCCTTATCGTTCTGTTTTCAAATGTCCTCTGGTGGAGAAAGTAGCACAGGGGTGACTGTGGGAAGGAAAATTGAGCAATTAGGAAAATGTACAGAAAATGTGTAAACACTCACAGAGAGGTAATGCTGAAGGTAGTGTTAGCCCTTCATCAATATGTAAGAAATCAAACATTTTTTAAGTAATGTAAATGTATATTGAGCACACAGCATAGCCTTGGCACCTGGTAAGGAGTCAGTAGAAGGTCGTTTAGTGAGGAGGTCGATGTTAGCAAGAAAATAGAAAGGATAGCACATATGCCCTCAGAGTCCGCCTTTTAGAATGCAAACGCCTCTGAGCACACCTTGAAAATTCCGTCTTTTCCTTTGGTGAATTACAGAAACTTCTAGTGCTTTGAAAGAGTTGGCATTGCAGCTCACTCAGCATAACTCCAGCTCCACTTTGGCTTGTGAACGTGTTTTGGGGGACAGCAGGGGGAATGTTTTTCCAGGGAAAGCATCTCCCACATTGTGTTGTAAGCCACGCCACTTGCTGCAAAGGATGCTAAGGATCCGGTCTCTGCATCATGGAAATGAGACAAAGGCTTTGTGGGATGCTCCCGGTGGTCTCTGTGACGCAGCTGCATCCCACTCACGTGTCACACGCGCAAAGGGACGTTATCATCGTGGGTCACACAAACCACATCGAGAGATCGGGCAGATCCAGGCTAAACTATAAATTATTTAAACCAATTTAGGGAACAATGTGAGCAAGTGTGGAGAAGTCCTCTGAGACCAGCCTGCCAAGTATTCAATCACAATCTCAACAGAGAAACTCGCATGCAAAGAAGCCCTATGTGGAATGTTCAAGGGATATTAGCATATAGTCTACAGGGCTTTGTATTAAATAAATATAGATGATGTAAATATAATCAACTCTTGATTATCTATGCTTACAAAATGATAATACTAATAAACAAAAGTAATTTATATTTGGAATGCCTTGCATATATATGTATATGTGTATATATGTATATATAACAAATAGCTCTTCTTGATTATCTGTGATTTCTGTCAGTGTGAAAGTTCATTTCACATTTTGAATGCTTTTGTTTTAGAATACATACTAAAACCACAGCAAAGTCAAAAGTTTGCTAAAAGTAAACCAGAGTTTGTAATCAAAAAAGGGTGGTTGAAAGACCTTATTATTTAGAATAAACAAGGACATCAGAGAAGTAGATAAACTTGATCGCTCTTAAATATCTACACTGAACTCTAATATGGGATGGAAGAAAATTTTTAAAACTTTTACTGTGAATTAGGTTGAGGTTTACATATCAGATCATCATTTTTGCGTTCAACTACTTAAACAACTTGTCAAAACTCCCAATGTCTTGCTGTGCTCCTCGTCCCTCTCCACCCCACCTTTTCTCTTGCCCATTTCCCTCTTATAGGATATTAGCTACCCTTCCCCCAAGACCAACCTGTCTACCTTCTCCTCCCCCGCCCAGGAACTATCGAAGTCTAGTTCTATGGGTATGTACATCGCTTTCTTGGTTTTTTCTGTTGTGTTCTGTTTTGAATAATAGTGATGTCATATAATACTCGTTCTTTTGTGATCGACTAACTTCACTCAGAGTAATGTCCTCCAAAGCCACCCATAGCATGAAGTGTTACAGTTTTATTATTATTCCTTACTAATATGTAGTATTGTATTGTGTGTACATATCAAAGTGTATTTATCCACTCTTCCACTGATGTACATTCAGATCGTGTCCATCTTCTCACTATTGTGAATAGTGCTGCAATGAACACGGGTGTGCATGTATATCTGCTGATGCTTTCTTTCTTATTTCTTGAAAGTGTGAACTAAATACAGGGTTTGCTGGACCCTATGTTATTTCTATGCCCACTTGTCCGAGGAAGCCCCTCAACAGTGGTTGGACTCTTTTGCAGTCCTATCAGCAAGGTGTGAGGGCTCCTATCTCTCCATACCCACTCCAGAATTTGTTATTTTCCAATTTTTTGAACTTTGTTATCAATGCTGGGCTCAGGTAGTATCTTATCATTTTTATTTGCATTTTATCATAACCTTATTGGCTTTCAGAATGTCTTTTTTGATAACTTGCCTGGGGTCTCTGCGTGTTTAATTGGATGATTCGTTTTTCTTGTTGAGATGTCAAAGTTTCCTAGTGCTTTTAGAGATTAGTCCCTTGTCTGTTACATTATTGCTCCGAGTTTTCCCAGTCTGTGGGTTCCCTTCACACTCTTTTGGTGAAGCCTTTGGATGAACTTAAGTGTCTTGTTTTCAGGAGATCCCAGCCATCTATTCTGTCTTCTGTTGTGTGTGTGTGTGTGTGTTTATGCTTAATAGTGTGTTTATGCCATGCTTGTCCCTATTTTTCATTGCTGCTCTTTATAGTTATAAGTTTTAATTCATCTTGAGCTCAGTTTTGTCTATGGAGTAATGTATTGTCACAATTTTTCTGTAAAGGAAAATCCAATTTTGCCAGCACCATTGTTGAGGAAATTCCACATTTAATATATTTCAGCCCTTTGTAAAAAAGTAAAACAGCAGTTGTCTCTAGGTGAATGGATTTATTTGTGCACTATCTACTCTACTCCATTGTGTCGGTAGTGTAGATCTCTATCACGGCACCAGTAGTGGGCTGCTTTGACTGCCATAGCAGTGTAGTACTTCTGAAGTCAGGAAATGAGAAGCTCCTACTTTGTTCTTTTTTAATAGTGCTTTCTTTTCCCTGAATCTCTTTCTTTTCTTTTTTTTCTTTTTTGAATCTCTTTCTTTTCATATAAAGTTGGTGATTCGTTTTTTTCCATCTCTTTAAAGGATAATGCTGGGAAATAAATCAAAATTCCATTATAGTTATAGATTACTTTGGGTAGTATTGACGTTTTCAAAATATAAAGCCTTCCTATCCATGACTATTTTTTTCCACTTGTGTAGATCTCTTCTGGTTTATTGTACTAGTGCTTTATCATTTTCTTTGTACAAGTCTTTTGTTTATTCTTAAGTGTTTCATCTTTTGGATGGCTACTGTAAGTGATTTCCTTTTCAGAGCTCTCGGTGTTATTATACAGGAATCTGATTGAGTTTTTGTATGTTGATCTTATTCCCTGTCACACTGCCAGATCTTTCAATTATTTTCTACAATTTTCTTGTCAAGTTTTTGAAGCCTTCTATACGTAGAATCTTATCATCTGCAAATAGAATTTTACCTCTTTCGCAATTTAAATGTCTCATTTCTGTTTGTGGCCTAATAAATCTAGGACTTCCAGTACAATATCAAATAAAAGTAATGAGAAAGGGCATCTTCGTCTGTTCCTGTTCACAGGGGGATTCTTTCTGTTTCCCGTGTTGAGTGAGATGTTGGCCCGTGGTTGTACTTATGTGCCATCTATTATGCTGGGGTATTTCCCTTCTACTCCTATGTTCTTTCTTTAAAAAAAAAAAAAAACATTTTATTGGGGGCTCATCCAGCTCTTATTACAATCCATACGTCCATACATTGTGTCAAGCACATTTGTACACTTGTTACCCCTCATCATTCTCAAAACATTTGCTTTCTACTTGGGCGCTTGGTATCAGCAACTCATTTTCCCCCTCCCTTACCCACCCTCCCTCTCTCATGAACCCTTGATAATTTGTACATTTTTGTTTCATGTCTTACACAGACCGATGTCTCCCTTCACCCACTTTTCTGTTGTCCATCCTCCTGGGAGGAGGTCATATGGAGATCATTGTGAATAGTTCCCCCTTTCTCTCCCTACCTTCCCCTTATCCTCCTGGTATCGCTACTCTGATGATTGATCCTGAGGGGTTTATCTGTCCTGTATTCCCTGTGTTTCCAGCTCTTATCTGTACCCGTGTACATGCTCTGGTCTTGCTAGATTTGTAAGGTAGAATTGGGGTTATGATAGTGGGGGGAGGAAGCATTAAAGAACTAGGAGAAAGTTTAAGTTTCATCAGTGCTATACTGGTGCTGACTGGCTTGTCTCTTCCTTGTTACCCTTCTGTAAGGGGATGTCCAATTGTCTACAGATGGGTTTAGGGTCTTCCCCTCATTCACATTGATATGATTTTTTGTTCTGGGTTAGTCCTATTTTCTTAAGTGTTTTTATAAGGAATGGTTGTTGAGTTTTGTCAAATGCCTTTTC
Source organism: Echinops telfairi (assembly GCF_000313985.2). Lineage (NCBI taxonomy): Eukaryota > Metazoa > Chordata > Mammalia > Afrosoricida > Tenrecidae > Echinops > Echinops telfairi. The sequence goes on along the minus strand of NW_022111324.1, from coordinate 62,938,875 downwards.
CGCATCAATGGAAATGATCGTGTAGTTTTCACCTTTTATTTTATTTATATTGTGGATTACATTATTTTTCTAAAGTTGAAATATCCTTGCATACCTGGGATGAACCCAACTTGTTCATGATTTTTGTTGTTGTCACTTTTGCTTTTATCTTTTAATATCCGATGCGATTTTGTTAGCTAAGCTTTGGAGAATTTTATCCTCTCTGTTCATAAGGGATATTTGTCTATAATTTTCTTTTCTGATAAAGTCTTTGCCTGGTGTGGGCATCAGGTTTATGGTCACTTCATCAAAATGATTTTGGGAAGTTTCCATCATCTTCTGTATTCTGGAATAGTTTGAGTAGAGTTGGTGTCCACTCTCCAAATGTTTGATAGACTTCACTGGTCAAGTCATCTGGTCCTCTCTTTGGTTGATGTTGATGTTGGGAATTTTAAAATGACCTTATCTATTTCCTCTTTTGAGCTGGGTCTGTTCAGGTTTTCCATATCAGTTTGTGTTAGTTTAGTTAGGTAATATGTTTCTAGAAATGTGTGCATTTCTTCTAGATGTTCAATTCTTTTAGAGCACAACCCTTCATAATATTATTATCTTTTTTATCTCAGCTGGTTCTGTTGTTTCTTAGTCGTGATATTGGCATCTTCCTTCTTTCCCTTTGTTAGGTTTGCCAGTTTGTTATTTGGGTTCCTCCTCTAAAACAGCCAACTTCTTGTCTTAGTGAATCATTCTATTCTTTTAGTGTTTTCTGATTCATTTATTGCTGCTCTAATCTTTATGATCTCTTTTCTTTTGGTGACGTGGGATTTATTTTGCTGCTATTATTATAGCTGTTGGAAATGGTGGTGTGAAGGTGTTGATTTTGGCTATTTTTGAGGTGTCCACTTATTGACAGAAATTGACCTGTGAGTACTACTTTTGCTGTGATATATTATGTTTCTATTTCATTTATTTCGAGAATTTTCTTAAATTTCATGCTATTTCTTCAATTACCCAGTGTTTTTTTAAGAAGGGTGTTGTTTAATTTTCACGTATTTGATCTTCCCTTTGATTTTCCTATTGTCATTTCTAATTGTATAACATTGTGATCTGAGAAGATGGTTTGTAATATCTACATATTTTTAAGTTCATTTTGACCCAGATATTTCATGGAGGTAACCAATGGCAGAATATGAGTCTCGGTGAACATTGACTACCAACAGAGCTCAAATACAATTTTCTTAAAAAGAAGGCAACATTCTGAAGGCCATAGAATTTGGTCACCATTTTATATTCTACACGCTCTTCTAATATCGCTTAATGGTTTTATATTCTACACACTCTTCAAATATCGTTTGATGGTAATAGGCAACAGATTATTCCTTGTGATTTATCTTATATTATCGCCAACTTCTATTTTACTGTTGCATGAGTACTTTATTGTGTTTAAGTTTTAACTTTCTATCTAGATTAATAACTCCAGAGAGTAAATATTATGTTACATGCTATGTTGCATCTCCAAGAGTACCTACCGTAACATGCTATTAGCAGCAGGGTGGATGCTTGAGAAATAGTTTCTACTTCTCTGACTCTTCGTCCCCTGTTGCCTTCTTTCTCCTACAGCTAGCTGAAGGCACAGCCACCCAGCAGACACTCCATGGCCTGCAGCCCTTCACCACATACTCCATAGGGGTCGAGGCCTGCACCTGCTGCAACTGTTGCACCAAAGGACCAACAGCGGAATTGAGGACTCACCCTGCACCACCCTCAGGACTGCCCTCTCCCCGAATCCAGACACTGGCCTCGAGAATGGCTTCCTTCCAGTGGAGGCCTCCCCAGTCTCCTAACGGTGTCATTCAAAGGTAGGAAGCCAGCCAGAGGGGCATTGAAAGCAAAGCAACACACGTATATAGACATAGAGTTACACAACACGACACTGAAAGCATTTGCTTACAGAGTAGGTGCCTACGGAAAATAGACAAATAATTCGGTTTTAGTGGTAAGGTGACCTGAAAAGTGTTCAAATCACAAAATCAACTAATGGTAGGAAGGTAAACAGCAAAGTCATCTTTAAGTAAGACATTTTATATGTTTGTATTCATTGAAAGAATATTCGCCTTTTGGGAATTCCCTGAAACCATGGATGCAACAGAGGAGGACTGGAAGCAGCGCTTACATGTTGGGCTGCCAACTTAAGGGTCAACAGTTGGAAATCTCCATCCTATCTCCAAAGGATAAAGCCTGGGCTTTCTGCTCCCTAGAGGGTTACAGTCTTGGAAATGCACAGGAGCAGTTCGACTCTGCCCTCTAAGTTTGTTACAAGTCAGAAAGTATTCGGCAGCAGTTAATTTTTTGTTTAGGTTTAGTTTTAGTTTGTTGTTGGCAAGTTAGGTTTCCTTGAGTGGTACAAATGGCCTAGTGCCAGATATGAACACAAAGGCTGGTGGTTTGAGCCTGCCCAGAAGTGTATTAAAAGAAAAGGTCCCGGTGATTTGCTCTGGAAAGGTCACAGCCATAGAAGCCCGATGGAGTGCAGTTCTGCGCTAACACCCAGGTTTGCCCTGAGTCAAACTCGACTCCGGGAGTGGTGTTTTGTTTTGTTGGTTCTTAGATCAGAATTTCCTTGATCTAATTTAAACTATGAATCAACAAAGCAGGTATTTCTTCCCCTCCCCCACCCCAATAGTTCTATTGACATATAATTCACATATCATATAATTCAATTTTCAATCACATTAAGAAGTGTTGCACCATCATCACCACAATCAGCTTTAAAACATTTTCTTCATTCTTGTACATATTGTTATTAGCTCCCCATTTTCCTCCAACCTCCTCTGCCATATTCCCAAGGAATCATTAATCTAGTTACCATCTCGATAGATTTACCTATCCTGGGTTTCATATACAGAAAAACATTCAAACAAAGACTAACAAACATAACAAAGTCAAACTTTTTCTTTATTCCAAAAAACCAGACTCACTGCCATCAAGTCATACCAACTCATAGCGACCCTATGGGACAGGGTAGAACTGGGTCTGTACATTTCCGAGACGGTAACTCTTTACAGAAATAGAAAGCCTCGTCTTTCTCCTAGGTAACAGCTAAAAAGAGAGCATGCTATCACTCTGCTCTCAAAAAAGAGAAAATACCTCTGTCAATGGAATTATGGTGGCTAACCACAAGGTCAGCAATACACACTCCCCAGCCTGGTCCCATAAAGGTTTCCAGCCTTAGAAATCACAAGAGTAGTCCTATACTGCCCTATAGGCTCTCTAAGAGACAGAGTAAACTATCAATGACTTTTTAATTTTTAGTGAACAGCCATATATGGATACGTGGTGATTTCTCTTAATTTTTCTGGTAACATTATCTGCTCATTTCCAACAACACTGAAAGCAGTTTCTCACAAGGGAGATTTTAAAGAGCTTTCAATGAAGACAAATATATCTCATCTAGCCAGTTTTAAGGGGGAACGCTAAGCTGATCCTCATGTCTGCCTTCTCTTTACACGTCCCTTTTCCTCCTAGCTACGAGCTCCAACTCTACGTGCCTTGTCCTCCTGATGCAGCCGTGCCCTGTACTCCCAGCCAAACAGAGACCAGATTCAAGGGGCCTGGGCGGCAAGCCAACGTAGCAGGTCTCCAGCCTTATACCACCTACAGGCTGAGAGTGGTGGTGCACAACGAGGTGGGCAGTGCAGCTTCGGACTGGATCAGCTTCACCACCCACAGAGCACGTGAGTAAACAAGGCTAAGACACGAAGCCAAAAAGGGCTGAGAGCCCTCAGGAGAGGTGGATCACTAAACATAGAGGCAAACACTATTCTAGAAGGACTGTGTGAATGTTCCGTTGCACTGGATGCAATGTATACATCAATGAACGTGACTTCTGGAGAAAGATGCCCATTGAATTTCTCAACATGGAGTCAAGAGTAAATGAAGGAAGGTCTTTCATGAGCACTGGCAGAGGTTCAACACACCAACTCCGCCCACATACACACTTACAGCCCCCCGCCCCAGGTGCCTCAGAAGAAAGTAAGGCCTGACCATCTGCTTCCATGGAAAACCCTGTGGGGCACAACAAGGTCACTATGGGGTGACAATGAGTCAGAATTGACTATGTAGCAACTGGGAAGAAGGAAAATGGGCAAATAGATGTAGATCATGCTTTAGAGAAGTTAAGGCATCCCCTCCCCACCAATTGCATGGCATAATCTCTAGCACCCCCAGAAAGCATCGAGACAGGGCATGGTCAAGAAAAGCAAAGGTCAGTTGGAATGCAGAAAGAGGCAATTATCTAACTGATTCAGTGAATCTTCAGACTTGTATAAAGCAACTTTTCGTTTGTTTTTAAAAGAATATGTTCGTTATTTAAACTGAAGAATTTAAGAAGTATTAAAAATACATGTAATAATCCGAGCTGGCAGACTGCATAGGTCACATGCCCATGAACCTTGTCCTGTTTAAAATCCTACCACCCAGCACCAACCACTATATTTTGGCATAACCCCTTTCTGATGGCCTCTTTGATGCAGCTTTTTAATTACATTAACGTGTGTGTAGTTAAGTGTATGAGAGAGGGAAGCCATAGTTAGATAGACTAGTGTGACTCATTATGACATTAGCCACAATTAAAGTTGGAAAAACATAAACATGTACGAAGACATGCTGGCTCTTACTTTGCTATTTGGGAGAAATATTTTATTTTAAATGTAAGAGTCCTACCTGTTTTTAGACTTGAATCTTAAAAATTCCAAAGCATAACTAGACTCATATTTTTTCATAAACAGCAGATATATTTCTAAATAAAAAATATGTGGCCAATGTATTTTCACAGATCAATCACTCCATTCTTTTCTTAAAAGCCAGTTTTGTGTATAGATGGGCCTTGATGCTTTTATAAATGTATTGATTATTTTGGAGAAAACTAGATTGGATGAAATTAATTTCTTCTGATTTGTTTCAAAGATACAGTATCTGAGTTAGTTAATTGTGACAGCCTGGCCGATAATCACATGTGGGGCTGGTTGAAAGGCGGAGGGATAAATGGGTGGTGAAGCCTCGCCTTTCTAGTTCTCGGGTCTCTTGTTTCGTGATGGTTGCACC
>NW_022111324.1:62912066-62932101 GCF_000313985.2 Echinops telfairi | reverse complement strand
GAGGTGGAGGACTTTGTGGACTGGTGTAGGGTATGGGTTAATGTTGGACTTGTGGGCTTGGGCAGCATTGGGTTGGGATGTTTTTGTGATGCACATTTTCTTTGCATAAAACTCTCTCTTATACATGAGTTGCTGTGGATTTGTTTCTCCAAAGTACCTAGACTAATACAGTGTCCTTTCATTTATTCTATGAAAATAATTCATAGAATTATTAAAAGATGAACCGAGTTAGGAATTTTTTTCCCTTTGTTTTAACGAGGAGTTGAAAAAAAATTAAATAGAACCATGCTTCCAAAATGCATACAAAGTTGCTTCTCTATCTGATATAATATTTAGGAGACCTGAGCTTGATTATCTACTAATGTACTATGCTACTGATTGATTAGTCAGGTCAATGAATTATGATACTGGAATTGCTGTTTGCAAGGCTTTTTAACTATCTTTGAAAACAAACTAACGGTCCATGGGAAAAACAGCTTTAAAAATAAATGGGTGCCAAAAGGACATAATTCACCTTCTAAGCAGTTTGGGTTAGAGAAAAAAATTATATTAACTTCATCTAGTCCTTGGGGCTTCGTAGCAATAAATATTGATTTGATATGAAAAATAGCTATCCACTGTAGTTAATAGTGTTAAGGACATTTTACCTGTTAAAAGAGGGGAAATGCAACAAAATAGGAGCTCCAGGGTGATGTTGGTGAGCAAACCATTGTGTATTAATGGTTTTAGTTCATAAAACACCACTCGCTATTGATTTTTTTCTTTTTGCAAAGCAGGTGCAAAGTTGCTGAGACAGCATTTCACACGTGTTCTGTTGGTGTTCTTTTTAACCCCAACGCCAGTTTTTAACCCTGAGGAAAAAGTCAATGGTCCCAGTACTGTCTTTGGGGAGTGTGTGTGTGTGTGTGTGTGTGTGTGTGTGTGTGTGTGCGCGCGCGCGCCCCAGAAGATCAGGGGCACTCGTTAAAATACACACACCGACAGAGGTAACCCTTTTCAGAACATGCACCTTTCCCCCAACAGTGCCTCAGTACCAAGCCCCGTTTTCCGTGGACAGCAATTTGTCTGTGGTGTCTGTCAACTGGAGCGCTACTTTCCTTCTGAACAGCCCGCTGAAGGAGTACGTGCTGATGGACGGAGGGCAGCTTGTGTACAGTGGCTTCGACACCACCCTCTACATTCCCAGGACAGCCGATAAAAGTGAGTTTCTGTTTGTCCTTCCTCCCTGGCTCAGGTCCCCTGTTCCCAGCTGTAGGAGAGGGAGGACAGCTCTGAAGGGTGGCTAGAAGGTGCTCAACATGAAAATGTTTTGTTTGGAGTCATCCCTTCTGGGGAACAGCAAAGACCCCCTAGTAGCACAGTGGTGATGCTCCTGGCTGCTAACTGACGGCAGTTCAAATTCATCAGCTGCAGCACAAGAAACTGATAGGGCTGTCGTAAAATGTTGTTAAAAATGACAGCCTTGGAAACCTTATTTATCCTTTATCTTATATGGTTGCTCCCAGTCCGAATCTTCTCAATGGCAGTTTTCTCCCCCCTCAAACCAAACACCAAACTCACCGCTGCCCCATCCATGCAACTCACAGCGAGGCTACAGGGCTGAGGGGACCTGCCCCTGGGGGTTTCCAAGACTGGAACTCTTTACAGGAATGGAAAGCCCGTGTTTCTCCCACAGAGCTGCGGCGGGTGGTTTCAAACTGCTGGTGTTGCAGTTAGCAGCCCAACCTGTAACCACAACACCGCCACGACTCCTGTTTGCTGCCTAGTGCAGGCCTAAAGGAGAGTGCAGCCTCAGGGTGACAGGAGGGTCCTCACAGCCCAAGATAGAAGGAGGGTAGGTGGTCACAAGGAAAATATCACTCCAAGATAGTCTATTCAAATCCTAAAATAATACATTCCCAGGGACTTCAGGGATTTTCTTAATGTACCCCCCAGCCTTTAACCAGAGTCCCATGAGACAAGGATCACCTCCAATTGTTAATGGCCTGAGCCAGGTGGTCCCTCTGCCCTTGGAAATCCCAGCTCTTCATTAGCTAAAGCTGAAGGCTCATGGCTTTGCTCGGTTAATTGAACCAGTCAGTCTGCTGGCCTCTGACGCATGGAAGTCCCTTGTCAGAGTAGATGGTTTTCTCTCTCTCAGCTCTTTGTTGCGAATTGGTCGGCGGTGCACAGAGCATATTGCTTTCTCTTCAACAACGCCTACCTGTTTTGTTGATTGCAATCCCCCTCAGCTCTCCTACTCCTGCTCCGCTTCCTGTTTCTGTTCCTCCTCCTTTCCGAGCCCTTTCCACTTTGTTCAAAGGTAAGCTTTTTCCTTTTGATCTTATCTGGTGAGTTATTCTAAATTGTGCATACTCACTAGCATTGTTGTTTCCCCTGCTAGACCTATCGATTGTTTGGCTGAACATTGAGTCATTTCCAGTTAGGGTGAGTTCCTTTCCAGACCTGAAGGGTGACTAAGGGTCATAGCCCTGGGGTTCCACCAGTCTCCATGGGACCAGTAAGTTCAATCTTTGTTATAGTTTTGAGTTTTGTTCTACAATTTTCTCCCATACTACTCAGGGCATTCTAAAATGACCCTTTCTGAACACTTGGTACCACTTGGTGGTGGTAGTCACCATCTGTTTCTTCTGATCTCGAGGTTTTCAACGACGGATTTTTTTTTTTTTTTTAAGTAGATCTCCACGTCTTTCTCTTGAGGTTCCTTTATACAGACTTGAACCAACAATCTTTTGGTTAGTAGTCCAGTGCATCAACTCTGCACCACCAGGGACTCCATTCTATGTGTACTACTTGAAATCTAATACTGTCATGTTTACAACCATTCTGCTCTCCGTTTTCATGGTCACTCTATGGCAGCTTGTTGTCATAGAAGGGTTGGGCTGTCGGGTAGGAAATCTGGGCCCTGCTGCCAACCCAGCCTTCAATCCTGTTTGTCACCTGGTAGGGTGATTTCCTCCATGGTCCCTAGCTATCAAGAGAAGATATTAGATCATGGGATCTCAAAGATTCCTTTTGACCTATTCTGTTCATTGAGAAACTCTAGGCCTCTTGCTATATGGTAGAAGTGCAATTTTTAAAGGAATAAGTGCCCGCTATTTGTAAGTGCTGAATAACTGGTCTTTCTTTTGTCCAGCCTTCTTTTTCCAGGTCATTTGCACTACAGATGAAGGAAGTGTGAAGACACCTGTGATCCAATATGATCCCTCTACTGGGCTTGGTAAACATTTAACTCATAGTCTTCAGTGTAACACCTACTCCTGTTCCTACAGAATGCTGAATATGTTTGCTTATACCAATGTGTACTAATCTAACCGCAAAGACCATGTAAAAGGATTTGTGCTAGATGTTAAATTGTGTGCATGTGCGTGTGTACAGAGATAGAGAAGGACTGAGTAGTGTTTTGTTCTGTTGTCCATAGGCAGTGTTGCTTTGAGGTGGCACGTAGGTTCCCTATGAGGTTGCGCCTACGGTCGTTCTGAGTCAGAACTGATCCCATGGCACCTAACGACAACACAGAACGTATCTTAGTAGTTGTGTGGGGGACTGCTAACTGCAAAGTCATAGGTTTGAAACTACTAGCCACTCTGTGGGAGAAAAATGAGGCTCTGTATGCCCATGAGAAGTTAGTCTTGTAACTGTAACCCACGGGGGCTGTCCTACCCTGTCCTACTGGGTTGCTATGAGTTGGAGTCACCTTGATGGCAGTTAGTTTGGAGTTTGGGACAAAGCACTGAACTGAACCCACTACTGTCAAGCTGATACAAAGTGACCCATAGAATAGAGTAGAGCTGCCCCGAAGGGTTGCCAAGGCCAGTCCTTGTAATAGAAGCAGAGGGCAACATCTTCCCACAGAGCAGTGGGTGAGTTAAACAACTGACCGTTGGGTTCCCTGCTGAGGATTTTAACAACTGGGTCACCAGGGCTCCCTCACAACGGTGACATTTATCTAAAATGCCCAATGGCTGAATTGTAGACGTGCAGAGGACAAATGATATTGCCTAAACCTCTCCCCTTAAAAATGCACAGAACTTTACTTGGTGTAAAGAAAAGCCACATGGAGGGAAGTCAGAGGAATGAATGATAAGAAGGGGAAGCACACTCATTGTGATTTATATTAAAGGTATTGATGACTTCCCAGATTCAGAGTCTAAAATGGAGAATTGGGGAAAGTTCTATCTTGTGTCCTCCATAAAAAGTCATGATCGACTGTTAATTCCAAGTAATTAGCTGATGAGATAGAGTTGTCATGCTCCCTGCCCCCGTAATAGTCTTTGACTCTCACCTATGTCAGGAACCAATTTTTTTTAAATTCTGCTTGCATATCAAATGGCATGCTTGGAGTTCATGTGGTGCCTCAATGCCCACTCTAGATCTTGGTGCTTCATCGCAGATGAATGACGCTTTACCAGTCACGGACCTTATTTTGAAGCACAGCTCCATCTTCGGATTTATGGAACAGCCAGGGAAAGCAGGCACGCCCCGGTCCCAAGGCATGTGGTTGCGCTCAGTCATAATGCCCCTTCGATACAGGTCACCAATCTCTTATCATCCTGGGGTGGTCGGTATAGCGAGGAGGAGGACACAGTAAGAGTCCAGGAGGATCTGACCGTGCCTCTGCCGCTGTGGTTGGCGCCAAGACACAATACTTTTAAGTAAACCCAGATTATACATTTAAGTTTTCAACCCTCAAGATCTCAGGAAATTGACCTTTACTACTACCGTGGGCTTCCTCTTTGGTCCTGACGAAGCTTCAGGCCTGTCTTTGCTAAGAGCTGAGTTTCACTGAGCAGAGGAACCACTGCAGTGTCTCCTTTAATACACGATATCCCTGGTCCGCAGCAAGAGAGGCCAGGGACGTGCACTTTCAGCCTAGTGACTCTGATGCCTGTGGCATACACCACACTGAAAACAGCACCATGGAACCGAGATTGCCCCACTTCTTCAGTCTGATTAGCCTGGTCACCTTGGTATCAGTTCCGGGAACGTATGTGTGCCCTTGAGGTAGGCACTTAAGAGGAAGGGATTTGCCATGCCACTGAGTCTGGGGTTGGGTTTTTCTTTGGCACTGAAGCCCAGCCACAGAAGTTCTAACCCCGAGCATGAGCCTCCCACTGGGTGCACCAAAGGAGCCCCTTGAAGAGAAAGGGCGCTTTGAAAAGATGAGAGAGAGAGAAAGAAGCGGTACCATCCTGATTTCAAGGTCTCCGTCAAAGGGAAGAAATCTCCAGTCAGTTCACGAAATCAAATTGCAGTCTCCAGTGCCGAGGCCCCACCATGTCGGGAGGCTTTACCCAGGCTAGAGCGGAGGGAACACTGGGAATTGTGAGGCGCTGAGACGAATTCCAAGATGTATCGCCACAGTCAGAGCTTTCCTTTTCACCATACATCTTTTAACATGGTCCTGCTCTCTTGCCTGAAGGCAGCCTCCAAGCAGGAGAGTGGCGCAGACGTGGTCTCCTTGGGCTGTGGACTCTTCTCTGGGGTGGCTGGCAGTCAGGCTCCACTGGCTGGCAGGGGTGGGGGTGAGAGAAAGCTTCCTCCAGTCCCCCGAGTGCTCCACCGGGCACACTGGCTCCCTTCCGGGTGTTACAGCCCTGTGCCACGCACAGTGCACCCACAACGCCCGTGACATATAACCAGGGTTTGTGGGATTCCACTCAGCCAATGAAGAACCCGAGCTCACTCACTGTCGATTCTGACCCCGGTGACCCTGGAGGACAGGGTCCAACTGCCCTGCTGGGTTTCTGAGATGGTCACTCTTCACCAGCCTCACCTTCCTCCTGCAGCCAACGAATGCTGGATCTGAATTAGGGGAAGTTCGATCAGAGCTTCGACTCCAGGCCCTCATTTTGGAGATGGGGAACAGAGCGGGTTGGGGATGCTATTTGCTGTCATGTGGATTCCTACTCATAAGGTGACAGAGTAGAATGGTCCTTGGTTGTGCAGGGGTTAAAGCAAATGACTGCTCCTCAGGAGAAATGTGGCCAGTCTGCTTCCAGCCTTGGACTCCCCCTGCTCCCCCCCCCCCCTTCCAGGCAGAGCAGACAACCCCACACTGTCCTTGAGGGGCTCAGAAAGGGGGAGTTTATCCATGAGTGAGGAGGCTTCTCTAGTGCTCTCTTTGCCCCTCGGCTCTGGCTCACGGCTGCATACTGGCCTCCCCAACGGTCGGTCATGAGGAACCCACGGTTTTCCGGAGTTGGCCAACAGCGGCCGGGCTGGAGGTGATCTCTAAGACGTTCTCCTGCTCAGGGAACCTGCCTAACTGACTGACCCCCTGCCTCCTCTGCGGTGCCTCCGTGACCTCTGCCGCCCTTCCCCCACAGCCCCACGACTTGGTAACTCTGCCACCGCTCAGCCTTTGGCCCGGTCATGCTCGGTATTGGCCGATGGCGTTGCCTGGTCCTGCTAAGTAGCTACCACTAGTGAATAGATGGGAGAAGATTACCACCGGATCTTTCTCCCAAAGAGCATCTGGTGCCTTGAACCACCTACCTTTGTGTCAGCCCTCGAGTTGCCCTTTCCCACGGCACCACCACGGCCCCTTCAGCACAAGGCTGCCCGGGAGAAACGCTCACTCCGTTGAGCCCAGTGATGCGTCTCAGGCAGACTCACACTGCCTGTGCTCTCCGCACATGAGTGGGATCCCGGGCGAGTGACTCCCATGCAGAAGGATTCCTCTTCTAGGAAGTTCTCCCAGGACCTGTGAGTGACAGTTTGTTGAGCCCTTGCTCTTCAGCAGGGGACTAGAGATATCAAGCAAGCTCAGGCTGCCCACATCACAGTGGAAAATAGGCCTGATGCGTCTGACTTCGGTTGGCACACAAATTCTTAGAGACAGGGCTGTGGCAGGGAGCAGGGGTAGAGTGCCCAATAAGCAAGGGAAGCACAGATTTACTTGTTGTTCACTACCAATTCCTCAGTAAGCACCAATCAGCCCGCGCTTACCTTCCTGATGGGGCCCTCCATCCCTGTCCGGGATTGTGACTGTGTCAAAAGGCTTTGATTCTGTACGAAGGTGCTGTCCAGTTGGGAGAGAGACAGATGCCTGCCAGACCTACAAGCAGAATCTGTGATCTGGTTAAAAATTAAAAAGTGAAATTGTTCATTACAGATAACTAAGTCAGCACGTGTCAGCCCTAATTTCCATGCTTTGTGGGTAACCTGACCCTGGCAGGATGTGAGGGAGCCTGACTCCCCAAAGCATTGCCCTCTTAAAAGCAGGGCTCCAGACAGGCATTTGCTGCCCGCCCACAGCCAGCCAGGAAGCAGGCCATTCTCAGAGAGACTCTGGTAGCCCCTTTAAACAATTCCACCCTCCTCCCTGTCGTTTGTTCCCAGGGACTCCCAAAGGCTGCGGTGATTTCCAACCTGAGTGGCCCAGCCAGGAGGCCTCGTGAGGGCTGTAAGCTTCTCTTTATAGCCCGTGGACACCCTGACCTATTGCCCCCACTGGAACATAAGTACAAACACCATGCGATTCGCTGCTGTAAACTTCTCTCTCGTTTACTCTAAAGTAAACAGGGCACTAGATCATGCACTTGCCTTCTGAAATAATGTCTCCCTTTTCATTCCCTGGGGTTTTCAGGCCTGGTGCTGACAACTGCTAGCGAAAAGCGGGGGTCAGGAAGCAAAGGCTCGGAGTTCTACAGCGAGCTGTGGTTCATCGTGCTGATGGCAATGCTGGCCTTGATCTTGTTGGCCATTTTTCTGTCCCTGATTCTGCAAAGGAAGATCCACAAGGAGCCGTATATCAGAGAGAGACCGCCTTTAGTTCCTCTTCAGAAGAGGATGTCTCCACTGAATGTCTATCCACCCGGCGAGTCCCAAGTGGTATGTCTTCACGGGGGTGGCCCTGTGGCCCTGCAATGGGGGTTTTCATAGGTGATTGGTGGGGGTAGGGGGTGGTGCAGGTGCAGGGGGATGTCCCACAGCCATGGTCATGAGGGAGCAGAAGACAATGATGCTTGATCACATGTGTGGACCAAGAGAGGCTCAAAGCAGGGTTCTCAGTGATGGCTACTGGGAAAACCAAAAACCAAACTTGGTGTCATCTAGTCAATTCCTTACTCAAAGTGACCTTATAAAACCGGATGGAATTTGTGCTGTGAGTTTCTGAGACCGTAACCTATCACATGAGTAGAAAGCCCCATCTTTTCCTACTTGGAGGGCCTAGTGTTTTTGAACTCCTGACCTTGCAGCCCAACACATAACCACTAGGCTACCAGAGCTCCTAGGATCATGAAAAGCTTTCAAAATCACCATCGTCAGACTTCACATGAAGAATTCTGATTTCCTTGATCTCGGGTGGGCTTTGAGCCTTGTTGCTCTTGCAATGGCCCGGGATTCTAATGGATGAGAATGACTGCTCTCAAGTTAGGAGTCAGGGAGGGTGGAGGTGAGTTGTATGAGGGGGCTTCCACAGTTACTGGGAAAAGGGAATTAAAATATCACAGAGGAACAAGGAGGATGTGAAGGGCATACCATCGGCAGCAGGGTTGATTGGTGGGGTAAACTGTGGAATAGTAGAGTGACCATCTGAAATGTAACGCCTCACCTAAATTATACGTTTAAGAATTATTTTAAAAACCATAGTGAAAATTTCCTATTAAGCTTTTTTAAGCCCCTTCTTATTATGAGCATCCCCTGGGAGCCTTATTACTGTGCATATCCAAACCTGGACAGGCTGCTGTGGGGTTGGCCCTCAACAAAAGGTAACCCCTGTGTGTCAGTAGATCTGGGCTCTGTTGGTTCCCAGTGGCCGATCTGCTTTTCGTTCAGAAGTCCATCATGAGGCACCTCTACTGGCCTCAAGCTTCTGACCTTTGGGTTAGCAGCTGAGCCTAGTACCTGTTAGCATGACGCAAGACCCCTGCTCAACCTAAAAGTATAAAGTGCGTCGGTAGAGCAAAATGAAAAGCTGATGCTCGTAAGCCCTTCGCCTGCTCAGCATCAGGGGATGAGAATCCAAGCAGGAAGCAGAAGCTGGGTGCAACTGCTGAGTTCCCTACATTGATCCCCTACCACCCATCCCCAATCTGGGCATCTCTGCTTTCAGGGTTGCTGTCCTCCTGTCCCAGGAGCCCAGCCCTCTCCACAGTCGGAAATTGACCCAAACTGGCAAAAGAATAGGAGGCCTCCCTCTGAAAAGAAACACACACACACACAACAGGGCAGAGGTGCTAGGGAATGAGAGTCTTGCCTTTGTCAAGATCACGAAATATAAAGGGTTCCTGGTTACATAATTGCTGGCTTGAAGGTCCTCCCATTCTCAGCAATACTAAAATAATGCCAACGAAGCTCACCTCCGCTGCTAAGTAATCCCACTTTAGTTTCTAAGCAGTGCGCTTCCACTCATCCTTTCTTGCAAGTTTCAATTATGTATATTTGTGAGGTCTGCACACACACACACACATATACATCCATACATATACACATACATACATTTATTTATATATACACTCATGAGGGGGCTTCAAAAAGTTCATGGAAAATGGAATTATAAGATAATGAAGTTTTCCCCGTAACTTTTTGAGGCCTTCTCTCATATCATCTGGGTCATATTTATGTATGTGTACGGTTGTTATGGGAGTCTCGGTGGCACATATCTAAACACCTACCTGGCTGCTAACCCAAAAGTCAGTGATTGTAACCCGCAGGCACTCGGCAGGACAATAGAATAGATGCTATGCTCCCCTACAGACCCTACAGAGCAGCCCTCCCCTGGTACAGAGGTCGCTGTGATTCAGAATCCACTCACTGGCATGCAGCAGCATGGTGTAGTTGGAGGGACACAAGACACTCCTTTAAGCATTTCCCAATACTGACTAATGCCTCCAATTTCTCCTCAGTTTGATTCTGTGGCTGATATATCTGATGTGTCAAGCACTGTCACCCTAAAGAGCTACACCATGCACTTTGAGGTACCTCTGTGTCCTGCATGAATGCATGATCTTTTGCATGACCTGCTGACTACATAAATGAAGTGTTTCTATGATTGCACCAGTTAAACCAGGGCCTCACATGCTTAGAGCACTTCTGTGGGCCTGTTTGTGAATGGCTTTCTCTTTGGGATGTTAGTATCTGACGTGATTGAGCTTGGAGTCAAGTTCCTTCAACGAAGGCAGAGTCTGTTTTCCTTCATAAGGATGTTAGCGTAAAATAAGGACTGTGCTCACTCACTGGGAAAACATGAGAAAGCATTGCTAACCTTGACTGCCCTGAAAAGGGGTGCTCTCCCGGCTGTGCTGACAAGCATGAAGAGATGACGTTGGTGACACCTTCACCCCTACCGCCATGCCAGCAGGCCTTACCCCACGGGGAAATGTAGCGAGAGCAGCCGCACGTGAACTCCCTTCTTACTAAGGACATGCCCTTCCCCAAGACCCCGAGTGACATGGTGGGCCAGGAGAGCTCACAGTCGCTAAGTTCTGTGAGAGAGTTACAGGTAGAGTCTTCCTTGCACTGGCAATGTGTGAAATAGCTTTCGGTCCTATTTCAAACCCATTTTCACTCCATGTTAATTACCAACAGCACCTTTCTTTCCAGGGATTAGCTGACACCAAAATCCCTCGCTCCGGGACTCCTGTGAGTGTTCGGAGCGCTCGAAGTGTGTCTGTCCTGCGAATCCCAAGTCAAAGCCACATCAGCCCACCCTATTCTCAAGGATCTCTCCACCGCAGTGTCAGCCAGCTCCTGGACGTCCGAGACAAGAAAGTCCCGGTGGATGACTCGCTGTGGGAAACCATCATGGGCCATGACAGTGGACTGGTGAGTGGGTTTCCTCCTCCCCAGCACTTGTGCCTCACTGAAGGCCGCCCTGCAGCACACAGTGCCACTCTCTGAGCACTTAGCCCAGGCGTTCGTGACGTCCTGTTGACTAGCAGGCGCTACCACACTTTTGTCTTGTTCTCCAGGCGTATGGTACATGTTCCCCAAGGAGAGGAATACATGAATAGACAAAGTAGCACACAGGCCAGAGTACATTCGACTGGGGCAAGGGGCAAGTGGAACCATGGGAACCATCCTAAAAGTAGGCACACAAGATGAGCACTTCTTTTATTGTAAAAAATTATGCATCGCCTTTCTCCCCCTGGATGGTTGTTAGAGATATTCCCGTTCATTCATTCTCTCTCTCTCTCTCTCTCTCTCTCTCTCTCTCTCTCTCTCTCCAGGCAAAGAACTCTTAGAAACTCATGATAAATAAGAGTGTTCCCATTTATCAACTCCACCTTCCATAAATCCAGTCCAACGGGTACATATAATTGACTCTTGGAAAATAACCCATCATTATCTAGTATTTGTTAAGAGCCCCCACCTGGCTGAGATGAGTAGACTCTTGTAGTCTTTGCCAACCATCAAACTCAATCACTGTGCCAACTAACTAGATGTCAGCTGACCTACCATTCCATCAGAATAGTTGGATTAATAAACAAGCACGTCAATTAAGAACTTAGCTCAACAACTCCAAAGATTAGACAGAAACTTTAGGTGGCAGGGTGGTTGTCCCTGAGGGGGGAACAACCCTGACACAGAAGGATGAGAATGGGTTCCCAGCTGGAAGAATGTGATCGATGTCACAGCAGATGCATGCAGAAACACTTGCATTGTAGAATGTTTTGCAGTGTATAGGCTCAACAACAACCAAAGATAGAGAACTTAGCTCAATCATCCAGCTGTTGCCTTTGTCTCTCTTGCTTATCCTTCTCCCAAGTTCTTACTTTTTTAAAAAAAATCATTTTATTAGGGACTCATACAACTCTTTTCACAATCTGTACATACATCATTTGTGTCCAGCACATTCGTACATACGTTGCCATCATCATTCTCAAAGCACCTGCTTCCTACTTGAGCCTTTGGTATCAGCTCCTCGTTTTTTCCCCCTCACTCTCCCTTCCCCCTGAACCCTTGATAATTTATAAATTATTATTATTATTATATATCTTACACCATCCGAGTTCTTACTTTTATTCACTGAAAGCTTGACTTCCGTGAAGCCTAACTGACTAAAAGCAAGTAATAAAGCAACTGTCTTGACTCCCAGTCCCATGTCACCATTAAAAAATCTAATACACAATGCTGTTTGTTTGTTCAAGGAATGATGGTATTCATATGTGAGGCTAAGCTCTAGTGGTACAGTGATTAACTGCTAGGCTAGGATCCACCAGGTCAGCACTCTGAAACTACCAGCAACTCCTTGGGATCAAGTTGACCCTTTTTACTCCTGTAAAGAGTTAGTCAGGACACTCACACGGTCAGTTCTACCCTGTCCTATAGGGCTGCTATGAGTTGGCATCAGTATGATGGCAGTGAGTGACTGATGTGGATTCATATCTTAGCGCTTAGCAAAAAATCATAGCCTGCTCTGGCACCTGAGCATGTTAGTCTGGGTAAACTAGGGAAACACATCCACAGAAACTCATTTGTATAAGAGAGAGCTTTATATAAAGGGTAAGGATACATTAAGAAAGCATCCCAACCCAGTACTGTCCAAGCCCCTAAGTCCAACATTAGTCCATATGTCCTACACCAATCTACAAAGTCCTCCTCAATCTCACAAAACACATACAATGACGTGGACTGCAGGAGGAAAGCTGAATCAATGTATGTGTAAACATCTCAGCGCTGGCAGGGGTCTCCACACGGCTGATCCAGCACCCAGGGCTGCATTGGGGTAGGTCCATGTGGCTTCTCCTCAGGGAGAAGTGTCTTGCAGGAAGTGAGCCTTGCCAGCTGAAGCAGGGAACTGGCTAAGGCAGCTGTACCCTAGTCCGACCATCAGAAAGCAAGAGACCCAACACACCCCATATACATACATACCTCTGTGAATCAGGGGATAGCTACAGATGAGTTCTCTCATAAACACATTTGTCTTATTCTTGTTAGAGTGCCTTCCCAATAGAATAATGGCTTCTGAAGGGCCTGGCTATATTAATTTCTCTCTCTCTCTCTCTCTCTCTCTCTCTCTCTCTCTCTCTCTCTCTCTCCCTGCTTCTCCCTCCCCTTCCCCTCTCCCCTTCTCACTTAGGAGGAAATATTTGAAACACATTGGTGAGAAACAGGCCAAAATTTTGAGCTAGGAACTTTTTCCCATCACAATAATATACCTGCTCATTCTTCCAGGGTAGCAAGGGCTATTATGAGAATTGTGTTGGGAAATTCACTCCATCCACTACCCTTGACCTTGTCCTATCAAATGTCTTTTTATTCCCAAAACTCAAAGAACTTTTTAAAAGAACATGATTTGAGTCCTTTGCGAATATTGAAACTGCCATTTTGACACTTCATAAATCAAAAAGAGCAAAATCCTTTGGGGGAAGGATTGGAGAGCAGACCATTGCCTTCAGCAGGGTATAGACTTAAACTGAAGGCTATGTCATGAATCAACAGCCTCACAGTTTGTTATTTTTGTTCAATAAATATTTCTATGATTTTGTAGGAATAATTATTGGCAGACCATCGTGTGTGGGTGGGGTGTATAAAATCTCCGCATTTTAAAGTCGGGAAAGCTTTAGGTTTAGAAAGGTTAATATCTAATACTTAAGATATTTAAATCACATACAATTCATGTGTTCTTTTAACCTGATCTTTTCAAAAAGGCTAATGTAAGGCAAGTGTTAAGTGTCTTAAACCATACCTGATAGTGTTGAGCATATAGAAGTAACCCTTAATACGAGGTGACAGGTAACTTTTTTGCCTTAAATTGAAAGATTTCGTTATTGATGCCCAACACCCTAACTGGTGCTGACTGGTGTATTTTGCAGTATGTGGATGAAGAAGATTTGATGAATGCCATCAAGGGGTTCAGTTCAGTGACCAAAGAACACACCACGTTCACGGACACCCACCTCTAATGGCGCCACGGGAAGATGGAATGCAGGTTCCGCACTTCCCTTTCTCTTGTCACTGGCTGCCACATCGGTGTGGAGAAGCTTGCATTTTAAACATGTTCCTCCCGAAAGGGGGTCTAAGAAATGTTGTTTTTCTGGTTTTATGAAGTGAGGGGGTAATATGTCTATGAAGCCTTTTGTTTGCGTTTGCTTACTTTGTGGAAGATAAAGCAGCATGTCAATGTCATCTGGCTCCGCGTAGCAGTGCTTCTGTTGGTTGAATGTGTGGTCAGTGGCAGTCCTGTCTAGTCAGCAAAGAAGTGTGCTGGGGACGCACGCGCTGGGGAGTTCTTCTGAGAGCAGGTCTCTGCCGCTGCTTTTCACGCCTCCATCGACACCCTGCCCTCTATGTTGACACCTGCTGCCACACACAGCTCTTGTAAGGACTACGGCTGCAAAGAGAAAACCCCAATTTCAGATGAAACCGAATCAGAGAAAAGCAAACACTGTACCAGGATACACTTAGCTGAGGGTTCTCCTTCATTACAATGTTTGGGGTTAATTCTTCACCAATCCTTGACATGGAACTTCCCATAACTTCTAATAAGAAATGCCTCTATACTTATAATCGTCAATCTTCTGAAAAATCTGAAGACTAAAGAGCTAGTTTGTGCATATCAAAATGGTTTAAATTAACACATTTACATGTAAGCTAAGATTACACCTATAGGTATGTATACATACATACACACACACACATGCACACACACACACCTGGTTGTATAAAATAGAGGGGAGTAATTTAAAGGTGAGAATGTTTTGTTATTCCAGATAGTAAGTTTGTGGGAAATGGAATTAAGATCATGGAATTCCATTGTCCCACAAACATTTTGCAATATATATACTTTGGTGGTGCAGTGGTTAACTGCTTAGCTGTGGACCAAACAGTGGGCCATTTAAGCCCATGAGCGATCAGTCGAAGGAAGATATGAGAGTTTCCATACAGAATTCAGCCTTGGAAACCCAACAGGTTGCCATAAGTTGGTATTGCCAACTGGCTTGTTCTATGAATGGGCTTCAAGATGTTCATAGGAAAGAAATACCAGTATGATTTAAGTTCCTTTGCCCACAAGAATTATTCAAAGGCTTCTCGTCTATGTAGCTAGACCCTTGGACTGCATCCCTTTATTTCAGAGACATACTCATTGCTATTCCAGCCCTAGAAACACTAACAGCAGTACTAATTCTCCCTGGTTCCAGAATTCCTCATCTGCCCTATTTGGACTAGCAAGTCGTTCGTGGCAGTTCTGTAACACAAAAATATTCCTCTTAAGGCCATTTAAGTTGGTTCTTCATTGAATACAATACAAGAAATCCCCCTTTTCTTTCACTCAGACAGCTATTTTGAATCGATCTGTGTCATGGACAGACAGGATTTCATGAATTTGCATTCAGAGCCAGGTGGATTTTCTGAAAGCTAAGTGGACAATAACTTATGAATTCAGTTATTCTCCTGGAAAATCACCCCACAGTCCATCAGGCAAAGACTCAGTTCTGGGGCTCTGATACAGCTTCCAAATCGGGGGGAAATGGGCTTCTCAGGGGCGGACCAACTCCCTGGACAAAGGTTGCCAATCATGGGTGCCAAAAGCACAAATCAGTATTAAGCCTAAATCCTCCCCAGTTTGTTAGAACTACTCTAAAAACCAAATCTGAACACATTGGGTTCATTTGGCTGTGGATGGTACACCTTTAAAAAAAATGGGTTCTCTCCCTTGCCACCAAGTTTTATACTTCTGAAATGGAAAAATGAGATTGGCCAATTTAGGGTTACTGGATTTTATTCCTATTTGCTGAGCATGGGGCACTCAAGTGTTAAGGCTGAATTTCTGCCTCAAGTGAGGCGCGTAAGATGTGCAGGGAAGAAGCGTTGATGTCCAGTCACGAACCTGCATGTCGTCCGTGACCTGCTCTTCTGCAAACACGTGTTAGCAGCACGTGAATTTAGCTCACTTTCCTTGACATGCTCTACATAACCTGTATCTCACTGTGCATTGACGGCCCATTACCAGACTTTAGAATACAAAAGAAAAAATAGGGAACAATGGGGATTTAATCTTGTCATTCTCCACTTTATCACCGAGTTAGACATTGTTATGAACTTAGTTTGATCTTTTACATTTTGCCCTCATACATCTGAGCACACAGAACCCTGGGATGATTTCCACCCAAAACATTGGCCCTTCTCCTCTCCCTACTCTTCGACCTGCCTAGCCTTACTTGCAGTTGAGAGAGGAATCCAAAGATTCTGGTTGTTTGAACAGTCATTAGGTACCAGGCTGCCATCACATAGACTGTGTAAACTAGCCACTAGAAATTCATTCACTTGGTCTGAGGTGGGGCTGATACATCAGTGCTTTAAGCTTTTAGGTCCTCGAGTAAACATGCTACCCTTTTGATTTTAAAAGGTTGACTATTCTAACATGGGCGTGAGTTCACTTCCAGATCTGAAGGTTGACCAAGGGCTTGGGGATTCCACAAGTCTCTGGCTAGTGGGCCTGGTCTTCTATGATGTGCTGTTCCACATTTTTCTCCCACTCTATCCAGAACTGTCTCTTGTGAAGGTGGTTCTCAGAGTTGGTAGTGGTAGCCAGGTATCATCTGGTTCTTCTGGTGTTCAGAGGGTTAAAGAGGAATGAAGACAGGACGCATGGGGAAGAAGTGGGATATAAGTGATGGAGCTTGGAGGATGGCAATGGCTTAGCTGAAACAAAATGCTTACGCATTATTGGATGTAAAGCCAGTGTCCTATTCTAAACCCATCAGCCAATTCACAATAAAGTTAAAATTTTCTTAGTTTCCAGGTAGTGTAAATCATCAGTGCTGTAGACCAAACTGATAAGAATTACATTATCGTATCCCCCCCACCCCCCACGCTTGCCAAGCTATCAATGCCAACCCCCAACCAAACTCTCTGCCAGAGTCAAGAATGACCCATAGGGACCCTGGACCCTTTTACATCTCTTCTAAACGTTCTATTGTCACTAGGACAGCTCCTTTTCTCAGCTTAACTTAAGAACTACCAAGTTTTGTTATTTTTGTTTGATAAGAATAGTGATTTCTTAAAAAGAAATCTACTAAGATCTCGCTTTTGATGAACTGCTATTTTCACTGCATAGAAAATATAAAACAAGGATCCGTTATGATCTCTAATACTGATTCTAAACATACTGTTAGTATCAATATAAAGATAATTCAACCAAATCAACCTGTAAATAAAACCGGCCAGGTGAAAAAACTTAAGAACTTAATAAAGTTATATTGTTTCCAATACAAAACTACCATGTAAAAGAACCTAAAGATGGTTCACTTAGTAGGTACTAGAATCTACTGAGTAAATAACTCAGTGTGAAATGTTTAATATACTTTGAAAGAAATACTCTGATGACTCTGAATTGCATTTATAATCCACACAGGAATAGTAGCGCTTAAATTGAGCTTACTTAGTAGGATGCTTTAGGATAATTTCTTACCTGGGAATTAGAATCAACTTTGGTTCTTTTTTTCAAAATATATGAGTCTCAACAACCAGACTCAAATTTAACAGGTCTGGAATAGGCCTGGGAAAGTATATAACCCCAGGTGATTCTGACACAACGCTGGCTGCACAGGTCGGGAACAAAACCTAGGTTCCAGATCTAACTAGTATGTGTCCGGGCCATAATGGCTAACCTGTGAAAGGAGGGTAAGGAGCTGATTGGTATGGTTTTAGCTTGAAATCAGTACAAAATCACTTGGAAAACTGCTCGCCATGAGAATCATATTATTATTTTCCATCAATCATACAGAATCATTTCAAGTCTTCTAGCCACCACCACCCTACAGAGGTAGGTATAACACAACACTTCAACTCAGGAGTAAACTGCCCAAGGTTACAAAGTACTGTCGACAAAAGTCCAGCCCTAAAGGCAAAGCTCAATTTCTTACAAGTGAAATAAATAAGATTTGACTTCTGTAGTAAAATGCAATTCATGATACGCGAGTTGCCTTTTTATAGAATTTTATGGGTAATAATTTTTATAGACTTTTACCCTTGGAAAAGACTGAGTAACTACTCTCTTACTTTTTTCTTCTTCACTTTCTTGCTCATGCCACTTTACATTAGCTGTGATGAGTAAAAAGAGAGCACTGTAATTTTTGGTTAGTAATTTTTTTTTAAATCATTTTATTGGGGCTCATACAATTCATCACATACATTTGTTGCCCTCATCATTCTCAAAATTCGCTTTCCTCTTGGGTTCCTGGAATTAGCTCTTCATTTTCCGTTTTTCCCTCCCCCTCCCTCCCCACACCCCCTCCCTCATGAACCCTTAATAATTTATAAATTATTATTATATCTTATCTTACACTGCCCGGCATCTCCCTTCACCCACCCTTCTGTTGCCTATTCCCCAGAGAAGAGGTTATATGTAGATCCTCGTGATCGATTCCCCCTTTCTACCTCCCCTTCCCTCCCAGTATCGCCACTGTCACTGCTGGTCCTGAGGGGTTCATCTGTCCTGGTTTCCCTGTGTTTTCAGTTCCCATCGGTACCGCTGTGCATCCTCTGGTCTAACCAGGTTTGCGAGGTAGAATTGGGATCATGGTAGTTGCGGGGGTGGGGGTGGGGGGCGTTTAAGAACTAGAGGAAGGTTGTGAGTTTCATTATTGCTATACTGAACCCTGAGTGACTCATCTCCTCCCCACTACCCCTCTGCAAGGTATGTCCAGTTGTCTACAGATGGGCATTGGGTCCCCATCACGCGCTACCCTCATTCATGATGATATGATTTCCCCACCCCCACCCCACCCCCGCCTTTGGTGCTTGTAGCCTGGTCCCTTCGGCCCTTCATGATCACACATGTTGGTGTGCTTTCATGTGGGCTTTGTTGCTTCTGGGCTAGATGGCCACTGGTTTACTTTCAATCCTTTGAGTCCCCAGACGCTATAGGTCTCAATAGCTGGGCACCATCAGCCTTCTTCACCACACTTACTTATGCACACATTCATCTTCAGCGTTTATGTGGGGAAGGTGATCACTCGATGGTTTTTGTTCTTTGGTGTCTGCTACCTGATCCCTTCAACACCTCGTGTTCACACAGGCTGGTGTGCTTCTTCTCTGTGGGCTTTGTTGCTTCCAAGTTAGATGGCCACTTGTTTGCCTACAAGCCTTTAAGATCCCAGATGCTATATCTTTAGATAGCCGGGCACCAGCAGCTTTCTTCACCACATTTGCTTATGCACACGTCTGTCTTCAGTGATCATGTCAGGAAGGTGGGTATCATGAAATGACTGTTTAGCTGAGCAAGGTCCTCTTGTATTAAGGGAATGTGCATGAGGAAGCCCCATGTCCACCTGCCACCCTACTACTAAACCTATAAATATGTGCAGCCAGGTCCATCTCCCCCACAATCTTAAATATATTTACATACGTACATGTCTGTATTTAGGCCTCTATGTATGCCCTTTGCCTCCTACTCCTTTCCTCTATTTCCTTATGCTTTCCTCCTGTCCCACTACCATGTTCAGCCTTCATTCTTGTTTCAGTACTTCCTCTCAGTTACCTTGCCCTTGGTTACTCCCTACCAATCCTCCCATCCCCTCCCTGCCATTGGTTTTGGACCACTCGTTGTTCCCTTGTCCCTGGGTTGGCCAACACCTCCTCCCTCCCTCTACCTCCCACACTCTCATGTCCCTCTGGGGCCATTGTTCGTTCCCTTTATTTTCTTCTCACATTCTTTTCTTTTGTCTAGCCTCTCTTATCTAGGTGGACCTGCAGATATATTAATATGTGCATAGAATTGGGGATGGCTTTGACAGCACAGCACCAAAGTGGCACATAAGAACATGGTGACGATGGCAGCAGCACTGATAAGTTAACAAACAAAAAAAGCCACTGACGTGCAAAATTTAAAAGAAGAGAAAAAAGGAAAAAACCAAAACAAATAGGCAGGGGGAAAAAAAGCCTGTTAGTAGTTCAAGGTCTGTTGGTTGACCTTTAGGAGTGTTTTCTGGACGAGTCTAATGGGGTGCCACGTCCTGGCCCCAAAGTCCATCATTTGTACTCCCTCGGGACCTCCTTGCTCTGCTTCCCTGCTGCTCCATTGCACGACCCCAGTGTTTTGGCTCAGTGTGGTGGGGTCAGCTCAGCCGCACATCCCACA
>NW_022111324.1:62882475-62910867 GCF_000313985.2 Echinops telfairi | reverse complement strand
TCTCCTCCCTAGTGAAGGCTCTTTTTAGTTTTTTTGCCCACTTCCTTAGCGGGTTAACTGTTTTCCTCTTTTTGCAGGTCATGATGGTATTGTAGATTTTAGTAATGAGCCCTTTGTCCGATGTATCATTACTAAAAATCCTCTCCCAGTCTGTGGGTTGTCTTGTCACCCTCTTAATGAAGTTTTTTGAGGTGCACAAGTGGTTTCTTCTTATTAAATCCCATTTGTCAATTTCCAGTTCGTCTGCATGTGTACCCTTCCACATTGCAGTGAGCCTATGAATTCCCTGGGCCAGTGCTCTGAGGTTAGTCCCAATTCCCTCCTTGATGGTCCTGATGGCTTGGGGTTTAACTTCTAGGTCTGTGATCCACTTTGAGCTTACTCTTGTGAGTGGGATGAGGTGAACGTCTTGTTTCATCTTTCTACATGTGGTTATCCATTGTTTCCAGCACCACTTGTTAAAAAGAGCATCCGCTTCCCACTTGATGGTTTTGGGACCCTTGTCAAAGATCAGTTGTCTATATGCTGATGGTTTTATTCTTGGGCTTTCTATTCTTTTCCACTGGTCTGAGTGTCTGTCGTTGTGCCAGTACCACGCTGATTTGACCACTGTAGCTGTGTAATAGGTATTTAAATCAGGTAAGGCGAGTCCTCCAACTGTGCCCTTCTTCTTGAGGAGTTCTCTGCTAATTCTGGGTTTCTTCCCTCTCCATATGAAATTGGTGGTCAGTTTGTCCAATTCTTTGAAGAAGGTTGATGGTTTTTGAATTGGTATGGCATTGAACTTGTAAAGTGCTTTAGGTAGGATTGTCATCTTTACTATGTTATGCCTTCCAATCCATGAGCAGGGGATGTTCTTCCATTTGTGGAGGTTGCTTTGGGTTTCCTGTAGTAGGGTCTTATAGTTTTCCTTGTATAGGTCTTTAGTATTTTTTGTTAAATATATTCCTAGGTATTTCAGTTTGTTCTTAGCTACTGTGAAGGGTACGTCCTTCTTGATCCCCTCTTCCATGGTCCTGTCCGATGTGTATAGAAAACCTACCGACTTCTGTTTATTGATCTTGTATCCCGCCACTCTTCCATATTCCTCTATCGCTGTAAGTTCTCCAGCTGTGGAGCTTTTGGGGTTTTCAATGTATAGGATCATGTCATCTACAAATAGCGATAGTTTCACCTCCTCCTCTCCCATTTGGATGCCTTTGATGTCCTTCTGCTGTCTTGTGTTGTTAGCCAGAACCTCCAAAACAATATTGAATAGAAGTGGGGACAGGGGGCATCCTTGTCTTGTACCCTTTTTCAGTGGGATTTTTTTTGTCTTTTCTTCATTGACTATGATGTTGGCCATTGGCCTTTCATAGATAGCTTGTATCAACTTGAGGAACATACCTTCCAATCCTATCTTCATGAGTGTCTTGATTAGGGATGGGTGTTGGATATTGTCAAATGCTCTTTCTGCATCTATGGATATTATCATATAGTTTTTATCCTTTTTCTTCTCGATGTGGTGTATAATATTGATGGATTTTCAGATGTTAAACCATCCCTGCAACCCTGGGATGAATCCTACCTGGTCGTGGTGGATGATATGTTTCATATACTTTTGTATTCTATTGGCCAATATTTTGTTAAGGATTTTTGCATCTATGTTCATTAGAGATGTTGGTTTGTAATTCTCTATTCCTGTGGGGTCTTTGCCCTGTTTGGGTATCAAAGTAATGCTGGCTTCGTAAAATGAGTTTGGGAGTTTGCCATCCTCTTCTATGTTATGGAATACTTTGTGGAGGATTGGTGTCAACTTGTCCCTGAATGCTTGGTAGAATTCTGCTGTGAAGACATCTGGCCCTGGGGCTTTTTTTATTGGTAGATTTTTAATGACACTCTCTTGTTATTCTTTCGCTATGGGTTTGTTGAAGTTCTTGATCTCTGTCTGAGATAATCTAGGGAGAGACTGCTTTTCCAAATATTTATCCATGTCTTCCATGTTTCTGAATTCATTAGAATACAGACCTTCATAGTATTTTGTGAATATCCTGTTAATCTCATTGGGGTCTGTTGTTATTGCCCCTGTTTCATCCCTCATCCTGGCTATTGGTGTTTGCTCCTTTCTATCCTTGGTAAGCTTTTCCAGAGGATTGTCAATTTTGTTAATTCTTTCATAGAACCAGCTTTTAGCTGCATTTATCTTTTGTATTGTTCTCGTGTCTTCCCACTGGTTTAATTCTGCCCTGATTTTTATTATTTCTTTTCTCTTGATATTTGAAGGGTGGTTCTGCTGCCTGTGTTCTAGTTGTTGGAGGTTTTGTGATAACATTATCTGTCATACCCCTCTCTTCTTTTTTCATATAGGCATTTAATGATATCAAGCTACCTCTGATAAATGCCTTCTCAGTGTCCCATAAGTTTCGATACGTTGTATTCTCATTCTCATTAGTTTCTAGAAACTTCCTGATATCCTCTCTAATCTGAGCCTGTACCCATTCATGTCGAAGGGGATTGTTGTTCATCCTCCAACTGGTTGCCCTTGATTTCCTGGACATCCTCTTATTAATCTTCAGCTTTATGGCATGGCGATCTGAGAAAGATGTCTGGATAATATCTATGTGTTTGAATTTACTCAGGCTGGACTTGTCTCCCAGCATGTGGTCTATTCTAGAAAAAGATCCATGTGGACCAGAGAAGAATATGAAATCCTTTGCGTTTGGGTGGAAAGCTCTATAAATGTCTATCAGGCCCCGTTGCCTAATTACATTGTTTAGCTCTATGGCGTCTTTGCTGAGCTTCTTTCCCAGTAATCTGTCTTTCTCTGATAGCAGAGTGTTAAAGTCACCTACTATGATTGTTGAGTCCATGATTTCTTTTTTCATCTTTTTAATAGTTTTTATGACGAAATTCGCTGCACCATTATTGGGAGCGTAGATATTCAATATCCTAAGTGCTTCTTCATTTACTGAACCTTTGAACGTTATGCAGTGTCCCTCTTTGTCTCTTGTTATGATTTGGACCTTGAAGTCAATGTTGTCGGAGATTAAGCTAGTCACCCCTGCCTTTTTGGAGTTAGAATTCGATTAGTAAACATTCTGCCAACCCTTTATTCTTAGCATATTCTTGTCTGTGCGCTTAAGATGTGTCTCTTGCAGGCAACAGATTGATGGATGATGTTTTCTGAGCCAGTCCTCTAGCCTTTTTCTTTTAATGTAAGAATTGAGTCCATTGGATTTCAGGGTTTTATCACTATCTGTGGGTTCATAGTTGTCATAACCTGTTTTGTGTTTTGGGTCTTTACCTATCTCACCTCATATCAGTGTGCTGTGTTTGAGTGGAGATTTTCTATCTTGTCTTCTTTTCCATCTGAGACCCTCTTGTCCTGGTAATTGTTGCTGGCATGTTGGCTTCTAGATGGAGATGGGCTCTTTGGTGATCTCCTGTTTGTTCTTGGTGGAGGTTGATCATCTGACCATAGTGAGTCAGCCAGTATCTTCCACAGGCTCGGGTGTCTTGCAGCATATTCTTTGAGTCTTTCCTTGTCCTGGAAGACCCTTATCTCACCATCGATCCTAATGCATAACTTGCCAGGGTACAGGATTCTGGGGGAGGCATTTTTTCCCTTCAACTTTTGGAAGATGGTGCTTAATTCTCTCCTCCTCTTCATGGTACCTGCTGATAGGTCTGAGCATATTCTTACCTGCGCTCCTTTGTATGTGACAGTCTTCCTTTCTCTTGCTGCTCATAAAATGTTCTTTTTCCTCGAAGTTGGATATTTTTACTATTTTATGTCTTGGCGTGTTCTTCTTGGGGTCTAGTCTAGCTGGCGTCCTTTCTGCTCCTGTATGAGCACCTGGTTCTCCCTTGTTAGGGTGGGAAAGTTTTCTTCCAGAAATTCCTTTGCTATCTTGGCTGTCGACTTGTGTGTTGTGTTGAGTTTCGGTAGAAATATAATTCGAATATTATTCCTCTTCATAGCATCTGTCATTGATCTCAGGCTATCTTCTGTTTCTTTAATTTTCCTATCTATCTTTCTCGCTTGCTTAGGTCTGTTTGAGTGTCCTCAAGATCACTGATACAGTTCTCTGCCTCATCAAGCCTAATCGTAAATTCTGTGACCTTGTGTGTGGCTTCTGCTACCTCCTATGTTAGCTCCTGCAGTTCCCTTTGATGGGTGGACTTCATCTCTATTATTGCAGCCTTGTTCTGGGTTGCTTCCCTCAGCTCCTGTATTACTGCGAGCAGACTTCTGAAGATTACCTTCTGTGGCAGATCTGTATCTGTTTCTTCTATGAGAGACATTAACTCTGCTACTATATTTTGTCTCTCTGGTTTTTTTGCTGGGAGTGATGTGGTCTGTTGATTTTTCCTCGATCCTTTCACAGGCCCCATGTTTCTGGGAGGCCAGGGGGCCCTTATCTGTGTTACTGTTAAGGATTCTTTCAGACGGTTGCCTATGACCTACTCTAAGGATGGGTCAGCCTGCTGTGTAGGCAAAGTTCCCCGAAGGCTTAGTGACTAGCAGTGGTGAGATGTTTCAGCGACTGTAGTGGGGGCTGGAGCCTCTGTGAGTGCCTCCAGGCTGCTTTGACCTGGTCTGTCAGGGTACCCTTAGCAGCCCTTTCGTTGTTGTTGTTTAGTAATAAAAGAAAAAGTGAAAATTTAAAAAATAATTTTAAAAATTTGGGGGCGGGAAATAAAAAGAATAGAGAGAAGGAAGGATAAGCTGTAAAAGAGGAGAGAAAAGAAGTGATAACAGTGAAAGTGGGAAATAAAAAAAGAGATAGAAGGAAAACCTATAGAAAAGGGGCCGAAGAGTAGTAATAGCAATAATGGAAAAGGAGCTAAAAATAAGGGAGAGAAGAAAGCACAGAAAGGAAAAGAGCAAAAAGAGGAAACCAGCAAGAGATAAAAGATATATATAGATAGATATTTAGATTTCCACCCCCCACCCCCATTCTTTTCCCTCCAAGTTCTAGTGATGCCTAATAGAAGGCAGAGGTGGGCGAGGCCTCGCTGTCACGGGATGTGGTGCTGATCTGGGCTCCGGAGCACGGCTATGTGAGGGTAAAATGCTCTTCAGATCAGCAAGCCCTCCCAGGTCCCTGCAGGTCTGTAGAGTGGAGCCCGTGGGCAGAGGCTACGCAGGCGGCAGAAGCCTCACAGGGCGATCCTCCTGCAGTCCAGAAAAGACTGGGCCTTCAAGGGCTGCTGAGAGGCACAGGCCACAGCACCTGCCTCCTCTGCTGGCTGGAGAGGGCTGGGGCAGGCTTGGAAGCTGGATCTGGGGATCCTGCGGGGCACCGCAGTGATGAGCCGGCAGAGCACAGACAGCTTCGGTGGGGACTGCAAAGCCGCTTCCCGGTCTCCCTAGCAGGCGGGTTTATCGCTTGAGCTGTCAGCCATGTGAGCGGCGCAGGCTACTTAGTGACGCGGTCTGAGTCGGATCAGAAAGCAGCGGCTCTGGCAGGAAGCAGCTGGCAATGGCAACTGTGTTCCGCCCCGTGGGGAGCGTGCTGCGCGGCAGACCCAGAGCTCGGAGCCGCTGAGGGTGTAAAACCCCTCAGCGCACCTGGGAGGACAAGATCACTTTGGCAAGAGTGCAGAGCCCCGTCGCTCGCGCTCTCAGTGGGCAGGAGTGCCCACTGTTCTGCGGCAGGTGGGTTCAGTGCTCCCAGTTTGGCAACGGCGGGAAGTACGCGGCTCCACTTCCCCGGGCCAGGAATGGAATGGGAGCTAGGCTGACGGGGGCGGGCGGCCGGCAAACGGCGCGCCGGTGGAGAGGTCCCAGGCAGCAGTGGGGGTGGATGGTCCCGCGTGAGGGTCGCCCAGGCAGCTCCTGGTATATTGCAGGTCAGCCACCCAGGGCTTGGAGGGAGGGACACAGGCCCAGGGCAGATCGCTGCCATGCGGGGAGAGGGGACCCACAAGAAGGAGAAGCTACTCTCCTAGTGGGGTCACACGAGTGGGCAGCTGGTGACAGGGGTCCAGCCACCACCTGTCTCGGCAGAGCAGGCAAGCGAAACTGGGCGCGGGGTCCCGGTCTGGGGATGGAGTGGTGCTAGAGCTAGTCTAGGTCACGATGGTGGGGGCTTAATGACCCATGATGTCCCACAAATCGGTGCCTGGATGGATCTCTGAGGCCCTGGCTCAGGACAAATCTGTGGGGTGGGGGTAGGGTGCTAGCCTGGGGGGATATTTCACTCACCAGACTCCTACCACTCGGCTACCTGGACACCAAACCTGCCTTGTTCGAGAGAGTTCTCAAAGGAAACGGGTCCCCTGGTCCACTACCTTCAGCTGCTCTCCATGGTTAGTAATTTTTAATTGTCTTGCCTACCCTTATCCCAACTCACTTTTCCCAGATATAAAAGCTCTCCCTCCGTGTCCACCCTCCTTTTTATTATGGAAATAGGAAGCAAGGGAATGAACAGAACAGTTACACAGGGCATTTGCCCTTCAAGTCACAAAAACTCATTTTCTTATTTTTATTAGACTTCATTGATAAATAAATACAAGAGGATTATTGTGAAACCACCTGCAGGCAATATAGACTTTAAAGAATTTATTTTGACTCCACTCACTTTTTAAATTTCATGGAGTGGAAATATACACATTATCACCAACAAATGTTTAATGCTTTAAATATACAATTACTCTATTTGCAGAAACTTGACGATCATTCTAATTTAAATGGGGGTGGGGGAAGTACAAAAATTATTATTTTGCCCTTATAATTCAAAATATACCCAAGATAACATTTTCACAACAGTCAAATTCATTAACCAAAAAGTGAGAACTTCAGTCACAAAGATTAATAAAATGGCCACATTTTAGGTTTCATTATTTGTTATTGACATAAATGAGAAAAAAAAAGTCAAGCACACCAAAAACTGGTACCTCAGCTTTCCTGTCTGGGCACTAAAAGCTTTGCCCTTGATTACTTTTATTTCATCAGTTCAAACACAGACAACTGTTTCAACTTGGAAAAAAGTTAGAATGGATTCTTGGAACTTAATATGGGTAATGCTACAATTTAAGAGCTCCAACATGAAAATCAGAAAATGATGCCCCCCAAAACCTACACCTTACAGGACTTCCTACACAGTGGACTCTGTATTCAACATCAATAGTGTTTCTGAATTACGTACATGACTCACCCCCACCCCCGCTACCCCTCACACACATAGCACCTCATTCAAACATCTGGTAAACATTTTGCAAACACAGGAAGGTTTTGGGGAGAATGATGTGATTCACTAAGGAATGTGAGGCAGGTCCCAGGCATAATCCAGATTAGGAACCTAGTGCGGTGAGTCCCACCCTCTGGGAGGACGCTCATGGATACCTATGGGCACATCTTGCAATGTGGTACTGTGTTTCTACAACCAACAAACAGCAGCTATAGGTTGAGACTGACTCCTGCTTTACACATGATTCTAAAATGTATGGTAAAACCGAGTAAAATTCCAACAACATGAAGAACTTATTTTAGCTTTCACTCCTGGTAATTCTGTTAAAAAGGTCCTGAAAGACCTTTTAACCTGGCAAATTTGATGTTAACACTGATTTATCTGAAAGCTAGTAAAGTTCAACTTTCTTCTAAGTTTAGCATAACAACTATTCATTTTGGTGAGTTCTCACAAGCTGTACTCTTGACCCAAAGAATCACTTTTTTTCTGCCGAGGAGATGGAGTGGTCTTCGTAGGAGACGGGGATGCAGTACCAGGTGAGTCAGCACCTCCATCAGAAGTACTTGGTGAGGATGCCAGGTAGGGAACTTTCTTTCTTCCCAGGAATCCTCCCCCTTCAAATCCTTTCTTCCGTAAATCTGCCTTATTTTCATTTTCATCTTCTGATGACCTTTTCTTGGATTCTAAAAAACCTTCAGCTATTTTCTGAGCTTCCAAACCACTGTCTGCTTCTCTCAAATGCTTTATTTCTGTTCCAGGAGACTCTCTTTCAGATACACTACATTCCCCTGTTGCCCGCTTCATTTCGGCTTGTACGGGACCCAAGTTACCATTCTCAGGGACAGCTCTTTCTACATTCTTGTTCAAACTAATAGTCTGGAAGTCCCTGTAACTGTGAAAGCTCTCAGTCCTCCGTGCCCTTGCTAGCAAAGGGCTCTCCCGGTAAGGTCTCACAGAACCATACGTAGTTGCTTCATGAATGGTTTCGTGGTGCTGAAGCTGAAGGCTGAAACAGATTTTTTAAAAATTAGAGTTCAGTTTTCTTTCTGGGATCTTACAGGGACATATCTTATCCAGGAGCATTAAAAAACTCCAAACCAAACTCACAGCCACTGAGTCAATTCCAGCTCAAGGTGGCCCTATAGGACGGGCAGAACTGTGCTGGGGGTTTCCAAGACTCTGACTCTTTATGGGAGCGCACAGTCTTGTCCCTCTCCAGAAGAGTGGCTGACCTTGAAGTTAGCAGCCCAGTGCAGAACCACCACCCCACTATGTCTCCCTGAGTATACTGTATACAGTAGAGCGCACTCATTTCTGCATCTAAAACATTTCACATATCAAACTATCAATGCAGAAATCCCACAGACAGCAGCAAAGGCAAGCTGGATTTTTGAATAGAGGAAAAGTTGAGAAGAATCTCTGAAACCAACATGGTACCAGCATGATTCCTATTTGGACGTGTCTGTCAATGTAGTTACTAAAAAAGACATGCTGTGTCATTTTTTAAAAGCAGATAATGCCTGAATATTATGTGCTCCATTAGGTAATATCAGACAAGATAAAACAGTCATTCTGATTAATTGGTCCCTCAAGCAACTGAACAAAGAGCTCCACGTACTACCCAAGGTGACATGTGTTTTCCTAACTCACTGCGTGAACCCTTAGTGGTATAGGAGGAGGCACTCAAGTTGGCAGCAGTTTGCAAGTAAGTTAAAAGATGAAAATGCTTTTCTATAAAAAGAACCGGATATATGCATGTAGATGAGAAATCTAGCAAAATTTTGAAATTGAGTAACAAAATAAAAGTTCAAATTAAAATGATGCCTTCCAGGGAAGCCGTGCATTTACAGTATTTCTGCCCATTTCTCCAGAAGCAGCCAATTATAAAAGTACTCCACCCCTCTTTAACCTACCTGGAATTGGATTCCCGCAGACGGCTATGCTGAACCACGGAAGTTGCTGGGCTGATGTTGGGAGTGGCACAGCGAGAGGTACTCAGATCACACTGATCTAATAATTTGAGTAGTTCTTCCTCTGTGGGACCACCTACATCTTAGGAAAACAAGTCCTCATTAATTCATTCACGTGGAAAGGGAATCTTTATGGCACACATCTGAAAGTGGTGAACTACCTTTATCTTCACTCTTGTTAACCATGTCCATCGCAGTGGTCAGATCCCACATTTGAATGCTGCCGTTTGTATGGCCTGTGAACAGATAGCGCCTGGGCCTGGAGCCCATCCTACTGGACCCCTCACACTCTCTCACGGTGAAAGAGGATATCGTAGTGCAGTCCACAGCCTGGATCTCACATATTCTGAAAAACATACAGTGCAGTGGTCATCCATGGAGAATAAATAAGACTTTGGATTTCAGACAGTTTACTAATGTATCTGCAAATGTATTGCAGTTGAATAGTCTACACATCTTGAGCTGTTATTTAAAGAGATTAAAGCAAGTAAATAGGGAATAACACTTGTTTCTTTGAGTTTAGAAAAGGAGCCTTTACAAAACAATGTTATTACTAAATAACTAAAGTGAGGCCAACTAATTTAAGTCAAACTTGAAAGAAAACCAGAAAGCCCCTTGATGGGAATCAGCAATTCTTTAAAAGGAAATTTGAAAATAAAATGGAAACCAAGCAAGAAGAGATCCTGAGAAATCATTTTAAAACTTACGTGTAGATTCTAAATATGTGAAATTAGGAAAAAATATACCACTGGATGGAGATAGCTTATACAGTATCCTCCACCTATGTCATATAACTTTAATACAAAATCAAAACAAAATAGAACAAAACTAAAAAGGGACAATTACTATCCATATCGGACAAATGAAGAAATCATAGAATAATTAGCAAATCATTTTCCCAAAGTGATATAAGTTGATGTTACTATACTTGATTGAATCTATTTATCACAACCTACTTCACCACCAGGGAGTTGAGGAGGTTACCAAAAACACAATATATTAGAATTAAGAATAATCAATATCAAGCAAATGAATGGTCAAAGAAATAGAGGAAGAGGAGGAAATGCAATTCACAAAAATGTACGAAACAAAGTAGAATATGGCTCAGTACAAAGAAAGGAAGAAGAAAGTAACTACACATCCACTGTTCTATTCTCATCTCTGATCTCGAAGGGAACATTTCAACATTTCACCAATTTTTTTTCATTTGCTACAATTATTTTTGCAGATGATGAAATTCAAACTTTCTCTTAAGTTTTTATGTATTAATATATTAAATATATTAATCTTAAATGTGTGTTACCATATGTCAAATGATTTAACTGAGTTAGTCATATTGATCAAAATATCCTCATTATCATTAATAGTTAATTGCATTGCTTACTGAATAACATCTGCACCTTAAATGTTTAACTAAATCTATAGATGTCTATTTATGGTTAAGCTAACACCAATCAACACATTCAAACATACATTCATAAATAAGCACGTCGCTTAACTCTTTCTCTCCCCCCCTTAAAGGATAGATTCCTTAGAATTATTCCTTTACAAAAATTTTCTTCACAAATTTTTCTCTTGTGCACTTTCAATAAAATTCTTCACGTTTCACTATTAAGAACTGCCCTTTAAATACAAGGTGGTTTTTTTCCCGCACTCGCTTCATCAAAGACAGATATTATATTTAATTTTTTTTCTTTTTTTTGAGAGAGTGAATGAAAGTGAGTGAGTGAATGAGAGTGCAGATATTATATTTAAGTCTATGTAATTTATGCTTGTCATTTTTATAACTATATAGGCTTTTCCTCAGGAATCATAACTTCCTCGGCTGATGACAGCA
This sequence comes from Echinops telfairi, assembly GCF_000313985.2. Lineage (NCBI taxonomy): Eukaryota > Metazoa > Chordata > Mammalia > Afrosoricida > Tenrecidae > Echinops > Echinops telfairi. The sequence continues at coordinate 62,899,885 of NW_022111324.1, read as the reverse complement.
GAGTGGACAAACTGCCCACGCTCGCTTCTTCCAACCCCAAACATCAGAAACACAGCCAGTGTGACCCTCAAAACAACCACTAAAATATCAGCTCCTCAATAAATAGATGAATGATGAATATTTTTTATTTTACCAGGCAGAAATTACAGTTCATTACAACACATTTTTATTAGCTGAAGTAACAGAAGAGGGGAGAGAAAATTGTAACTGAGAAGGTAATAATTGTTGGCTCTTACACTGTGGCACTAGTTTTAATAAACAATCCTACTGAACATGCATAAAACTCAAAATCAGCGATTTTCAATATTTCTTTTGAGATAATATTTTGGCTTCCAAGTGTACTACGGGTGCTTCACACATTTTCTTTAAAAAAATTTTTTTAATCTGTCAAAAAGATAGTCTAGGTACCTAAAGATAAATTTTTGCTATAAATTCATTGAGACTACATGTATTGAAGTGTCATGAAAAAAAAATTTATCATTGCTCAAAGAGTGCTATCATTAAAAGATTAAGCTGAAACCAAGGCAACTGAGGAATCATATAAAAATCAACATTAACTATTACCATGAATTTTACTCCTATTCATTAAAGAGAAATGTTAAAGCACAACTGGTTTGAGCGATAATAATTTTTTAAAGAGTAAAATTTCAGTCAAAAAAATCGAAAGAGAAAAGAACATCTATCATACTAAGGGACTATGCAAGACATTTATGGTGTTTAAAATTTTTATCCTATGACACTGCTTCAAGGCAGTTAGGCCTCATTTTATGAATGAAGAAACTGTAGAAAAGACATGGTAATCTGCTTCCAGATTACAAAATGAAACAACAAAGCGTGTTGCCATCAAGTTGATTCCAATCCTGGTTTCCAAAGCAAGAATCTCCGTGGTAGCACTGCAGCAGGTCCGCCTCTCGCAGAGCAGCTGAGGTTCAAATCCCTGCTCTTGCAGTTCGCAGGCCAGTGCCCTGTGCGGCCTGCTCCCATGCAGTTGACAGCCGAGGAAACCCTGAACGTTTCCTGGGAGTCCGCGCAACCCCACGGCACACAGCAGCAGTGACATAACAAGAACACACTGAATTTTGTCACATGCAGTTAAATTAATTCTAGCCCTTGCTAGCTATGAAAATTCAACTTGTATTACTTTGTTTCCCTGGGCCCAGTTTCTTCATTCATAAAATGAGGCCTAACAGCCTTGAAGCAGTGTCACAGATAAAAATGTTAAACCCCATAAATGCCTTGCACTGTCCCTTATATGACAGATTAACAGAAGTTAGTGACGTCGAGCATCTGGAAGGTCTGCACCATGATCTTTAGCCAACAGTCAAGTGCTCCCAAACTATACAGAGCAACAGTAAGTCTGAAGTGATCAGCCATCGTGACCACTAAGCCGGTTGTGTCATTTAAAGTTACAAAGAATCCTTTGTTGCTGGTACCACACTTTTAACCTAGACAACGTGGCTTGCTAAACAGTAGCAACTCATAAACATCTAGATCTTTAAAGGTAAAGTGTTACCTTTTCCCTGTAGATGAGAGTCTTACAAACAGTTTGTTAGTGATGGGCACAACTTTCTGGATAAACACCTGTTGATCATCTCGCTCTCCGAAAGGCCCTTGATCAGAATAATAATAAAAAGGCAACAAATTAATTTGTTTCATGTGCACATAGAATCTTGATGTAAAAAATTAATACCTATCAAAATTATTGAAGAATGTTATTAATATGCCACCCAAGCAAAATTTCGCCGAAGCTAACTCAACAATGTTTGCAGCAGTGCATCATCGACAGGGAACTGCCCCAAATTCAAGCTACATTCTGAAGAAGTAGAACAAGGGATATCATTACTGATGTCAGATGCATCTTGGCTGAAAAGTAGAGATAACTATAGGCCTCAGTCTGGATTAGGCTTTAGTGTAAAAGGAAACAATAATCCTCACAGTAGACCAATAATAAGCCACATTGTGAGGGAAATGACTGTAACTTCAACGTCATATTTTAAGCACTAAACATTGTAAACACAGAGGCAATACATTATGTTTAAGGCTATACATTAACAGTACAAATGAGTATATTTAAAACCTAAGTCTGATATTAGTTATCTTTGGGAATACTTTAAGTTCCTTACAACTTCAAAAAGGATTTGTAAAGTAAATTATCTTATAAGTGATTTGCCTTTTTAAAAGGCTCTTTGTAAGAAATATTTTCCCTAAATGAAACTTACTTTTCAGAGGCGGCTATTAATCAAGGTTTTGTATTATGAGGCCAGCCTCTGGAAAACAACATCATCCTTGGTAAAGGTCAGCAAAGCAGAGGCAGCCCCGCAATGAGGCGGACGGACAGCGCTGTAACAATGGGCTCCAGCCCAACAACCAGGAGGACGGATGGGGCAGGACAGACAGGGCCGTGTGCATGAGGATGCTGTGGGCGGAGACAAACTCAATAGCGCCTAACTACTGTTACAACTCATCAGACTTCATCTTTCTTCTTTTAGATGCCAATCAAGAGGAAATAAAAAATAGTAATTGGTACTTGATAAATAGTAATTGCTAAATCAAAATAGAAACATCAACACTATGAAAGGTCAGTGAGGTACACCAGGCAAGGTTTTCTGCCTGAAGAGATTGAATTGTTTTAACTAGCTCATATTTGTTAAAAGAAGCGAGTGGCCTATTAGAGCTCCACAAGATCCCGAGCAATGAAAACAAAGTGTTATTATGCAAAAGTTAAACATCAAAGATGCAAATCTGAATGCCTTTTCTTTTTCCATTAAGTCCCACTTCCTATGTTTCTGTATTTCAGTTAGTGACACTCCTTCCTGGTCCCCTTGCTTCACTGCTCCCGAGTCTTCTCGCATTCCTCATGAAGGAAAGACGGATGTAAAACACAATCCATAGCAGTCTCAACAGCTTCCCCTAAACACTTCAGCTCGATCGACAGAAGCCTTGCACTCCCCGGCCCCTGCCCACCTACCCTGGATCACGCCCTATTAGTCTTCACCGTAACACCCTGTAATTCAGTGAATAGTCTTCTTTTGACATTTTTCAAGTTTGCTGCGTTGTTTTGGGCACTCTCCTTTTGACATGCTGATGTTTTCTTTCAGAAATGTCCCAAATAAACCACACCGCCATCCCAAATTCCTACTCACGGGTCTTGGCTCACTTCAAACACTACCATCTCTATGAATGCCTCTCTGTCTGAATCTGTTTCCTTAGATTGTTTGCACGCACACTTTTCATGGATACAGACTCTTTTTTCCAAGAACTCATCTGAACGAATATATATGTCCAGTTGTGCCTTATTGATCTTATAATGATTCTATAGGACTTATATAGACAAGATCTAATCTTGTCTTGGGGGACAAGATCTAATCTCACAGATGTCAAGGTTAAATGAGAGAGATGTTACCCAGCAGAAAACCTGGCACTATCTCCCTGGGTGCCTTTTGCCCTGCGATACCTATTTGTTGTGTGCAAAATGCAACGCTTGCTTTTCATTCACACTTTTCATTATACTCGAGTTGATGTTAACTGTTTCTTTTTTATATAATTTCTGTCACAAGAGTATTCAATAAACACTTGTTGAATAAATAAAAATACTTCCAGTTCTAAGCATCTGGGATGACATTGAATAGTTCTTCCCAAAAATACTATGACTGGCAGAAAAGTTCTCATTCATAGCTTATATGATCTAAAGATAACTACTTTGAAATATTTAATATTAGAGCCAATTCTGACAGGATATAAATTCAGTAGTTTCATGTAAACCAATTCTGTTTTCTTCCCATTGTCCATCAAGGCTGTAATTTTTGCTTACAAAAAATAATCAGAAATCAGATGGTGTCCTGCTATCAAAGAGAATAGCACCTGTGTCCAAAAAGCTTGTCTTCAAACAAGCCACCATCTGAGTGAGGCATGAACTAAGTTCACATGGAAGAAGCACACTGGCTTGTGTGATCTAAAGATCACATAATGAAATCCCAATCCATAAGAAATGGAATTAAAGCTTAAAGTCTGAACACAAAGTTTCCTGAAGTCTACTGATGACAATGAAAGACCAAAATCCACCTGTAGGGTCCCCACATGGATTAAGACTGGTGAATCCCTTCTTACCATATATAGCCCAGGAATGTGTATAGCCTTGCTATCAGAGAGCAACATAAAGTCAATTAAGGCAGATGTAATATGCAATACTTTATCATTTGATCTTTTGACCCATTTTAAATTTGATGCAGTTTTTAATATTTTCTGCTTTCTTTTGCATTGAGGTTTTACTGTTTGTTTTTCTCATTGTTGTTGGGTTTGGTTTCTGTTTTTGTTTTGCATGATTTTTTGTACATGAAGTCAAGGTTAGGTAGCTCTATACAGACAGTAACTGGATTCAAAATTTCCTAGAGGCATGGTGGGGAGACTGGGGTTAAATGGGAAGCCAACGAGTACAAGGAAGAAGGAAATGCTCTAAACTTGATTGTGGTGATGATGGCACAACAACTCTTACCAATATGAATGAATTGCTGAATTTTATGATATACGAATTAGATGCCAGTAAAACTATTATAGGTAGACCAATTGATAAGTCCTATAGAATCAATAAGGCACAACTGCACATATATATTCTTTCAGATGAGTTCTTGGAAAAAAGAGTCTGTATCCATGAAAAGTGTGCGTGCAAACACAGTGCACGTGTGAAAGCTGGGGAAGGACAAATCTAATTCTTTTTTCCCCTCCCTTTTAAAATCACTTTACTGGGGCTCATACAGCTCTTATCATAATCCATACATACTTCCATTGTGTCAAGCACATTTGTTGCAATCATCATTCTCAAAACATTTTCTTTCTACTTGAGCCCTTGGTATCAGATCCTCAATGAAAGACCAAAATCCACCTGTAGGGTCCCCACATGGATTAAGACTGGTGAATCCTTTCTTACCATATATAGCCCTCCCTCCGCGTCACCCCTCCCTCCCAAACTCTGGATAATTTATAAATTATTATTTGGACAAATCCAATTCTATCTACTAACTTCTGCTGAAATGAAAGGACCTGAGAGACATATTATGGTGTTTCCTGATTAAACATATAGCCAATGCTGTCATAATTAGTCTCTATATGTAAAAGGACCAGTTATTCTCCAGCTTCAACTGTAGCTTTCAGTAGAATAACTATTAGCAATACAGGGAAAATATTCCAGGTCTCAAATGTGCACAATATCATGGCTTTTAATTATAAAAAAATATGGCTAGCATTTAGACATTACTCAAATTAGAATATGTTATGTAATTATTTTTGCTGGTGCCAGCGCGTTGATGCCAACTCCTAGCTAGCCCACATAACAAGTAGACCTGTCTCCTTGATTACTGTTTAGGTGCTAATCTCGGGGTGCAGATCACCAGGTCTTTTTCCTTTGGAGCTGTTCGGGGAATTCAAATTGCCAACACCTTTCTGTTAGCAGCTGAGTACATATCACTGTGGCCAGAGCGCCTCCGAAAATGAAAATTAAAGCAAATCTTTTTTTCCCCTCATTGCTTGTGAAACAATAAATAACAATGATATAATCACAAATCCGGAGAACTTCATCTGAAGTTCTTAAATTTGTTTTAAATGAGTTTCAGAATTAAAATTAAAAATGTCCCCAAGCAATCTAACCTACCTATGTCATTTCCAGACGAATAGCTACCATGACTTTCTGTCTCCTCCAGAGAGAGTATCTTGAAGGATGCTAGCGGAGTGGAACCCGGCTGAGTAGAGATCATCCCTCTGAAGCGTGTTACTGTCCAAGTACGAACATGATTATTATCTGCACAAACTGGGAAGGAAAACACATGCAAAAAGTAGTTACCTATAGATGGCAAGAGCATCACCAAATTCACTTTTGTAAACAAATTTTAACTTCGTTTTTTTTTTTTTACCAAATTATGCATTAAATAGATCAAACGATACACGTAGTGAATGGTAAATGTTATACTTACCTTACATTTCTAGTTAGCATGATACTTAGGCAGTGGAAGTGAGGACGGAATATGGTTATTTTGCTGGAAATTTAAGGTATGCATACATCTATAGTTCCTTAAAAATCTGGAGTATCTACATATAGGAAAGGGGGTCCGTGGGTGGGTGGGTGGGTGTGTATATGAGAGAAGATGCTGAGCAGTAGTATCCTGTTATGCAGTTAAACTTCTGTGGAATAAACAAGTTGCTTGGGTTATCTTTTCCTATTACAGAACGTTTCTGTTTATGTTATGCAAAAAATGCAAATCACCTAAGTAAATCACCTAGCACAAATGACATTTGTCAAAAACACTCATAGAAACCAGCTAGCACCCATCTTCAGTTACATTAGGATAATTAAGGTCATGTACTAAAGATAATTATTTTTATATCACACAAGACTTTGTATTTAATGAATAAGTTTCCAATAACATTATTTTTAATGAAAATATTAAATGAATATATATGAGATGTCCCCTAATAAGCTAACTTGCATTTTTGGTCTGAATTCTATTCTAGAAAATATTGGCATCTCTAATAAAAGAATCACATTTTTTAACTAGCCTCATTTAAAACATGTACAAGTTTGCCACTTATCGTGAGTTCAATCCATTTCTTTTTTCACTAATATGCTATGTGTTCAATAAAAATTAGATAATTAACAAAAAATTCTTACATACACACAGAGTTCTTTTTGGTAAAAGTCACAGCTGGATGTTTTAAACAGGCTTTGTTTAGAAGGAACAAGATATACTTTGTGCAAACAGCAATAAATAACACTTTCAGTTTTTATTTTTATACATTAAAATTCTCTGTTTCTCAGACTGCCAGTGTGCTGGTGAAAAGATATTTAGTTCAAGGTTGTTTAATCAACTTCAAGGGTAATAATTTCCTACTAGGTATTCAGAAAAAAGTATTTAAATATTTTTGGCTGATTCCACTGGGATATCATGGCAATTTTGTGAATACTATCAATTAAAGTTTATATTTATGGCATCAAGAACAGTATATGAAAAAGAAGACCATTAAATAAATGCTAATATCCACCAGGTGGCAGAATAACATAGAGTACACAATGACTTCAGAATTAATTCTTGACAAAGTCACTTAAATTTCAAACTGATATATGAAAAAAATCTAACATTAAGATGCAAATTTTAATAAACAGTTCTTTGGTATTACATCCTTTGACAACTCTACCACCATGAAAATAACAGCAATGATTACTGAGTGTCTCTGAGCATGGTCATGTAAACATCACATCAACTGCAATCTAGTCTGTCTGCTCGGAGGGACAGATTACTTCTATGCACACAACAAATATGTATTCAGCATCTCCGGTGCGCCAGAACTCCGGGGGCTAAGTGCTGAGAATAGGGTCATGGCCAAACATATTCTGCAGGAGGGACGCAGGTGAGAAGAGAGCGAACACGTGATCAAGTGATATGTTGATAAAGAAAACAGATCAAGACATTGTTAAGAGAAAGTGACCACTGGGCCAAGGAAGTCTCACTTGAAGAGGTAATGTGAAATGAAGCCAAAATCACTAGAAATCTGTCAAACAATGATCTAGGGGAGCAATATTCAAACAGTGCGAGGAAAACAAGGGTAAAGGTCCGAAGGAAGGCATGAAGAAAGAATTCCAAAGCACGACAGGGCATCGGCATGAGCCAGAAGAAACGTGGGACAAAGAGGGAGGCTCTGCAAAGCAGAGTCCAGAACAGGAAGGGAGCAGTGCAGGCCATGGTACGGTGTTTCCCTTTATGCGTAATATTTGGGGCTGCTGTTTGGAGCATGGACTCTGGAGACGCAGGACAGAATGAGGAAGGGTTGAGAAGCTCCTGAAGTAATCTGGCAGAGAAATGCTATTTGTGTGCTACTAGCGGGCAGCAATGGTGACATGATCAGATTTGTAATATATGTTAAGAGTACAGCCGGGAATGTGTCAATCTATATATACAACATAAAGTTTTCCCCTTTGATCATTTTTACGTGCACAATTTAATCGTGCTGAGAGGTATCACAATGCTGTGAAGCCATGACCTTGCCCACTGTCGAAACCACAAGCAAGCCCTGCGCACACTCAGTAAGCAGTACCTCCTCATTTTCCTTCTGCCCCAGCCAGAAGAGAAAAATGAAGCCCCACTGGAGGGTGTAACTGGGCAAAACTGCCCTGAAGCCCTTATTCGTCTCCATTCCACCCAGCAGCAGTATGACATATTTTCACATTGAATAGCCCATATGTGTAACACGCAAAGTACCTATAGAAACCTGACATTTATAGGGGTTGTGCGGTTTGCAAAAGAAAGTATAATGCCCATAGTATTTGCATAAAAATCATTGTAGCTCCATTTTAATCTGATTAAATAGAAAGTTTAGTGAGTCACTGACCCTGATGCATTAAGTTACTATAAACAAGAACCCTTAAGCACTTTAATACTTTTATGTCACATATAAAGCGCTAAAACAATTATACCTGAGGATAGTGTTATAATACACAATTTCATTTTAATGACATCCAAAACAATCACTCGATATAAGCGTATTCATTCATTCATTCAACGTATTTTTGCTGCAGCTAGAAGAACAAGAAGCACCAGGTTTTCACACAGGTCATCTTCATATAAGCAAAACAACAAAGGAAAACTTACGAGTTTGCCAAGAACTGCTCACAGAAGAATGACCATTCAGGCCCCTCTAAGCACCCGGCTAGACTGGCGTACCCGAGACCCAATTCATTTTCACAAAGCTTTTCAGAAGTCATCTATCATTCAATGAATGGAATGATAAGATGCATCAATGGAAATCTACTTTGTGACCAGTAGTGCTCGCTTTGTTTGAGAATTTATTCCTACATCTTTAAAAACTTTGTATGAGGATGAGCCTTGGTAACAGAGTGACTTAACCATTCAGCTCCCAGCTGAAAAGGCAGTGGATCCAAATCACCAGCCACTCTTGGGGAGGAAAATGGAGCTGTCTATTGTCCTCAAATTACCGTGTTAGGAAACCCCGTGGGGACTGGGCCGATTTGTTCTGCCTACAGATCAACTTGACAGCAAGAGGTTGGTTTGTTTGGGGTGTGGCTGTAGTAAAGGAACTACAAACATAAGCACACACAAAATAAACTTATCTTCTGCAAATACTCTTTATATTTAAAATGATGAAACGCCAAAAAGCACATTTAAAGTTGTCATTGTAATCTTAAGGCGTACATCATAATAACCCAACTTACGCATATTAAATTTATGCTTGGAAATTTTCTGCAGTAAAAATCCTTCTCAACAGCATTTTAAAATAAAATATGCATTTAGGAGAAAAAACAGCAACCAAAAAAAAGGCACTTCCCACACTTAAAGAAGGAAGACCAAAGGAAAACGGATGCATTTGAATGAAGGCGTTGGCAAAGAACACTGAAAGTACTGTGGACGTGCAAAAGAAGAAACACATCTACTGGGAAGAAAGACAGCCGGAATGCCCTCAGAGGCAAGGGCGGCAAGACTTCATCGCGGCTACTTTGGACGTGTTTTCGGCGAGACCAGACCCTGGCAAACACACCACGCTTGGTCAAACAGAAGGGAAGTGGAAGAGAGGAAAACATTCCCCAAGACAGCCTGACAGGGGCTGCCACAAAGGACTCCAACGTAAGCATAATTGGGAGGATGGGGCTGGACCGGGTCCTATGTTTCCTTCTGTTGTAAACAGGGTTGCTATGGGCTGGAACCAACGCGACAGCACACACCACCACCACCACCCAAACCAGAACAAAGCCAAAGCCGTCGCTGACATACAATGCCAATATTTATCTAGTTAAACTTTCATACCACTCTTCTGGTATGTTTTCCTCACATAAACCATGCTTTGACGGCCTCTGAATTTGTAGGGAGCAAGCCCGGTAGGATTTGACAGGAGGTGGAAACTCGCACCAGTACCGAGAGCCGTGTTACCTGACACGAGATGCTTCTCTGACAACATGATTTTTGTAACGGGACTTCGGTGAACGGTGAAAGTCTGGAAAAGCTGGGGGCCTGACCCAACGGTCTCAGGGTGCTGGACGATCACTCGCACTGCGCCCGAGCTCGTGCCGTAGGCAATCTCGATCCAGTTTCCGCTGACGCCTACACCAGGCAAGAGTTGAAAATCAGTCCATTAGACGAGACAAGCAGTGCTTGTCTAAGTGCTGTCCTTGTAAAGTCTGCCACCTCCGCCCAGACCCCAGCTCAGCACAGCAATCTTAAAGCTTCTATGTTGCCATCATTTTCAAAACATTTTCTTCTGCTTGAGCCCTTTGTATTAGCTCCTCTTCACCCACCCACCACCTACCCTACTACCCTCTTGGATCCATGATAATTATGAAGTATTTTTATTTTCATATCTTACACTGCCCACTGTCCCCCGTCTCCCACATTTCTGTTGTTCATCCCCCTTGGGGGAGGGGGGTGTTATACCTCGACCACTGTAGTTGGTGCCCCATTTCTCCCCTTTCTCCCTCAACCTTCCCCCTACCCTCATGGTATCACTACTCCCATTACTGTTCCTGAGGGGTTATCTGTCCTGGATTCCATGTGTGAAGAGCTCTTATCTGTACCTGTGTACATGCTCTGGTCTAGCCAGATTTGTAAGGTGGAACTGGGGTCATATGACAGTGGGGGCAGGTGGGGGGGAGCATTATTAAAGAACTAGAGGAATGTTGGGTGTTCCATCAGTGCTATGTTGCACCCTGTCTCACTACTTTCTTGTGACCCTTCTGTGAGAGAATGTCCAATTGTCTACAGATGAGCTTTGGGTCTCCACTGCGACTCCCATTATTTACATCGCCATAGTTGTTTGTTTGGGGTCTGAGATAGTTTATTGTACCAGATATTGTACCAATGAATCTAGACTCTGACACATCCTCCTTAGTGGGTCCAATCAGCATAATGTCATCAATATAATGGAGGTAAAGAAGAATATGTCTGGAATCCAGGAGATCCCATAGGCTGACTCTTAGTGCTACCATGCCCTGTGATTAAAGTAAATGGTAAATTACAGCAACCCAACCCTGACAGGACTTATAATGACCCAGACCCACAGCCAGCTGAGGTGCTTGCTGAGGGCAAAGGTAATACAGAATGGGTAGTAGCAGATAGAAGGTAGTTCTACCTATCAATTACAACCACATGATCAATTGCTAAAGCGAGGTTTGCAATTGTCAATGTATTTTCTTTTTATGTGCTTATTGCATATCTTTCCTTTGTTCAGGTATGATATATCAGATACAATTGAACTGTGTTTTCACTTATATGTATGATAGATGATTGATGATAAGTATAAGTGTGATTTCATCAATGTCTGTAAATTATATAAGTATATATGGCTAAAGAATTGTGTACAGGTGCCAGGTTGGCAAGGGGTGGATTGAGATAGTTTATTGTGCCAGCCTGGCCGATAAACACAAGTGGGATTAACTGAAGGGCAGAGAGATAAATGGCTCGGTGAGCCTCGCCTTTCTTGTGTCTCGCTCTTTGATCATTGGACCAGTGTGCGGCTGCCTTGCTTGTTCTGTGCCTCAATTTACAGGCTACACTACCTGTGGGCACCTAGTCTGTGAACTGTGACACTGTAAATCAAGGTCCCTTTAAGGCATCTCTGGAGCTGGGGACTGGTGGTTGGTGACCTGGCTGAAAGTTGGTGACCTGCCTTGTGATTTGCTGCTGTGCTGAGATAGCCTAGCTCTCTCTATATAGAGAGAAAAACCTGGCAGCAGACGAATCTGAAAGGACTGCTAGTGTCTCACAACTCTCTCTCACGGGAGTGAGTTGCACTCACCATTTGTACTGCTTTATAATCTAACTGTTCATTTCTTGTATTATATTTCTATCTGTATATAATTTAACAGTTCATTTCTTGTGTTATATATCTAATTATCTTTATAAATAAATATATTAAATTATCAGCAATTTGGTTTTATCTCTCTAGAGAACCCTAACACAGGGTCTTCTGATGTCTGATACCTGATCCCGTTCACACCTCATAATCACACAGGCTGGTGTGCTTCTTCAATGTGGGCTTGTTGCTTCTCTGCTAAATGGCCGCTTGTTTAACTTCAAGCCTTTAAACCGCAGATGCTATATCTTTTAATAGCCAGGAGCCATCAGCTTTCTTCACATTTGATTATGCATCCATTTTGACTTCAGTAATTGTGTTGGGAAGGTGAGCATCACAGAATGCCAGGTTATTAGAACAAAGTGTTCTTGTGTTGAGGGAGGACTTGAGTAGAGACCCAATGCCCATCTGCTACCTTAATACTTAACATTTAAATATATGTACACAGACCTATATCCCTATTAATATATTTGTATATTTACATAGGTGCATGCTTATATTTGTACCTCTATAAATGTCTTTTGCCACCTAGTTCTTTCCTTTATTTTGTACTATAAAGCTATTATCCTTACTCCAAGACAGAAATATTGTGCATTTAATTCTTCATAACAACTGTTAGCATGTTAAAACTAAATTTCCATATTTTTCTATACCTATTCTTTATTGAGAGAGAATGCACTGTAATCTTTGTCAGTATATACAATACTTGCGACATAGTTAATACTCTACATATGTTAAAAACAACAAACAAACAAAACAGTTGTTAATTTCAAAAAGAAATCAACTATGTAATAAGAAGCTAAGTATACAGAATATTTTTATTTGTTAATAAGGGTAGGAAACTACTTGACAAATATAATTCAGAAGGAGTAATTTTAATTTCCACCATAAATTTAGTTTTGTTCATTGCTCATGTTTGGGTTCATTATTAAACCCAAAATAAATTTTAGATTCATATAACTAAAGTCTGTAGCTTTCTATATCTCAGAGAGGTCCTACTAATTCTAATCACAAAATAAACCAATAAATACAAGTATGTTCTTTTAAAAAAAGTCTCAAGAGTTTAAAATAATTTTGTCATGTACTAACTTGTTTTTGGCGTGAGGTAAACACTCAGAGCAGTAATAGCATCATTTGAGGGATCATGATAAAGTTCAGTTACAAGAAGATCATTATCCTTCATTCGTAAAGGGAACTTCTGCATATCTAAAAAAAAAAGGTGCCAATTAAATAAACACCTATTTATTTAAAACTAGAAGGGTGATGGCTTCTTACTCTTATGTCGTTTGAAATGAAAGCATCTCAAGCCTCAGTGCACTCACCTATGTAATAGATGGACCCGTTGTTACAGCCCAGGAGGAGGAAAGACCCGGCGGTGTCGTAACTAGTTATGGGAACAACGTCTTGAACCTGAAGTGGGGAGATTAGTACACGTGAGATAATAATTGTCATTGGCACATTCTACTCAGTTTCCTCAAATTTTCTTTTAAATATGAATGTTCCCATCCCATTTCAGTAGAGTTGAGAAAAACTTTCCTTATACACACAAGCATGCACAAGCACACGTGGAACTCCGCAGAATCCTCAGTACAATGGTTTTGAGGAAAAGATGGTTTTAATCTATTTCCTAAAGTCGTTTTGCCTTTTGGAATGCAGATGACCCGCTTTGTTCTGCTGCACTTCATTTCTAGATCATAGCATGCTAGAACTGGAAAGTCTCGTCCTAGAGGGTCCCTGCCCCCCTTCTCTCTCTCATACAAGAGGTTAATTTTTTTTAAGGTTTTTTTTAAGATTCACTTAGTAAACTAAGGGCAGAACCAATCAACCTTCCAGGAACCAATACTTCTCAGGACAGTACTTGCTCTCTTGTTAATTTATTACAATTTTTTGCAAAAATCGTATTTTCCATTTTGAGCTTCCCTGTTGAGCATTTTGCTTTGTTTCCTAAGAAATGACAAGGGAAACCAAAGCATTCTCATGTGCTATTTTCCTTCCTCCTAACACTGAGGTGAACAGTTTCCAAGTAGCTCAATCTGGTCTGCAAATTAGAAAGTGCATGCATTTGGCTTAAAGTAAAAGGATAAGCTGTTTTGCTACATTTTTTTTAAATCAAGGAACTTTGATTTATATTATTTGGTTTGCATTTGAAAGGCTATGCCCTAAATGCTATCCACTTTAACACATAAGTATTTACTCTGTGTCAGCCACTGTCCATGAGAACAATTCTTGGGCTGAAGGTGAAGGACATGAGAGATCTTGTACAGGCTCACGGGGGAGGAAGAAGGACGACTGCAACGGAAAGGCTCTGGAGGCCAGCCTGCTCCACAAAGGCAAAGGGAAGAGGGATGCTCATCTCGGTCGAGGTGGGCTGTGAAGGGGAAAGGTCAAGCAAAAGCCACCAAACTCACTGCCACAGAGTCCACTCTGCTCTGTACAGGACATGGCAGAACTGCCCAGACGGTAACAAGTCCTCATGCAGAGCAGCTGGGGGCTTCGACCTGCTCGCCTGTCACAGCCCAGTGCGTAACCACTCTGCCACCTCGAAGCATTTAACTATGTCAGGTGGGGGAAGGGGGGAAGGGGAAGGGCATGTCCAACAGAACAGCAAGTATACTTACTCGTATTCTAGGTCCATTCTAAGTTTACATGTCCATTCTACATCTTAGGAAATGAACTAAAACTTGGAAAGAATGATCACTCAGGTATTCGGGACCTGTGTGCACCTTGCAGGTATCACACACAGTCAAGCAGACTAGGCATAACTCTGCACAGAGCCGGGTCGGGCTTCTGCCCCATCAGAACCACCATGTTTTACAGCAGGTGAATGAGGGCAACTTGTCACTGGCATTAACAAAGATGTCCAAAGAATGGAGCCAGGAGAAGACAGGTTTACATTCCCACTGACCAATTTCCTCTCCTCAAATGGTGGTGGTGGCTGTCACACTGATTCTGACTCAAGCTGACCACATCTGTGTAGAGCAAAGCCTCCACAGGGCTTTCAAGGTCATGGCCTTTCTCAGAAGCAGGTCTCCAGGTAGGTCCAAAGTGCCAAAAAGCAAGCAAAACATACAAACTCCCCGACAAAATTTAAAAAGCACAAAACCTTGCTTCTTACACCAAGAAAGAGGAGGAGTTACATATGCTTTCCCAATCCGTCCAGCCGAGCCTATCAGCCCCGACAAATTCACTCTGACTCCCTGGTTCCTCAGCCACTATTTCCTCCCCAGCGTCAGCTTCCACTGCTCATGTCAGTGGTTCACAGGTTGGGGTGTAAGACCAATGAGAACTCTGGGTAAAGGCCGCCAATCTTCCAAAGCGAACATGGGGGGAGGCCTCGGATCCCTAGTCATCAGAATACATCATGCGTTTCTAGCACTAAGTTCCAAAACTGTCTTTCTGTTTGGACACAGGAATAAAAGATCTTGTTTCCAGATGCAAGTTCCGAGCACGAGTAGAGTTCCCAATGTGTGTGGAACCATTTGGGAAGTGATGCCTAACAGCTGCTATTCTCCCACGGAACGTCACGTGGCTACCACCTGACCGCACGAACGCTTTCTTAGTGGTCTTCTGCTTTGGCATCACTCCGTGACGAGCTGAGCGATGACAGGGGACACCAAACTGGAGGATTACGTTAGAAAGAGATCTTTCATTTTCCCTTATTCAAATCGTATATAACGTCTTTAATGAGGGCAAACTACTAAGAAATAAACTGGTTTTCGGCTTACATACAAACACGCACTACTTTGTGAATTATCAATTTTGATTATTAAACACTATAAGGGTTGTCTTTTGTACTTTCTGTGTTATTCCTGGGTTGAACTGCTGCTCCAGGCCAAATCAGGATCTACTCGACTAGTGTCCCAGCAGTCACAGGAGTCTGTGGAGATTTACACACCAGACACTGCGATATTGTTGCACTGATTGCTGCACTGAACTACAGAGAAATCCATCTAGCTAGTCGAAGACTTGCTTTGCTGCATGGCAGTTCAACTTTCTCAAGGTCTTCCTGAAACGCAGCTAATGGATCTCCTTAGTCAGAAATACTTTTCCATCCTTGCCTGTATCAAACAAGAAGCACCAGGTTTTCATATGAAAATGAAAGCTTAAGACTAATTACCCACTGGGAGGAGGCTAGTCCAGTTTTCAGGATTTCAGGTAATCCAAATATATATAGTTTTTAAATTTTTAGTAAAAATCAAAAATAGTAATAAGGAAACCATGTTCCTTTAGAAACAAAACAGACCTTTTAGCAGTTTTGTCACACAAACAGGACAACGTCCTTCCAGACACAAGATGACCAAGCTTAGCACGACTGGCCAAAGAAGCCTCGTGAGAGCAGGGCCTCCAGGACTCGTTCAGTGCATCCCTCTTCAAAGAACCTCTACCAGTTACAGAATGCTGCTGATGCAACGCCCCCTCCCTAAACTTTAGATCATCTAAATCAATCCTTCGCAAGCTTCCTTGGCTGATCTTTTTTACAGTGACCATCTAGTGTCAGTTTCTAACGCATGGATCTGATTGTGTCACTCCGTTGCTTAACGTCTAGCCATTTTCCTCTTTCCTTCAGAACCAGGTATCAATGTCTTTTTAACAGTCCTTATCTCCTTCCTCTCAAGCACGCGTGAGATCATTTAGCTTGCTATCGACTCTGAACAGGCTATCTATTTTCTGTGCTTCCACTCAAAATAGATGTATGTCTGGGCTAGTTTTTCTTTCAAGTAGCACAGAACTTGAGAAATACCAAACAAGGGTTCAGAAATGCACTTATTTTTTTTTAAATCCTTACATTTCTTAAAAACATCGTAAAACCCATACCAAGAAAAGCATTACTATCAAGTATGTTCAGTAGGACATAAAATTGAAAGTGCCATGAATTCCACATGACGGGTGGGGCAGTAAGAAGCCCTGGTGGTGCAGCAGGCTGCATGTTGGACTGCGACCCAAAAGGAGCACAGGTGAACTCACCAGCTGCTCCTCCGGAGGAAGATGAGGCTTTTTGTGCCCATAAAGACACACAGCTTCAGAAACCCTCTATGGGTCACTGTGAGTTGGAATTGAATTCAGTGATTAAGTACTTGTCTGCTAACTAAAAGGTCCTTAAAATGCAGGGTGGCTCCATCAGAGATAGAAGTGGCAGTCTGCTTTCATAAGGATTTACAGCCTTGGAAACCCCATGGGGCTGTTCAACTCCGTCCTACAGGGTGCCTATGACTAGGAGTCAACTCAACCACTGTGGTTTCCTGAGCACTGACCTGCCAGTGCTGAGTGACAGCATTCCACACTCCGACTTTCCCGGTGTGACTCGTGGCCACCAACTGGTTCCCAATAAAGAAGAGAGCATCCACAGGGACACCAAGGCTGAACACCCCTAAAATCAAAAGGAAAAAATAAGGTTAACTGGTCACCATTTGAGAACTAATCGAAACCCAGACTGAAAACATGGTACAAGTAAAGAGTTTTTTTTGTTGTTGTTGTTGTTGTTTTTTTCTTCCTCTTCTGACCCGCCCTTCCACCCACTCAGAAGAGGGCAGTGAGGTGGGGGAGAGGGTTGGGGCAGTAGGGGGCT
>NW_022111324.1:62874709-62881529 GCF_000313985.2 Echinops telfairi | reverse complement strand
CCCCCACCCGCTAGCATGGCCCAGGACTGAGCAGTGTTTCATTCTGGTGTACACAGCGTCGCTCAGTGAGAACTAAAACAATGGCAGCAGCACCGCTGTGTGTGTGCACAGTGAAGGTGTATGTAAAAACATCCTGGGTTCTACAGCACACCCAGCGCAAATCAAACTCTGCATTTTTTAAACATCCATAGGAAATGTACATGCAGCTGGTCCACAGGTCTGATACTGGGACCTAGTGATCAATCTGAAGTCACAGACTTGCCAATCTCATCTATCCAGAACACGGCTAAGCATTGGGGAGTGTGCGGGAGAAGACAGGGAAAAGCCACGCCACACTCAGAATAAGCATTTAGGCCTTTACTCTGAGCTTCTTGATTAAACACTTGGGTTCCCAGTAGTGCAGATTTAAATTTAATTCATTGACAAGGCACACTATTAGGTACTGATGATGAAAAAATATGAACCTTATATTCTACTAGGAATTTACACCATCGTAGAAAAAGAAAATACAACCATCCCATCATAATGCAATAGTAACACAAGTATGCACAGCGTAGAGCAGTACTCAAACTACGGCTGAAGGCCACATGCGGCCCGCCCAGTGTCTTGGCCGCCGCTACCTGTCCTGCTTAGCAGTCGACTCGTCCAGTGTGCATAGGAATTTGTTCATAGTTTTTTTTTAAACTATAGTCCGGCCCTCCAACGGTCTGAAGGACAGTGAATTAATCCCCTGTTTAAAAAGTTTGAGGACCCCTGCCGTAGCGTGATAGCCAAAAGAGCAAACGGGTAAAGGAGCCGGCGGCACAGCGGGTAATGGCTCAGACACGAGCCAGAAGATCAGGGGCTGGATTCCACCAGGTGCTCCTTGGAAGGAAGAGGCAGAAGTCGCCTTTTATAGAAACTTGGAAACATGATGGGGCAGTTCTCCTGTCCTGAGGGGTCACTATATGCTAGAATTGACCCAGCAACGTGTTGGGGATGTTTGTCTCATCTGTCTACCTTGGAGTGGCTTATGAATTCTAACTGCTGACCTTGTAGTTAACAACCCAATACATAATCCAGTATGCTTCCTACGCTCATATAAATGTATATATTGAAGATGTTCCATGGGATACTTGCTTAGTTTGTTACTGTTGGCTTTTTTATTCTCCAGTATATATATTTTTTCTTATTATTAGATTCTTGTATTTTCAAGCTTGGTTAAAAATTTGGGAGGTGTTTATGGTCACTGATCTTGTACTACCTGTAATACATTTCTGAGCAGAAACAGGAATAGCATTGGTATACGTTTCAGAAGAAATCAAAAGCCAGGACTCTTTTCTGGCTTATACTTTTAGTAATGCTGTGATTGCATTTCTTTACTTCTCCCAATGAGTCTTGAAAGTCTATGATTCTTTTTGTGCCCACACAGCAGTGACATGTAGTAGATGCTCTTCCCTTTTTCTTCTTTTAATAAATAAACTGATACTCGAAATACCTAAACAGTATCACATATATGTGAGGTTTATTTTCTAGGATCATTTGGCTAAAAGATGATATTTCCTATCCTGTGTATTTTTGAAGAACTGAAATACTACTACTTAAAAGCCAAAATGGAACTGTAGCAGTTTAAAACTAAATGCTATCCCTGAGATACTTAGCTTAGACCTCGTTTTGTAGGTGAGATAATTAAGGATCAGAGAGGTGAAAAAAAAGGTACTTTTAGAACCAAGATTCTAACTCAAATTATACTGCAATATTCTGCTAAGGTGACATGCATATTACATATATCGTATATATCAGTGGTTCTCAACCTTCCTAATGCTGAGACCCTTTAACACAGTTCCTCATGTGGTGGTGACCCCCCAACACTAAAATTATTTTCGTTGCTACTTCATCACTGTCATTTTGCTATTATGAATTGGGCGACCGCTGTGAAAGGGTCGTTGGACCCCCAAAGGTTGAAAACCACTAGTATATATCCACACAAGGGGATTTCAAAAGTTCTAAGAAAATTGATTTAAAAGACAATGAAAAGTTTCCACTCTTTTTGAAGCTCGTGTGTGCGTGCGCACACGTGGTGTCGTGTAGAGTCTAGCTCGTGATCTGTGTATACGTGTGCCTATTACTATTATAAGCTGTCACTGAGTTGGCCCCAATTTACGGTGACCTATGCACAGTAGAACAAAAGGCTTCCTAGTCTTACCGTGTCGCCACGATTCGTGTGGATTGGCCAGTGCCCCTTGTGATCCCTACAGGCTTTTCGTTGACTGATTGTCTAAAGTAGATGTTTTTCTCCCTAGTTCATTTTAGTCTGCAAATTCTGCTGTAACTTGTTCAGCATCTGTCCTGTGCGATACCAAAAATACCCTAGAATTCTCTGCTTTATAAATTTTTTGGCCTTTTACTACTTATATTTACCTGATATAAGCTCCCCTGCCTAAACCACCCTTTCTTTTTCTCAGATTCCGTGGATTTGTCTATTCCTAGTTCTCCAACTTGGTGAATTCTTCACCTTTTAAAATTCCAATTTAGATGACTTCTTTACCCACCAATTTTCTCAACATCACTTTTCCCCTCCCCCGTTACTAAAAGCAAACCAAGCAAACAATGTCCAACACGTTGCTGGGTCAATTCTAGCTTATAGTGACCCCTCAGGACAGAGGAGACCTGCCCCGTCATGTTTCCAAGGTTCTATAGAAGCCGACTTCTGCCTCTTCCTTCCAAGGAGCACCTGGTGGAATCCAGCCCCTGATCTTCTGGCTCGAGTCTGAGCCACTACCCGCTGTGCCGCCGGCTCCTTCACCCGTTCGCTCTTCCTGCTCTCACTACACATACTTGTGTTACTATTGCATTATGATGGGATGGTTGGTGGTTGTATTTTCTTTTTCTATGAGGGTGTAAATTCCTAGTAGAATATAACATGCTTATTTTTTTCATCACCAGTACCTATTAGTGTGCCTTGTCAATGAATTAAATTTAAATCTGCACTACTGGGAACCCAAGTGTTTAATCAACAAACTCAGTGTAAAGACCTAAATGCTTATTCTGAGTGTGGCGTGGCTTTTTCCTGTCTTTTCCCTCACATTCCCCAATGCTTAGCCGTGTTCTGGATTAACTAGGAAGTAAACCTGTCACTAGGCAAGCAGAGGGTCACATTTTCATTGTGCACAATTAAAAAATTTTCATGTAATACTGAAATTTTGATACCCAACAATTTTTAGACCATGTGAAGCCAACTACATTCAGCACTATGGGGGCTGAGGAAGGCGCAAGTAATCAAAAAATTTTAAGAAAGGAAACCAACTCCCTTTCCTCACTCTAGAGAAGGACAAGGTTCTGGGAAGTCAAAGATGTCCTGGATGGCTTTAACAAATTTAAAGTGTCACTGTGGCTTATGCTCAACAATCCTGACCTGCCATCAACAGGGGAGACAAGAGGGTAAGTCATGACGAGTCTGTCTTAAGGGGTCCTCTCAGTCAAATACAGCATACAGCAGCAAGTCCGTAGCACTGCCTTATGGAAGTGACGCTGAAGAGTGTTCGGTCTTGGCGGAGGCGTGGAGCTATCCTGGCTAGGGCATCCCTAACACTTCTGCAGATGGTGTTGTCAGGGTCGAAGAGAGTTTGAGACAGACAGACCAAGCTTTATTTTACAAAATATGAACCAACTGCTACTGGACTCCCCCATAACATAACTGTCTACCACAGCAGCCTTTGAAAATAAAGCAAGACAGGAAATGGATTTCACTGCCATTCTAAGCAGTAATTTTTAAAAGGAAAAAAAAATCACACTTGATATCTTTCTGTAAACTGAACCCACTCCATTGAATTGAGATGCTAACACAGGGTCTGAGAGTATAAATCTTCATGGAGTAGGTGAGCCTCCCCTTTCTCCTGAGGAGTGGCTGGTGGGTGTCAAGCAACCAGCCTCCCTGTGGTCAGTTAGCAGCTAAGGGCCTACCCCACAATGCCACAAGGACAATTCCAAATATCAGAATACTGAAATTATTATTCCCTTGTGTTATTACAGGGGAGAATTCCACTGCTAGCCAGGAAAGAATAACTAGTGTCAAATTATTCTTTTACTGTAAAATAGCAACTGCTTTTAAGACCTGGCTAACAGAAAGCAGAAATGGGAAAGATACAAGATAAACACCACATGCACTTTGGCTTCTGGCTTCACGGTGCATCATGACCTTGGCAGGTAAAGCCCAAGTGAAAAGTGATGGCTTCTCTAACCTGAGGAGGAAGCGATCGGCTGCTGAGGGAGCTGGGACTTGTGTACAACGTACAAGAAATGAAGAGATTACGCTAGGGCAAACGTGAAGGGCATATAGGGAGTTTCCCTAGGGCTCTGGCTGAGGCCATAGTGTATCTGGGCAGGATGAGAATCACACACACACACACACACACACACACACACGCGCGCGCGCGCGCGCGCGCGCTCCACCCCCCACCCCCACCACCCTCTGCAGGACTGTGAGCCTGAGTGGAGCAACCAGAGGTCATATACACAGAGCTACAGTGTGAGCTCAGACAAGTGAAGTGTCCTTGCTTAGCACCTCAGACATTCCACAGAAATTCCAGAAAAAGCCAACCTTTACAAATAAGGATCACAACCTCGAGGAGGAGTCATGCCCTAAAAGTAAAAGCTGAAAGAGGTTCCTCTAACAAAGCATTTAAACCAGCGGAACAGGATCAAGAAGCTACTCCAGCCATCTAAATGCCTGCTAGAACAAGATTCACAGCTTCTTGAAAGACAGCACTACCGATACCTCCCATATACCATGAACTCGCCCATCACATAATCAAGGATTTCTAGACACGGGAAGCAGGAAATGTGACCTACAACAGAAAAATGAAGTGACCCAGATAGTGGATTATCAGACAAAAACTTCCAAAAAGTCTTTACAATTATGTTACATTTAATAAAAAGGGGAGCAAAATGACAGGATGGTGTTTTATTCTTTTGTACATAAGGTCGCTATGAGCTGCATCGGATTCAGTGGCACCAAACAGTAACAGGGGCATGTGAAAAGATGAGAAATCTCAATGGCAAAACAAACAAAATGGAATCAAAAAGGAATGTTGGAGCTTAAACATCCAGTATCTAAAATGAAATCAATCCTTAAGTAGGTTTAAATGCATATTGATGGAATAAAATTGATTTAATTTTTTCTAAAGAATTAAAGGAGGCTATTTTGAGTTGGGGGTGGGATGTATAACAGAAATCTCTCAGCCAATAGAAAGTAGCTTCACATATAACTGAATCTCTAAAGAAGGAGAAGGATAGATGGAAGAGAGGCTCATTCTTCGATCCTTTGGGCATGGCGGCCTAACCCCTTCAGCTGTGATCAGCGGACCTGTGTCTGGCTACCTGGAACTCGTGAGGGGCAGTGCCCCACTCCAAAACCAAGCAGGTGAAGTGTAGACCTCTGAAACCTACGAGGCTGTGGTCCCACAACGTGAAATTAAGACAATAAAGGTCATGCCCTTAACTTGTACGACAGTGATATGTGCTTCCTGTGCTCCTTGTCTCTAGCTCTGCTTCATGATTCTTGCCCCAGGCCTCTTGGACTGACATGGTCTTTGCCATGCTCAGGCAAATGTTACAAAGCTCTTAAGCTCTTTTGCCAAGTGTCTGGAGGTACCCCCACTCCACTAGGAAAGGCACTCCACTTTCTTACCACGTAGGTCCACTTCTGCTCAGTCTCACGCTAGTTTCCTGAATCAGCGGTTGACACTTTTCTGCCACTACTTCACACCACCTGTGCCATCTGTTACAGCGCCCCTTCTGAGCCATCACCAGAATTACCTTTGACCTCTAAATTCCACCAATAATTCCATCAAGGCAATCTACACTTTTACTGCTATGACTTAAAATTCTTCCAGCCTCTCTCCATTACCCAAATGCAAAACTGCTTCCATATTTTAAGTAACTGTTAGTGCGATGTCTTACTCCTCGGTTTTAGTTATCTCTTGTTAAGTAAAAGGTGATGCAGGCCATGCCCCAAGAAACTGAATATCCCTATGAAGAAAGTGAACAATAACCTCACATCATACACAAAGAATTACTAAAAGTGAATCAATCAGCACCTACATAGAACCAAAACTATAAAAGAAAAAAAAAAACATTTGTAGAAGAAAGCACATGAGAAAAATCTCTGCAAACTTGTAGTAAGCGAAGAATCCTAAGCTCAGACACAAAGAACATGGAAAATAAAAGAAAAACTAATATTAGACTTCATCAATATACTCTCTACTCTTTAAAATACACAATTAAGAAAGTTAGGGGCAGACACATTCACAATATATGGATCAGGCAAACAAATAAACCTGGATCTTGAACACAGTTTCTCAGCCTCACCAGTATCTACATTTTAGGGCAAAATTTTTTTATTGTGGGAGGCTGCCTTGTACATTGTAGCTACTTAACAACCTTTACCTAATAGAGGCTAGTAGTAATTTTCCTTCAATGTACCAACCAACAATATCTCCCGAAACTTCCAAATGTTCCAAGGGACAGAGTTGTCCCTAGTTGTGAAATGGTAACATAACATGTTACCATTTATTTTATATAAATATAATATGCTTACAAATGATCATGGGATTTGGCAAGGTAGAGCTCATGAGCAATATTAACAGCAGTAGTTTTACGAGTACTTTAGTTGGGCAAGTTTAAGAGAGAAGAGCAGGACATAAAAACAGTAAGATCAGGTAACTACTCAGGACCAGTGAGTGGTGAGAGTGGCGATACTAGGAGGGTAGAGGGAGAGTGGGCTGGAAAGAGGGAACCAATTACAAGGATCTACATGTGACCTCCTCCCTGGGGGACGGAC
>NW_022111324.1:62853110-62874305 GCF_000313985.2 Echinops telfairi | reverse complement strand
TGAAGACAATGTGCCCAACATTACAATGGAAGAGGGGCGGGGGGGGGGGGTGTATAACCTACAGAAACTGTGTCTTTGAGCAGGCGAGAAAGAATGGGATTCAGTATAACTGGAAACTGGCCTTGCAATAGAGCATGGGCAATTTAACCACCGTTAACAGAAGGGACCAGAGAGTGTACTGTCACAAAGGTAGGCAGATATGATGACTGCTGTATGGCCTTAAGAAAAATCTCTTCAGATTTCCCCAGTTTAATGAGAATGGAAGAGAAGGCAATAGAAATTTAAGCAGAAAAAAGTAAATGCATGAAATAACATACAGTAACAGAGAACTATGACAGTTAACAGAGAACTGACAAGCATGCCATAGGTTGTCTTAAGGGTCCACTTGAGGGTCACAGTCATGAATTGCTACTAAATATTAGGGTGGGTGTGAAGATGTGTATACCCAAGCATAATGCTTTTTCCCAGCCACATCTACTATTCTCTTACTAGCTAGCATTAGTTTGACCTGCTGAAAGCTTTGTAACACCACTATTCTCCAATAAATTGAGATTCTGGAATAGTTACTTTCACCTTCAAAAGAAGCAATATATACACACACATTACTCTTCAATGGGTTAGTTTTACTAGATGAATTAGTAAATAAATACTTTATGACCTAAACAAACAAAAGCGTTTTGTGGTCCTGTATAGTTTGTAAGGGAAGTTAACGAGTTTACCTGAGGCTAGTACGTTTTGAGATGTCTGACCCAGAAGCAGTGAGGAGGGAAATCAGGACAAGCGGCAGGGGAGAGAGAAGGGAGCACTTGGATTCAGAGAACACTGGTGAAAAGACTGACACGACAGTCAATTATCCATTTTCCCTCTTCAACGTATCATTCCCTGCACACTGAATGGCTTTGTTTCTGAGACTCTGGAAAAGAAGGGTTAGCAGCTACTGCACACTAACAATTCAAGTTAGTTGTGATGCTTAAAGGCAATCAATTTTAAACCTCACAATATTAGAGATACCAGCCAAATGCAGCAGAAACACCACTTCCCTTACCTATTTCAGTTCCACTTCCTCCATCCTGAACGCTCCACAGGATAATGCTACTCTCTGAGGCAACAGCAACCATTTTATCTTTGTCCCCATGCGGACCTCCAACCACTTTGGCATTTAAAGCCACTCGTTCAATAGTCCACTCCAAATATGGGCTTGTAAACACTTGTTGCCATCCTGAAGATTCTTTGATTCTGTTGAGAAAAGAGAGACATAGAAACAAGAAGAAGCAGCAAGTAAGAATATAAATAAATGTAAGATACAAAGAGAAAACTGTAACCACATTAAGTATCAGAGAATCCATTGAGAATCTCAGTGACTTAATTCCTGCACCAGCTTCGCAATCACTGCTATGGTTCTTCCAAGACAGCTGTACACATTCCACTACTCTCTATAGTCCATACTTTTTAGTTCAGTACTCCTTGCTAACATCACCATTAAAATATATCCTCCACGTTTTTCCTGTCTGCTTTATCCACTGCCCAGCTTTCATATGCAAATGGGGTGACGTGGGTCAAACAAAACCAAACCCTCTGCCACGGAGCAGACGCACACTCATGGGGACCCTGTGGGACAGGGTGGGAGCACGCCTGTGCGTTTCTGAGACTGGTAACTCTTAATGCCAATAAAAAAGCCCCATTTTTCCCCACACACTATGTGACCGGGCACACCTTGATCCTCCAAGTGATATGTGTGCTTTATTAACACTTTAAAGAGTTCTCTGGCAGCAGATGGGCCCACTGCAACCTGCCACTTGATTGACTGACTGGAGTACTGAGTACTGAGTGCAAATCCAAGTGCAAGTCCACAGGTACTGCGTGCAAATCCAAGTGAAATGAAATCTTTGACAGCTCCAGTATTTTCTCCCTCTATTATGTTGTTGGCACTAGTCCATCTGTGAGAGTTTTTGTTGTCTTTGTGAATTAAGGTATAATTCATACTAAAGGATGTAGTCTCTGATTTGGATCAGTAAGTGTGTCAAGTCTTCGCTTTCAGCGAGCAAAGGTGTGTCACCTGCATTTGCCGGTTGTAAAATGAGCCCTCCTGTCATCCGAGGCTTCCTTCTTCTAGGCCGGCTTCTCTAATTGTGTGCTCAGAATCTAGCTTGAATAAATATGGTAAAGAGATACAACCGTGACACGCATCTTTCCCGATTTGGAACAACACAGTACTCTTGTTCTCTTCGAACAACTGCCTCTTGGTGTTCGCATATGTTCTGCAAGAGTATAATTAGGTGTTGTGGAGCTCCATTCTTCTGTGTGATCCAGAATTTGCTGTGATCCAGAGCTGAGTGCCTTGGTGTTATGAATAAAACACAAACATCTTTCTGGATATTTCTTTCAGCCAGGATCCACTGACAGCAGCAATGATAGTCCTTGTTCCACAACCTCTTTTCGACCTGGGTTAAATTTATGACACCTCTTTGATGTTCCTGCCACTGCAGCCATTTTTATGTTACCGTCAGCATTCTTTACTTGCATAGGGTATTAATGTTAATGCTCAAGAATTTTCAAACTCTGTGGGGTCACCTTCCTTTTGAATGGCACAGAGGAATCTCTTCCAGCAGGCTGGGCAGGTAAGCCATCTTCCAAATTTCTTAGCAAAAACAAGTAATCACTTCCAGGATTGCATCTATTTGCTAAAACATCTCAGTAGTTATTCTGTAAACTATTGGAGACATTTTCCACCAGTGCCTTCGTGGTTTGAACTTCTTCCATCAATACCCTTGGTTCTTATCATATGGCACCTCCTACAATGGTTGACGAGGGACTAGGGGTTTTGGTGCAGTAACTGTGCTCCTAACATCTTTCCTCGATGCTTCCTGGGTCAGTCAACTTTTTGCCCGTATAATGTCAGGATGGCACCTCCAGGGTTTTTTCACTCAGCCTTTTCAACTTGAGAAATTCCAAGTGAGTTCTTCCTTCTTAGAACACACGTGACATAATATTTCCTTCAAATCTTCTGTTCAGTTATCTTCTTAATTTCCTCCATTTGCTTCTTCAACTTCTCTACCTTGAGAACAAGTTTTAGAGTCTCTTCAGAAATGCTTTGGTCTTTTCTTGTTTTTTAATAACCTTTTGCTTTCTTCGTGTATGATGTCTTTTATGTCATCTCAAAACTCACCTACTCTTTGATCATTAGTATTCAGTGTAGTAACTCTGTCCTTAAGATGATCTCCAAATGTAGGAGGGATGAGTTGAAGTTCACATTTTGGCTCCCGAACACTTGTTTTAATTTTCTTCAGTTTCAATTGGAACTTGCTTAAGAGCAATTGATGGTCTTTTCTGCAGCTGGCCCCAGGCCTTATACTGACTTATATTGCACTTCTACATCAGTCATCTCTTTCCACAGATGCAGTTTACTTGATTCCTGCACATTTCATCTGATGAGGTGGATTCTACTGCCAAGGCTGTATCTTCTAACTCTTCATCTTTGTTTCCAACGTTCACATTCCAATCACCAGTAAGCATCAATGCATCTTGACTGCATCATTTGACTAATTTCAAACAGAAGCTGGTAAAAATCTTAAATTTCTTATCTTTGGCAATAGAGGTTGATGTGTATATTTGAATAATAGTCACATTAACTAGGCCTCCTTATAGGTGTTATTACTGACAGTGTTGTACTTCAAGACAGATAGTGAACTGTTGAAATCCTTTCTGATGATGAAGACAATGCCAGTCCTTTTCCATTCATCTGTCCCAGCACAGTAGACCATGGTTGTCAAATTCTCAATAGTCAACACCAGTGATAACACTTCAGCTTCGTGTTAGCTGGAATGTGTATGCTAAAGAAATACAAGGAGCCCTGGTGGTATAGTGGTTACACATTGGACTGTGATCCACCTGGTTGAAAGTTCAAAACCACCAGCAGCTCCACAGGATAAAAGACTGGGCTTTCTATTCCCATGAACAGTTACACGCTTGGAAACCCACAAGGGATCAGTATGAGTCAGCCATCACTCAATGACAGCATTGGTT
The DNA here is from genome assembly GCF_000313985.2 of Echinops telfairi. Lineage (NCBI taxonomy): Eukaryota > Metazoa > Chordata > Mammalia > Afrosoricida > Tenrecidae > Echinops > Echinops telfairi. The sequence continues at coordinate 62,870,282 of NW_022111324.1, read as the reverse complement.
CTGATTTTAATGTAATAAAACTCTAATTAAAAAAATTGAGTCTTCATATTAATTTGAAGACCTAACAATTTGTCTACTTAAACGGTAAGGTAATACAGAGAAAACTCTATTCAGTGTTTCCAACGCACTATATGGTTTGTAATTACCCTTCTCAGCCACCAGATGGAATTCATGTGTTAAGATAATCAAATAGAGATAATTATAAACAAGCTCTTAAAATAGACATTGAGAAACAGCAGACAAACACTTTTCTAGTGACTGTCACACTGATACTGTCAGTACTTTGGGAATAGTGCCAACATGCGGCATTATTTGTGCACATGCACATACATATACTAATTCCATAGAGAGCTGATGAATGATGTGAATGATGTAATTTGGTAATCATTTATTGGGGAATATAAATAATACGATGTGATCTAATATGCTGCAGAGAATGTGCATCTAGGTTATTTTTCTTTTTAGCAAGTATTGTATTATAAAGAGTTGCCAAAAAGTTAAAAGATTGAGCGCAGCATTATTTGAAAATTATATAATCACAGAAAGTGCTTATAATCATAGAAGTAAGATGTGTGACCAATATAGAGTCATATTCTGGTAGGCTCAAGAGCCCAAATCTGGTATTTACATATAAAAAATTAATAGGACTCACCATCAATAATCCTGTCTTCAGTAATTTAATATAATAATTCACTGATTTAGAAGCTAAAGAAAAATAAATAAGGAGTAACATCAAGACTTCTCAATTGCATCTCAGTTTTTAAGTCTAGGAAATATTTAAGACCTATAAGGTTATCAGCAATATTTACCTAGTTAGCTGTGAAAATACAGGAAAAGAAATTTGATAATTCAGAGAAACAGCTCTAAAAACATAAAATATTTAAAAGACTATTTTGTTTACTAAGTACAAATGAGTCCATTTCAAATCATAGCGATCCCACGTTACAAAGTAAAACTGGTGCAAAACAAACTCCAGGAAAATCCAAATCAAACGGCTATGTTATTAAGTACCTGTAACACACAGCAAAGTGAGCGTACGCAGCTACAATCCAGTTGTGATGGCCAGCTACTATTAGCACCTTTCGTGGATCCACAGGAAATCCTATTTATTTTAGAAAAAGACATTTATGTTTTAAAGTCAGGACAGGGAAACTGCACCTATTGGTCCATTTTAATTTCCGATTTTAGTAAACCAAGTCTAACTGGGCTACAGACACACTCCTTTGGTTATCTATTGTCCATGGCGGCTGTGGTGGTAGAATGACAGATTTGTCGTGGCAGAGACTGTATGGCCCACAAAGTCTACAATGTTTATTACCTGGCTCTTCAAAGAAAAAGCTTTGCCAGTCCTAGTTTAAGGATGCAGAACAAATAAAAGCAAGAGCCCATGCATTTTAAATAAAAATGATAGGTTAAATGGCACTTTTCAAGATACAAACGGTTAAGTCTGGACTTACAATGACCACTTCTGTAAATTTACCCCTTATCCCCTACAGTTAAAATCATATGGATGTTTCTTCACAGATTTAGGCCATCAGTGCTTACCTAGTCTGACAGTCTCTTCTCCAGGGCCAGAGAGAACAGGCTGGGTACCATTTCCTCGGGCTTCACCTTCCGCAGAATTTAGTCCATTTCTAGAATCAGCAGAGGCTCTAGCTGTGTTGTTTATTTTACGACTAGGAATACCTATAAAGGGAAAATAATACAAATTTATTTCCAAATTCAAACACACACAAAAATCAAATTTTAAGTATGGAATATAAAAATATGAACTGCATTATAGCCAAAATACAACTACCAATACAGCATATTACTGAAAATAATTGCCAGAAAAACAAAATTAAAAGAATTCAACAGATGTCTGATACTTACATTAACTATGATAGTAAATAGATTACAATGTATCCTATTACACCCCATGTTCCCCCAGCTTGAACGCTCGTTGAACTAAAATTCTGGTGAAATGAGTTCCTGTATGCCACCTTTCTCTGTGGTTGGTGGGAAAACAGCTTGGACAGTTTCCCACTAAGCCCTGAGGACTTCCTGTTGCCGTTGTTCTTTGCAGAAGCAACCTCAGGGAAAGGGGAGGAGTGGTGGTTTGAAGAGGTGAGCAGGGAGCCTCTCAGGTTTTCTACCTCAGAGACTGCTACTTTTGCCCAAGTTGACTGACATTTATTTGCTGAGTAAATTGTGAACAGTTTATAACACTGTCAGTACCTGGTCTGCTCTGTAATTGGTTTATTTACTATGCAAACAGTGGTGCATAAAACCACCCAAAAGGATTGAGTTGTGATCTACTGAAGGGATTGGTCGGGTGGTGGTTCTGTTTAAAGGGCCGTGCTTTGAAATTGACAGGAGTTTGCTTATCTAAGCAGCCAACCCCAGAGGTTTTTAGAGGTAAGAGAGGCCAAAAGACAAAATTAGCAGAGAGTGAGAACATCCTAAAAGCTATATAAGGGCCACAGGTTGTATCTCTGAAGATGGCAAGAAGCTTGGAAGGAGCCAGCGGCAAAGATGACAGAGAGCGGCTCTAATCCAGAACAGCCGAGCAAGCTGCTACACTGGAGGCCAATGCACAGGAGGCTGTGCAGCTGGGAAGGGATTGTGTGCTTACAAGGCCAGCAGAAGATGAGAGAGCTGTCCTGAGATGTGCTCTCTGCCTCAGGGAAGTCTTCCAACTGGCCTATCGGCTTCCTGATCCTAAAAGGGTTCCTGATCTTTCCAAGTTGATCCTGATCCTGAGTTGTTACCAGTTACTTCCCTAATAAAGCACATAACTTTGAGTGTGGTCTCTGAGTTCTGCATGGCCACTACGACAAATTGCCAAATGTAGCAGGGAAGTAGGGAGTGTTATGGGGTAACAGCTTGTCTCAGAAACAGCGAAGAAGCAGTAAAGTGTAGGTGTCTGACCTCCCCCTCAGAGGAACCAGCTTTGTGCTGATCCTGATTCTTCTCCTGACTCAGGAATTTAGAAAAGTCACTGTGCTAGATTCCAAAACCAACCCGTCCGTCAGCCAGACTTTACACTTACGGGACAGGTTCTGCATGCCATGTGGCAACCAAAGTGCTTTAGAGGTGAACTCCTTGTACTTTCAAACATTTTATTTGGCACAGGAGGATTTTTTGGAAAGGAAATCTTCAGAAGTCCAATAAAGCACAGATCAAGGCAGGATCTTCAAACACACAGAAAATGACATGAGTCTTGCCTGTCCTCATTCCAGATCCGGACAAATCTCTGCAGAACTCCTACGGCTCTCCAGTGAGGAGTCTGAAAGCCTATATCTCATCTCAGGAGTCAGGAAACCACGTGTCACGGTAAGCCAAGTCCAATGGCTGATCTTGTAAATAAAGTCGTGTTGGCACAGCGATGCCCAGAGGTTTACACAGAGAACTGTAGCCTGAAAATATATCTGGCTCTCTATAGGAAAGGATTGCCAAACCCCTGTTCCAACATTGTAACTTAATTTCTTTTATCATCGGAGTTTTCATCATGGCTATTAAACAAGAAAGCCAATGTTGTTGTATATATGCTTATACTTTCTTAATGTTGAAAGCGACATGTAAAAGGGAGGAAGGAAAACACAAGCAGTACCTGGTGGCGGCAAATACCCATGGAAGAGGACACTGCCACAGGACGAGCGCTCGAGTTCTTCACACAGGAGGAGCCTTCTGACTAAAACAGTCCAAGCAAACTTGTCAAGTCATGCAAACAGCACCCCATTTACAGTTTCTCTAGTTAAACAGCGTATGGGACAAAAAAAGAGATATTTACATTAGCCCAGAGTTGACAGTATCTTTTTAATATGAAAATCTACACAAACTAAGCAATGAATTATGCCATCAAAATTGAGGGCCTGTTAGAAAACACATTTCTTTCGGGCAAGCTTGGCTCATGAAAGGAAAGGTCAAATCACACATATAAAAGATGCGTAAACACATACCTAATGGAGTAATTCCATAAAATTCTGCTTCGTGCCTGAGAACATTAATACTCACTCCCCTTCAAAGAAACAAACAAATGATTTAAATTCTCCAACACTGGTAACCTGGGTTATCATCTAAAGCAAAAGGAAAAAGTACTAAGTTCTTAATGTGAACACTTATCAGGCTTTGAAACTTATTTTTTAGTTCATAATATCCTTTATTTTTGATGTGCTTATTATTTGAAAAGTCTAAATGAAAACTGCATGAAAACAAAAATATTTTCTCAGGTACTTAAAAACCAGTCATCTATAAAGGAACTGTCTGACCAAACAAGAGACGAGGACTTCTAAAAGGTTAGTACAGGTAAAGTACCAGGAAGTGTTCGATAAGGCAAGAGGACAAATTATTTTATAATAAGAATAGCTCTTAATGTTTTATAATTATTTTTTACATATTTTAACCTCTCCAATTAAGGGTGATCCATTTCTGATCTATCTGTGCATATGTGATACAGTGCCTTGCACACTTAGCAGTTATACAATTAATATTCATTGGATGGGTAAATTCAGACATATTGCCCTGTCTCATCAGAACTAAAAATTAAAATGGAATCTAAAGCGGGGATGGGGTGGGGTGGGGTGGGGTAGGGTGGGGGCATCTTTAGGAAGGCTATGTTACCCAGATGAACATGATACTCTACACAGCAGTACTGGTACGTAACGTGAGAATGAAAAGTATAAGAAAGAATAAGAGCTTAAAATATCAATGATTCGTCTGAGGTTTCTTTAAAGAGACTCTCTGGTTTTAATAGACACACCAATCGCGATCAAACTGCTTATATTTGTGGGATTGTGACTGACTTAAGAATGGTTCATGTTTTCTCTTTTTTGCTATTCAAAAGCATTTATGGCAATCGCAGGAAGTACTGGCTAATTATAAGGTGTCTCAGATCTCAAATAATAGTTGTTGAATGCAGGTTCAGGGGGAGCATAGGCATACGAGAATGGTATAATTACGATACAGTGTGTATTAAGGCCAATACAGTCATTTTCTGAAAGGATCACAATTCGAATATTTGTTTAAAAACATTTTAAAACATGGTTCTCCCTTTTGGAAGATAGCACATAGGATTTAAATAATAATATCTCCTAAACTGTCAAGTGAAATACGGCATTTTTTTTTTTTTAAGTAAACCCAGATGTTTCAATGATTTGCATTTTGTGGGTGACCTAGCTATAGATTAATCACAACCTTCTGCAAGTAAAGTTAGGCTTCTTTGAAATGAAATCAAACGAAATCGGTAAAAATAAGTACCAAAAAGTAGTTAATAATGCAGTTCCTACTGCCTCCTAAAATCAGGTCAGAAAGCAAAAAAAAAAGCTCATAAGCTCTTTTATTCATTCAATGAATACAATAAAAATACTAAGCACCTACTACATGTACCGAGGATTACCAAAAAAACAAAAACAAAAGCAAAAAAAAAACCCACACAGCCCCTGTGGGTTTCCTCTTTATGGGAATAGAAAGTCCCATCTTTCACACATGGAGTGATGGGTTTGAACTGCTGACCCTGCAGTTAGAAGCCCAACAAGTAATCAGTATTCCACCAGGGCTTGTACTAGGACTACAGCAGGGAAAAAAGAGTTCAAGGTAACTTTTCCCTAAAGAAATAAAAAATCATACAATGTTATGAAATGGTAGTTTAAAAAAAAAACAATTCTTATAGTTTGGGCTAAAAAAATAAAAATAGAACTTTAGTGAAGTTCATCAGGAACATAAAATTTAAAGGGGCCATAAGGAATTTAATTAAAGCATTTATGTTAGAACTGAGCAAATTTAAGGGCTAGTTTAAATGACCAAGCATTTATTAAAAGAACGGAAACAAAAGGAGGAGCACCGGACACCTACTCTCATGGAGCCCAAGGAAAGAGCAGGGGATAGCAGGCAATCAGGAGGTGCTCGTTTGGATCTTAAAGCCGACTGAGATGAAAATAAAATAAACCTTTCACCAAACCTGGGCTATCAAGTCAATTCCAAATCATGGTCACCCCACGGGTCAGAGAATAACTGATAGTATTTCCAGGGCTGGTAGTAGCTAAAAACTCAACTGCTAAACAGAAGGCCAGCCGTGAAAACATCCCATAGTCTGCATTCACAAAGGTTAGTCTTGAAAACACTAGCGGGCAGTTCTGCTCACCGCTATCTGGTCACTGAATCAAAGTCGGCTCAATGGTATCGTGCTTTGTGGCTGGTGATGTTTGCATGTTTACAGAAGCGGGTTACCACATCTTTCTCCTTTAAGAGTGACAGGTAGGTTCGAACTGCCAAATTTTCAGTTAGGAGTCAAGCACTAAAACCATATTATCACCATGGGTCCTTGGTGAGAAGAAAACTACAAATGCTGCAACTCATAGAGCCCCCACGAAACAAAGGAGAGCACCCCATAGTCTTTCCTGGCTGGTTCTTTATGGAAACAGACTGATTACAGTCTTTCTCTTGGGAAACCACTGGGTACTCACTACTCTTTGGGTTGACAGCCCAGTGCTTACCATTGCACTACCAGGCATTGATATGAGTAACAGTGATTCCGTGGCAGAAAACAACAACAACAAAGAGAGTCCTAGGCAGACAGAATGCTGTGAAAGTGGCAGTACTGAAAACATTGAATATTCGGTGAACAGAGAAGAGATCAAAGGGGAAATTATGTTTAAACACAGCCCCCAAAAGGCTACAGGCTAAAATTTTAAAGTATAAGAAAATAAGCAATGATCAGATTATAAAGTTTTAAAAAGTGAGAAAACGTCCAAAATTCTAAGAGAAAGTGGTTTTAAGTGAATGAATATTTGTTGTGCTGTGCTGGCGTGTGTTTTACTGTGATGCTGGAAGCTCTGTCACTGGTATTTCAACTACCAGCAGGGTCACCCGAAAGTGAACCAATTTCAGCGGAGCTTTCGAACTAAGAACAGACTGGGAATAAGGAACAGGCGTCCGCTGGTAAGGAACTGGTCACTGAAAACGTCACAAAGCGCATTGGGGCCTGTTAGATACTGAGAAGCTAATGGATAGGAGCAGCACATTATCAGAGATTGGACTGGCAACGAGCCCCTCAGGAAAGAAGGCACTCAACCTATGACTGTGGAAGAACTGTCTTCTCAAAGTATATTTGACCACAGTGATGTAAATAAGCCTGCAGAATTAGACCAGGGCCTTCAGTTGCCGATGGGACACTATTCAAGAGAAGAAACAAAATGAGAAGAAACAGCTGCAATCATCTACTCCTATTCGCTTCTTGGAGTGTATGAAGTATGAATCTAGGAAAATTGGAAGTCATCAAAAATGGGATGGAACACACAAAGACCAAAATAGTGGGCATTAGTTGAGCTGACATGGACTGGTCGTGGCCATTTGAATCCGAAAGGCATAATGTTTAAATCAAAGACTCACAAGGAACGGCAATGCATTCGATGTAAAATATGGACATCTCAAGACCCTATACAAGGAAATCTAGCCAACTCAACTGTTTCAAATGTATGCACCAACCACTAGAGCTCATGATGAAGAAGCTGAAATTTTTAATATTATCTTCAGTCTACATTGATCAAACACACAATCACGAGGCACTGATAATTACTGGTGATTGGAATGCAAAAGTCAGAGACAAAGAGGAAGGAACAATACATGGAAAATATGGGCTTGATGCTAGCAATAAAGCTGGAGATCAAATAAAATTTTACAAGACCAGCAGCTTCTTCATCAAAAATATCTTTCTTCGACAACACAAATGGTAACTAGATATATGGACTTCTCCAGATGAAATACACAGAAATCAAATTGATTTGGTTTGATTTGACAAAATCAAATCTGTGGGAAGAGACCTTGGAGCAGCTCGATCTCAGCTCTCAATTTCTCCTATGTAAGTTCAGTTTGGAGCTGAGAAACCTAAAACCAGGTATGCCCACAAGAATAAAAATATTACCTTAAGTCCATCACCTGAAGTTCAAGAACAGATTTGAGGCACTGAACACTAATGACAGAAGACCTGGTAAGCTGTGGGAGATATCAAGAACATCAAATATGAAGAAAGCAATAGGTCATTAAGCCAGGAAAGAAAGAAAATCCCAAAGAGACTCTTAAACTTGCGGTTAATCATAGGTAGTTAAGGCAAATGGACAAAATGATGAAGTCCAACACTGGACTCAAGCATAAGTCAAGAGCTGAAAAGAAAATTTCAAAGACAGAGCAAAACATTAAAATCAAATGTGCAGAAAACCAGAGTAAAAAACCAAAAAGGAAGATGCTCATCAAATCTTAAACTGGAAGAACGCAAGAGAAACTCCAAGCCTCGTGTTGTAATATTGAAAGGTTCTATGGGACAAATATTGTATTATGCAGAAAACATCAACAGAAGAGGGAAAAAATATAGAGTCACTATACCAAAAAGAACTAGTTAACATTCCACCATTTCAAGAAGTAACATGTTAACAAGAACCAACAGTACGAAAGGAAGACGTTCAAGCCAACAAGAGCACATTAGACAAAACCAAGGCCCAAGAATGGATGGAATACCATCTGAAATGTTTCAACAAGCTGATAAAGGGCTGGAAGCACTCACTTGTCTATGCCAAGAAATTTGGAAGACAGCTACCTGGCCAACTGACTGGAAGAGATCCATATTTGTTCCTATTCCAAAGAAAGGTGACCCTCCGAAAATGCTCAAATTACAGAACAATTCCATTGATAGCACATGCAAGTAAAATTTTGCTGAAGCTCAACTAACAGCTGTTCCATCAGTACACTGACAAGGAGCTGCCAAAAAGTCACACCGGATTCAGAGAAGGTCATGGAACAAAGAATATCATTGCAGATGAATCTTGGCTGAAAGCAGAGAATACCAGAAAGATGTTTACTTGTGTTTTATTGACTGTGCTGATGCATTCAACTGTGTGGATAACAAAATAAGGATAATCTCGAAAAGAGAGGAAATTCCGGAATACTTCATTGTGTTCATTAAGAACTTGTACTTGGATCAAGAGGCCGCTGTGCAAACTGAGTAAGGGAATACTGCATGGTTTCAAATCGGGAAAGGTGTGGGTCAGGGTTGTAACGTCTCATCATACTAATTTAATTTAATTTAATTGTATGCTGTGCAAATAATCAGAGAATTTGGCATCAGGGTTGGGGGAAGGCTTATTCAAAAACCTCGCTTGCTGATAGTGAGAAGGACTTAAAACACTTGCTAAAGAAGATCAAGGATTGAAGCCTTCAGTTTGAATACACACACACACAACCCTCATAACTGGATCCATAGATAACATATTAAAAATGGAGAAAAGATTACTGTTGTCAAAGATTTTGTCTTGCTTAGATCCATAATCAATACTCATGGAAGCAGCAGTCAAAAGCTCAAAGGGTGCATTGCTTTGGGCAAATCTGCTACACAAGCCCTTTTTAAAGTGTTGCAGCAAGGAGGTTACTTTGAAGAAGAGTGCATCGGAACCAAGCCATGCTGGAGTAGTAGGGTATGCATTGGGCTGCTAAATGAAAAGTCAGCAGTTCAAAACCACCAACGCTTCTGTAGCAGAAATATGAGGCTTTCTACTCCTGTAAAGAATGAGCATCTCAGAAAGCCACAGAGGCAGTTAGTTCTACCTTACCCTATAGCATCACTAGGGTTCAGAATCGACTTGATGGCAATGAGTTCAGGGGGAGAAAGGATGGTGGCTGCTATCTACACAAGTTTTGTTCTGAGGGAATTTTCATCCTAAATTATATCAAAAATATATATCTATCAATAAGAACTTACTTTAAAAGGATGTACTTCTTACCTTAAGTCTAGTTCTTTTGTCCGAAGAAAATTTAAAATAGGTGCAAATGCTGCTGGATCCCTGTCAATAAATATCTGTAAATGAAGAATTGTTTTTATTCTCCAATTACAAATTAAACACAAAGTCTAAATTTTTTAAAGACTCTATTTTCTGGATTCCACATTTCACATTCTGATGTTTCTAAAATCGGGATGCAGTTTATAACTATGTGTATTTAATGTGGTAATGTCTTTTATTTCCCTGGAAAATCTATTATTAAAACAACACACGGCATTTAATATGTAGCAATATAGTAGCTATTAATTCAGTTTTCCCACTTCTGTTTAATATTCTTTGTAATCTTAAAAATCAAACGTGAGGGAATTTTTAAAATCTGAATTATATTATAGAATCAAATAAATTCTTTAAAAACACTGCATAAACAATGCTTTCTTAGCATTGTCAAACTATTAATTAATGAGAGCAAATATGAGTTATGTAACTTGAGATTTGTATGTGAACAATTTAAACAGTAAACTTTAATGCACACAAGGCAATAACAAAAAATACTGCACCCTACTGTCAAAACTGGAAAAAAATATTCTTTTCAAAATACAAAAAGAGTAAATTATTCATCATGACCCTAATAGAATGATACTGGAATCTACTACATTGATTCCCTAAAGGCTAGGGTGGAAAAATAACCAAACCTTTTCAAAGGTCCATATGATAAAGAAGGGAGAAACGGAATGGCTGAACCTGTTTTAGCATCAAAACTTCTATTTGAAAGGGAGTGCTGCAATGGAATGGAGGGTTCAGCTGCTAGCCAAAAGGCCGAGGGTTCAAAGGTCCACACATTGGAGCCTCTGATGGCTGGTGATCGACTTATAAAAAATTATCCATGATGCTGTAACACACATGGCACCATACTGAGTCATAATAACCTCAGTAACTACTTTTAAGATTGTTAACTTTGGTCAAACTTGAATGAATATAGCATTACAAAAAAAAGCATTACAATGTGCAATGCTATAAAGAACCAATTTTGTAGTTATCTTTTAATTCAATGAAGAAAGGATCTCTTTTCCATAAACTGAAGAATTTTAATCACTTACCAGCCAGTTATCCTTTATGTTTTCCAATTGCACATATTGTTCTTGTTCTCAGTCAAATGAGTTTCACTGAAAACCCACGTCTTACACAATGCATGTTATAGTCATATAGGCTACTTTTAGCAAGGCACAAGTAAAAGTTTTTCACAAGTGCTATGCTATGAATAAAAATAATATATGGTGAAAACCATATGAACTAAATCCCATTTTCCCAATAAAATATCTAAATAATCTAGATGAATGAGTAACTCTGAGTGAAATACATAATTAACTTTTGCCAAGAATGTACATCAACATTATTTGCAATCAATCACAAATAAAATATAAAAGTTTTTATAAGACATGGGAAATGTCACAAGTAATAAAACTCTTTATGTCAGCATTAATCGTGAATATACATTGACAACTGCTCAACCAGGGTCCTAAATTCTAGCTTTTGAAGAAGCAGCCCAATGTTTTATTACTGATGTCTTTTTGATAGAGAATACGATTTTTGCTACTTGATTGCATCTGGAAACTTGATCATAGCACACCATTTGTTACTTAGCTGATTTCAAATAGACGCTTTATGTTTTTGTGAGCAGCCACTATCATTGACCCTAGCCATTTTACTTTACATCCTGCCGTGCAAACTGGGCATTCCTTCACTCCACCATTGCTGCACACGTTTATATTATTCTCCTAAGTAAAAAAATAGGCCTTTGTGAATTTAAACATTTACTATTCTAATTCATTGTTTTTAAAATGTAGTATTATATATTCATCTATCTTTTTGTTAATGGTGTCCTGGTTGCACAAGGGTTAAACATTTGACTGCTGGTTAGATCCCACCCAGCAGTCCCTGGGGAGAAAGACTGGGTGATCTGCTTCTTTAATGGTGGTGAGTTTGTGCCAAGAAATCTGGGCAGACTCCAGGTGTCATTACATGCCAAAGAACTGCCCCATTGGGTTTCCTAGGCTGGAGTCTTAAGGGGCAGATTGTCAGGTTTTCCCTTCCATCCAGTGGCCAGTGTGTTCTACCAGCATTTAACCACTGCTCCACCAGGGATCCTTCCTGTAAAGATTACAACTCAGAAAAGTCTATAGGGCAGTTCTACTCTGTCATATGGGATCAGCTTAAGTTGAAATCGACTCAATAGCACACATCAAGATTCATTAAAATTTCAAGATTCAAACAATTATTGGCTAAATATAGTGTTATTTCCTCTTTTGTCAACGGGAGCTCTGATTTTACAATGTCCAATATAAATATTTAATTTACTGTATGCAATGTTCATTGTTTAGGGTTCTCTTCTCTAACTTCTATGGAAGCACTCTACGTGACAAATGTAACCAGAGATGCACCATTTTTTCATTTAATGGTTATTGAGATATTAACTTTTCTATCTGATTAAAGTCACGACATCATAAAGAACAAGCATTATAAGCATTACATAACCTAACACAGACATCTATATGTGAACAATATATACTTACAGCACCAGTTTCATCTCGAAGTGTTGAAATTCTTCCACTCAGCAAACTTTACAAGGAAAATAAGATGTAGTTAGATTTTTAAAAGTGACTATAAACAAAGGTCCTAAATCTTTATCAATTCTCAAAGACCACTACAAATAACTCGTGCTATATCAAAGCATAAACTAAAATATTCCTTTAAACAGTTAACAATTTTACTTTTTAAAAATTTTAAACATTAATTTGACAACAAAACACACTATTTTGGAGAATACCAAACTGATTTATTTGCGTGATAACAGATTATATGAAATACCTGGAAAAAAAAGAATCTGGAATCCACATCAGCGTTTGTCTTGAGGTACTGAATCTGCAATTAAAATGATCTGGTATTATAAATGAGAACAAGATTTGAGGTTACAATGTAAAATGGCTTGCTTCTTTAATATCCTAATGACTTAAAAGCTGGCACATAGTTAAAGCTATTATCAACTATACTCATCAACCATATTAGATTTAATATTTAAAATTTTGTTATCAGCTCAGTTAAGAGTATCCAAGGAGCTATCAACAAAATCAAACAACTCATTGCCATACAAGGCTTCCCAAAGCACTGCTCTCCATTCAGCCAATGTGCTGGAGAGTCAACACACAGTATCTCCGGGTCGCGTTTCATCTCCACAGCAAATACAGACAAACAGGGAGTGTGCAATTCATGAAGGGGTTCCCTTCTGACTTCCCTTAAGAATTCCCTGAAGTCAGTTCTGCCCCATATAGGATACTTTTTTTAATGTATAATTTTAATAACTCTTATTACCAGTATTGTTATAAATAAGACCTTTATTATTTCAAGGCTGAAACATACATATAAACACTGCCGGTGAACATCTGAAAATGACAACATGAGCAAATAGTGCTGCAGCCCTATGTGTAATACAGCAAACAAAAGCAAGAGACACTCGGAGTGCAGTCCTAAGAGTGCACAGATGCTAAAGGTTAACTGTAATACAGCACAAATCAGGGCCCCTGCACTTTGCTTTCCCTGTCTAACATAGAAGTTCTTCTGCATAAGCTCACACAGTGCATGCTCAGTAACACTTTGTCTGTTTACAGCAGATAGAGCTTGTCATACCTAAAAATCTAAGTCTGAATCTTTTCTGACAGTACTGATGTTTTCTCTTTCCAAGTACTCTGGATTATGTTATCATTTTCTGAGCTCTCATTGTAGATTCATTTTACTTGCGTATAGTATATATAGTATAGGCAGTACATATTTAACATACATACTATTTAATGCAGTGTGGGACTATTTGCAACTTTTGCATTTATTCATTAAAACTCATACAGCAAATACACATACCACACACAGACACACACATACAATAGACACCACAGACGGGCTTTTAAAAGCTCATGGAAAAAGGAATTAAGATTATGCATTCCAAAGGAGGTAGAAGAGAAATCAGAGGAGGGGAGGGCAAGGTATTGGTGGTGGTTGGGGTGATAGGTGGTTTAAATTGTTAAATAAGAAATTGGTGACCTGAACTGTAAATTCCCACTTCACAATTTTAAAAAATTGTTTTCAAAAATGCAATTTTCCATGAACTTTTTAAAGCTCTTTTGCTGTATGTGTACATGTATATGTACACACACACACACACACACACACACACACACTTTAGATTAATTGCCACTTGATCAAACCAGCTAAGGGGGTTTTAATCAAAGTTTAGCTGTCTGGGACAGAAAACTAACAACCCATTTTAAATGGCATGCATTATAGGGCGTATCCAGTCCAGTTCTTGTCTCTCATAAGATGAATATTTTCATTTTAAGATTTATGTATAAATATGTTTTAGGATATTAAGAATTAAGTATAATATGTATGAGGATAAATCAAAATGGTTTCCCAGTGTATTAGTCTAGGTACTTTGGAGAAACAAATCCACAGCAACTCATATATAAGAGAGAATTTTATGTAAAGAAAAGGTGCATCACGAAAACATCCCAACCCAATGCTGCCCAAGCCCACAAGTCCAACATTAACCCATTAACCCAACACCAGTCCACAAAGTCCTCCACCTCACAAAACAGAGGCAATGATGCCGACTGTAGGAGGAAAGCTGAGTCCGTGAATGAACAAGCATCTCAGCACTAGCAGGGGTCTCCACACTGGCTGCTCCAGCACCCAGGGCTGCATCGGGATAGGTCAATCTTGCAAGCTGAAGCAGGGAACTGCTAAGGCAGCTGCACCCGGTGCAACCATCACAAAACAAGGGACCCCGAGAACTAGAAAGGCGAGGCTCACCACCCATTTATCCCTTCGCCTTTCAACCAGCCCCACATGTGATTATCGTCCAGGCTGGCACAATTAACTAACTCACCCAGCAAAATGCATTTAAACATGTCTCTGCCTTACTCCATTCCACCCTACAGCCTGATCAAAGACTGCTTTTCCCCCCAAATTCGAAGAACATTTAAAAGGAACACTATTTGAATCCAAACTGCCATTTTGAGATGATGTAAGTTGAAGAGCCAGCATAAACAGAAGGGCTAGACAGATGGGAAACAGTAGGGAACACACCTAGATGTGGGGAAACAAGTTTCACATTCTGAAATTTTTGTTAAAAGGTTTCTATTATTTTGTAGCAATTCTTTTCGACTTACCCTTGAACTTCTACTCTCTGCCTGCATCATTTTATTCTCATAGACAGAACTTAGACAACCTCAAGTCACATTTTATATACATGCTTTAGCATTACAGAAGATGCTGGGGTGTTGTTTTTTTTTAACTAAACAAGGTGAGAGAGTAACTATAGATAGTAGCACTGGATGTCATGTGCTGTCGCACTAAGAAACATGGCCTCACGATTCAGCAAAAAACAGCTTAAGGATGTTCCCATGGCTACCCCGTAAATACTGTATCACTATAGGGGATCATGATGCTTCTGCAGAGTAGGAATCCCAAACATCTCAGCAATGATGCCACTCCCTGTTCCAAGTACACAGGGCACTCAGGTACCTGAAGCAACGGTGGGCTTTAATTTCTGCAGGAAAGGTTCACGCCTCTACAATGATTTAAAAGCTCCGCGTGCCGCAAGTGATGGAGACGGAAAGCCATCTGGAGTAAAGGCACCATGCTCGGCCGAGCAGGTCACAGAAAGAGGAAGACAGTCTATCAACAAGATGGACTCACGCACGCAGTAGCTGCAACCATGGGCACAGGAGGAGGCAGTGTTTCGCTGTAAGTAGGGTCCCTGAGTTGGAACCAGGACAGTCTCCCAGCCACTGGACAACAGGGGTAGAGGGTTGGCTTGATCATTTCAAGCAAACCAAAACAAATCAGTCACTGCCATCATATCAAGTTGACTCTGCCTCAAAGCAACCCTGTAACCAAAACACAAACTAACTGCTGTCCAAGCAATGCTGACTCATAGAGACTTCTGTAGGTTTCCGAGACGGTAACTATTTATGGGAGCCCAGGGTCCAGACTTTCTCCCTCACAGGTGCAGGTGGTTTCGAACTGCTGACCTTTTAGTTAACCGCCCAACACTGAACCACTACACCAACAGGTTCCTGTGCTCATTTCAAAGTGAAGGCAAATTTACATAACAATACAGAACCAGTTGAGAGTTGTTCTCAAGTTCCTAAAGCAGGGACTTACTAACCTACTTTTAAGTCAATCACAATTAAAAACAAGTGTTAAGTATCTCAACTGGCTATACTGTTACTCTTCAGTATTACCACACCCTGACTGCCTACTCTTGTTTATTCTATTGTGTGTTTTTTGCATCTATAAATCCTTGGACGCATACATTTTCATATTTGGGGGGGTTAAAATCCAGTTCTTACATTAAGAAACCTATAACTTGTCTTCCATGGAGTGGATCTATGTAGCAGGAATAAACATGTAACTTCTTTAACTCAAAACGTTCATTTAGGGGCTGAAAGAAAGAGGGACAGATATGCAGAAAGAATAGGGTTGACTTCTCTAACACACATTTTAGGATTAAAATACTACATTTTTATCACTATATTCCACCTAGTTTTTCTTAAAATGTATACTTTAAACACTCGTTAAGAGCTTTAAATGTTGAAAATCTTTTATATTCTCCATACTTGTGAAAGATCCTAAACTCCAGAGGCCTTCATCCTTCCAAGCCTAAAACTCAGCTAGCCCCCCTTCAAAACAGAAGAAATAACCCTTTCTGAAAGGCGTGACTCAAACGTCACAGAAAAAAATCAACAAAAACTGTTTTGTTTTGTTTTCTTTTGAACAAGCTGAATCATA
Organism: Echinops telfairi; assembly: GCF_000313985.2. Taxonomy (NCBI): domain Eukaryota; kingdom Metazoa; phylum Chordata; class Mammalia; order Afrosoricida; family Tenrecidae; genus Echinops; species Echinops telfairi. The sequence goes on along the minus strand of NW_022111324.1, from coordinate 62,853,696 downwards.
GGCTTCTAAGAATGGAGCGGAAGGCCCGCAAGGAGAAGCAGAGAATCGCTCAGTGTGGGTACTCCGCGTGCCCACACTGTGCCAAGACCCCGAGCTTCCCAGAACCAACTGTTCACACCGCCGTTTCTGGACAGGCTGTCCTAAAAGTTGAACAAATCCTTCCAGAAACTCTGAAAATAAATGAGCACATGTCTGCAAATACACTGCTCTGCCTCCGCGGACATTCTGAGGCTACAAACAGAAGAACACAACACTCGTGCGGGCTGCAGCCTGCCGCCACCTCGCTGGCCCCAGAGCAAGGGAGGCAGGTTCATTGGCAACCGCCAAACCACAAGGCCCGCTGGTACAAAACAGAGTCCTGAAACCTTCTCTACGGTCAGCAAGCTGATGCCTTCGAAATCACGAGAAGGGCAAAGGTGGGCATTCCTAGGCTCAGCCCCCCGGACCCCGCTCTAGGTAACCCCAAGAGGCCCTTCTGCGCCCCCTTCCCGGAGTAGACGCGACACCAGCTCCGAACGGGCCAGCTTTCGGGCCGCTAGCAGGGCCTGCGCTCCCTCCCGGCTGCACTCCCAGGCGCCCGCCGCCC
>NW_022111324.1:62834654-62852573 GCF_000313985.2 Echinops telfairi | reverse complement strand
CAAAATACCGCGGCGCTCTTCCGTTCGCCCGCGCGGCCGCCGAGAGAGAGGAGGAGGAGGGAGGAAAGGCTGGGGAGGAGCTTCCCACGCTGCAGGCCGCCGCCGCGGGCGGCCTGGGGAACGTGCTCCTGGCGCAACGCCTGCCGGGCCAGGATTCCTTTTCTTCCACCTGTAGGGTCTCCAGGAGCTTTTCCCCCACGGCAAGCCCAAGCCCTTTCCCTTTTTCGTTTAAGATTTCCTAGTACTGGCGGTCAAATTCTTCAATTTGAGAGCAAGCCTGGATCAAGTGCCCTGGCATCTTATCAACATGGATTTGGGTTAAGCGATTAAAGTACAAATTTTTCAAAGATCTCAGAAAGTAATGCTTACCTAGTGCAAATGTAGTGAAAATTGGGGGGATTTCAACCCTTAATAGTGCTTACCTTAGTTTACCTTAATCTGTTCAATGGCTTCCCCACTCCCTCAAACAATTTTAAGTTGCTAAACAGGGAAAGAATCCTAAGAACAAAAAGCCTAAGGTGGTGCATTCCCCAACAACATGTTCCTAGAATGTAGTAAGCACGCAACTAATATTAGACACAGAGACATATACATTTTATTCATGTATGCTGTAAGCAGGATATATGGGAATCAGCCCTGTGTAATGTGAACAGCGCCTAATGATTTCTCCAGCTGACAAAGGCTGTGCACATTTTTCAGAAGTTCTTTGTTTCTGGTACTAAAACTTCATCAGGAATTTTGTGTTTTGTTACAGTTGTACTACAAGGATTCAAACTGAAAGCCTTGTTTGAAGGCAGGCTTTTATTCTCTCTGTTAGGATAATGTAGTGTGGTAGTTACATAAATCTGTCAACTTGAGGGTCATAAGAGTGAAGGGGTAGAGGTTAGCCTGTCAATCAGGACACAGCCTGTTGCCGACATTTGGAGGCACCACTGAGAAAAATAGCTGTTGAGACTCTCAGGAGGAGATGCTTCCACCATCACGGGATCCACCAGACTTTCCACTCGCTGGCCTGACGTCTTCCAACATTCGGCATCATTTGGAGCGGCTACCTGGGTCTGAAGAGGAATTATGGACTAATATCAGACATATGGGCTAATATTGTACTTATGGGCTTGATCTGGACTGGGGTGTTTCTTAATATGCAATTCATCTTCCATATAAAGCTCTTCCTTATACATGCAAGTATGCCCCGGGATGTGTTTCTCTAGTTCACCCAGCCTAACACATTTAGAAAGCCATTGGTTGGCAAACATACTGGTGATAGAATTACTTTGTCCAGACCTGACTTGAAAGAGGGTAGTAGGAGGGAAGAAACTAAAAGGACAGGCAAAACGCACTATGAAAATGCCAGCAGCAAATAAAAACATTTTTTAAAGAATAGCAGTATTTATAGATAAAATATAAAAATTATTTTCCCCAGCAAGCAATGGGAACACTGATTAAACTAATTTGTATTTTTCTTTCTTTTCCTCACAAATATTATCACTGCTTTAAAGATTTACCGCGATCAAAAAAAACGTGGCTCCACATTCCACAGCTAACAGACAGCATAACAGGAATTTGAAGCCAGGCAGGTGGAATTCAGTCACTTTTATTCAACCTTACACATGGCACCATTCCTCCCTTGATACTGGAAGGTGGGTTAAAGTTCATATTAAAATAGTACCAAGTTATCAATTCTTTATATTCCATACAGTGTGAGCTATCTTTAACTCCACAGTAATGCACTCTCTGAGGAGTTGAAGCTTTGTTCTCAAATTTGAATAAAGTGGTAAAAATGCCATTTAGTTTTCTCTAGGCCTGTTACCTTGAAGAATATCCAAAAACGCTTGCTAGCAGATTTTGACGCTTAATGAGCACAAGAGGCAACTCAGGGTTCGAACGTTTCTCTGGCCATTGTTAGGTGGCATTGAGTTGGTTCTTGACTCAAAGTGATCATGCATAGATACAGCAGAAAGAAACACTGCATGGACTTATGCCATCCTCACAATTATTGTCTTTGAACCTATTCCTGTAGCTGCTGTATCAGTACATCTCTTTAATGACCATACTTGTTTCTGTTGATCCTCTCCTTTACTAAACATGATGTGTCACCTGATCACATGTCCAAGTATGTGAGATGAAGTCTTGCCATCCTCACTTCTAAAGAGCATTCCCACAATACTTCTTCCATGACAATTTTACTTGTCCTTCAGGTAGTCCACGGTATTTTCAATATTCTTTGCCAACAGCATTATTCACATGCATCAATTCTTATTTGGTCTTCCTTATTTGTTGTCTAACTTTCACATGCAGATGAGGGCATTGAAAATATGGCTTAGGTCAGGCAAGGTTAGGTTTATTGTGCCAACTGGGCTTCCATAGGAACATGTGGGTAGAGTTTGATCAGGTTGCAGCTTGACTGAAGGGCTACAAGACAAATGGCTTTCCAAGGCCCTTCCCTCTTTCTCCCTGGTCATTGGACCAGCATTCTGCTGCCTGAGCTAGTCCTTTGCCTCAACCATGTGCTGCACTATTGTGGACCGAACCAACCCGTGGACAGTGTAGCCTTGCTGTGCATCACTAGAGCTTGAGGATCTAGACTTCTTGAGAATCCATTGGGACTGCTTCGCTCTGCTCCCTCACTACTGGCCTCTGCTATGCCTCAACTTCTCATCTTCTTGTGTTGCTGGCACATCCTGTTTGTCTTGCCTGAGGGCAGACTCCACTGTCTGCCTCCTTGACCTTGGACCAGCTGTCCGTGTGAGTTGAAGGACCTTCAGTATATTAACTGTTCTGTGAAAGTGAGCTTGAATGAGCCTCCTGTACTGCTGTGGGGACTAATTAGCTGTTATGTTATATTCCTTCTCATTATATAAACCTAACCTTTTAAAGAGATACAAGTGTACTGGTTTTGTTTCTCTAGAGAACCCTGCCTAACAGGCATATCTTGTAGAAGCGGGCAAGCTCAGTCTGAGTCACCACAGACTGGAGGCTGCAAAAACCTCTGCATTCAAGGTCAGCCAGTCAGGTCAGATGCCAGGGTAGTGATATCTCCTGGGACTGACAGACAATAAGGCAGGCCATGGGCTCAAGTCTGAGAACCAATGGTTGATGTTCCAGATGCAGGATCCAAACCCAATAAAAAGCAAACAAGCACCTATATATAGGAAGTAGACCATACCCACAAGGAAACCTTTCAATTGCATCAGGGCTGTGATCTGAGTAAGGGTATTACATTCCACCCTAATCTTTTACCTGATTGGCTACTCACAACGATCCTATTATGGAGTCCATTACACTGTGTTAGGTTAGAATATGTAAGATTAATAGATCTTAATTGCCAAACCACTGAGGATCCTGGACCAGCCAAGTGGACACCAAACCAGCACAGCTTGTTTTTCAAGAATATCTTCAGTGTAGTTTAAATTTCTTAGTCCAATGCCAGTACTTGATCATAAGCTACCTATTAAAACAGTTGAAAGTCAACCAATAGTTCGGTTAGAATAAGACGTTAAAAATGAAAAAATAATTATTTGGAGAAGGGCTCTTATCTTTTCTGAAATAAAGGAAAGTATATTCATCTCACTTAGCAAGCCATCTGAACAGAAGCATCAAGAGGTCTGAGTGTAAAACAAATGGTCATGATTTCTTGATGTGTCTGGGTCAATGTGAGATATATATTCAGTGATTTCTTACTCCTAAAACTTACATTCAGGGTATGATTTACATTTAAAGACCAAATTCCAACACCATGAACAAAACAAAGTCCCAGTCCAATACCAAAGGCAACTGCCATCAACTTGATTCACACTCACGACAAACCTCTATAGGATTTCCAAGACTGTACATCTTTATGGACTAACCGGATCTGTAAGGTAGAGTTGGGGTCAAGATATGGGGTGGGGGGACCCATTAAAGAACTAGAGGAAAGTTGTGTGTTTCATCGGTACTATACTGCACCCCGACTGTCTGGTCTCTTCCTTGTGACCCTTCTGTAAGGGGATGTCCAATTGTCTACAGATGGGGTTTGGGTCTTCACTCCCCATCCCCCCCTTCACATCAATATGATTTTTTGTTCTGGGGCTTTGATGCCTGATACCTGATCCCATTGACACCTCATGATCACAGGCACAGATAAGAGCTCACAACACAGGAATGCAGGACAGATAAACCCCTCAGAACCAATAATGAGAGCAGTGATACCAGGAGGGGAAGGGGAAGGAGGGGGAGAAAGGGGAAACCAGTCACAATGAGCGACATATAGCTCCCTCCCAGGGGGATGGACAACAGAAAAGTGGGTGAAGAGAGACAGGGATCAGTGTAAGACATGAAAAAAATATTAATTTATAAATTATCAAGGGTTCATGAGGGAGGGGGTGGAATGAGCTGATACCAAGGGCTCAAGTAGAAAGAACATGTTTTGAAAATGATGATGGCAACATATGTACACATGTGCTTGACACGATGTATGGATGTATGGATTGTGATAAGAGCTGTAAGAGCCCCCAGTAAAATGATTTTTTTTTTAAGGAAAAGGAAGTTAGACAACTGGAAGGGAATCTCAGCTTAGGGAAATACTCCAAAGATGTGTGAGATGAAGGGAAAGTGGAGAAGCTGATTATAGACACCAGAAGATTAACCTCTGATGAAATAAGGCATGTCTTATGACACAGAAGTGGTTACTACTAAAACAGAATCTGGTTACTACTAAAGCAAATTCTGCATAGACACCGTTCAAGTGCACCATCACAGTGTTACAGCTGATGCCTTCAAAATCACGAGAAGGGCAATGCATGCACTTTGTGAATGGTATTTGACTACAGTAAACAGCTCAGTGTGATCTGGAACTAAAAGCACTCCTCCCAGGACTGACACCAGACTCATCACTTCGTATTTCACTGGGCATCACCGTAGCTGCTTTGCCTGCATCTGCCTTCGTTCCTAACCTGGCCAGGTCTGCAGATGCAGGTTAGGGAACTGATGTCACGAGGGGCAAAGCCCTCATGCCCCAACATTCCTATTCTCACAATGCTGAAATGAGTGTTTCAACATCCATGCATCCAGATAGAGTGAAAGGAGGAGAAAAGAGATATGCCGAGATAGCATAAAATCTTTGGCAAAGTTTGCAGCATAGCACTGACGAAACACACAACATTCCTTTAGTTCTTTGATGCTTCCTCTCCCACCCCCACCACCCCCACTATTGTGACCTTAGTTCTGCCTTACAAATCGGGCTAGATGGGAGCATGTACCTTGGTACAGAGAAGAGCTCTCCACATAGGGAACCCAGGACAGATAAACCCCTCAGGAACAATAATGGAAGTAGCATCAATACCATGAGGGTGGGGGAAGGTAGGAGAAGAACGGGGAGAAAGGGGAAACCAATCATAATGATCGACATACACACCCCCCCCCCCGGGGGGAGGGGGGTGGCCAACAGAAATGTGGGTGGAAAGAGATAGCGGATGGTGTAAGATATGAAAATAATAGTAATTTATCAATAGGTCATGAGAGTGGGGGAAGGAGAGAAAAAAGAGAAGCTGATACAATGGGCTTCAAGTAGAAAGAAACTGTTTTGAAAATGATGATGGCAAAATATGTACAAACTTGCATGATACAATGAATGTATAGATTGTTCTAAGAGCGGTAAGAGCTCCCAATAAAGTGATTTATAAAAATAAAAATAAATCTTTGGAAACACAAAAAAAATCTTATGGAAGGAGACAGAATCACCTTTCACAGAGCAGATAGTTGGTTTAAACCACTTTGCTAAGCAACAAAACATCCAACCCACAGTGCTCCAGGGCTCTTTAAAAAAATTAAAACCAGACTGAGAGAAAATATTTGCAATATCTATTAAATCAAAGCTGTTTACTGTTTGTTCTGATTCAAAACCTTGCTGAGAATTTGAATTTCCACTCATGATATACTGAATCAAAATCTACATTTTAGCAAGCTCCTCAGATGATGTAAATAAGATCCCTACTGTATTAAAATGTAGCTCTTGATTTAGTATATCTGTGGTAGAATAAACCAATTTGAAGTCCTGGGTGAGGGGAAAAGCTAATTGTCATCATTGTCAGAGGGAATGTTACTCCCCTAGATTCATTATTCAGTTAACTATTTAATTAGAGATGTGTTGTTTTCCTTAACTGATTTTCGGTCATATTCAATGACTGGCCCAAACCAAAGAAAACAAACTCAATGTCATAGAGCTGATGCCAGATTCATAGTGATCCTATAGGACAGGGTAGAACTGTCCCTGCGACATTCTAAAACTGTAACTCTACAGGAGTAGAAAGCCCTGTCTTTCTCCCATGGAGCGGCTGGTGGTATCAAACTGCTGACCTTGGATATTACAGCTAAATGAATAATCACCATGCTCCCCGAAATCCTAACAACTGGGCAAATAGTTGCAATCTACTTTCCATCATACCCAGGCAGCTGTTTTTTCAGCAGCAGGTCGTCGTGATTTATGGTCACACAGAGTGCAGAAGCTTTGATGTGAAGCATGATCTGCTCTACCCCATTTATTGCTCGTATTTTTTAAAAAAATCATTTTATTGGAGCTCTTACAGCTCTTATCACATACATACATCCATACATACATCATGTCAAATACATTTGTACATATGTTGCCATCATCAAAATATTTTCTTTCTACTTGAGCCCTTGGTATCAGCTCATTTCCACCCCCTTCCACCCCCCTCCCTCAATCATGAACCCTTGATAATTTATAAATTATTATTTTTTCCATGTCTTACACTGATTGCTGTCTCCCTTCAGCCACTTTTCTGGGACATATAATCACCTGGGAGGGGGTTCTATGTCAATCATTGTGATTGGTTCCCCCTTTCTCCACTCCCCTTCCCCTTCCCAACCTTGTATCGCAGCTCTCATTATTGGTCCTAAGGGGTTTATCTGTCCAGGATTCCCTGTGTTGTGAGCTCTTATCTGTACCAGTGTATATGCTCTGGTCTAGCAGGATTTGTAAGGTAGATTTGGGGACATCATAGTGGAGGGGTGGAAGCATTAAAGAACTAGAAGAGAGTTGTGTGTTTTGTTGGTACTTTACTGTACCCTGATTGGGTCATCTCTTCATTCCTGTGACCCCTCTGTGAGGGGATGTCCAATTGTCTACAGATGGGCTTTGGGTCTCCACTCCTCCCTCTACCTCATTCACTTTGATATGATTATTTGTTTTGGGTCTTTGATGCCTGATACCTGATCCCATCAACACCTCAAGATCACACAGCCTGGTGTGCTTCTTCCATGTGGGCTTTGTTGCTTCTGAGCTAGATGGCCCCTTGTTTATCTTCAAGCCTTTAAGACCCCAGATGCTATATCTTTTGATAGCCAGGCACCATCAGCTTTCTTCACCACATTTGCTTATACACCCATTTTGTTTTCAGCAATCATGTCAGGGAAGAATGCCTGGTTATTAGAACAAAGTGTTCTTGCGTTGAGGGAGTACTTGAGTGGAAGATCAATGTCCGTCTGCTGCCTTAATACTTTAACAAATAAATATATGTACATAGATCTATTTCCATAACATTATATATAAATATATTTACGTAGGTACATGCCTGTATTTAGACCTCTATAAATGTCCTTTGCACCTTAGTTCTTTTCTCTATTCTCTTTTACTTCCATTTGTCCCACTATCATGTTCAGACTCCATTCAGGCTTTTTAAATTCCTCTCAGTTACATTGCCCTTAATCAAGCCCTACCAGGCATCCCATGCCCTCCTTGTCATTGATTTTAAATCACTTGTTCCCTTGTCCCTGGATTTGTTGGCACCCCTTTTCCTTTCCCCTGCCTCCCCCTCTCCTATGTCCTCCACTCTCCCCGCAGAACAGTCGGTCCCATTGTTTTCTCCTCCCGATTGTTTATCCCACCTATCTTATCTAGATAGACTTGCCGAGAAAAAAATAAGCACAAAAACAAGGCAAAGCAAAACATAATAACAAAAGAAAACAAAAAGAAACAGTAACAAAGAAAAGCCTATAAACAGTTGCGGGTCTGTCTGTTGACCTTTATGAGTGTTTTCCAGTAGATTCTGATGGGGTGTCATGCCCCAGGCCCAAAGTCTATTTTGGGTATTCCTAGGGGACGTCAATGCTTTGCTCCCCTTGGATGCTTTGTTGCACACCCTTAGTGTTTTGCCCCGGTGCGACAGGGTCAGATCAGGCACAATTCCCTCACTATGTCTGCAGTGTTGTCCCCCATAGCACTATGGGTTAGTGAGGGACGTTGTGTCTAATGGTGGCGCCGGCCCTATGGGAATCTCTATACATTAGCTCTCTGAGCCAGAATATCATCCTATGGGGCTTGGTGGACCAGGATGTGTTCCACACTCTCTCCTTCCCTCTTCACTTGCTCCATATCAGAACCGCCCCTCTCCCTGAGCTGTAGCTTCAGTGCTGCCCTCTGAAGTACATTCTTCTGGGTGCGGGGAGGGGATGTGGAGGGTGGTGTAGAGGAGGGTCCATGTGGTTGGGATTGAGGCTGGCCCCACAGACCTCTCTGTTGTTTCACTGTTTCATGCCGGGATGTTGCATACATGTCTTGGCACACCATTTTGAAGTCTGGTCCCTCTCTTCCTCTTCTGTGGAAATATAAACAGAACCTTCTTCTTGGGTGGGCTAGTGCCCTGTTCCCCTGCTTCCCCTCCCTCCCTTTTCCCCCCTTTCTTTTCCCCTCCTTCTTAGTTGACTACCTTATGTATCCCTGGATTGGGTCTGCCCCTGCCATAGTACCTGGACCTCACCCCAGGAATGTATGTATATAATAGCTTTATCCCTATGCCCTTTTTGTATTTTTAAGCTTACCTCAGTGGACTCATGTTGTACATGTCCTTTTGTGCTTGGCTTACTTTGCTTAGCATAATTTCCTCCAATTCTTCCCATGCAGTGATGTGCTTCATGTGTTCATCACTGCTTTTTAGGAATGTGCAATACTCCATTGTATGTATGTACCACAGTTTTTTAGTCCATTCATCTGTTGATGGAAATTTTAGGTTGTTTCCAACTCCTTGTGATTGGGAACTCCACCGCGATGAACATTAGAGCACAGATATCTGGCAGTGGTTTGTGTCTTGCCTCTTCTGGGTATATGCCCAGTAGGGGGATTGCTGGGTCGCATGGTATCTCAATTTCCATCTGTTTTAGATATCACCAAATCGATTTCCATAAAGGCTGTGTGTACCTCCAGGTCCACCAGTAATGGACGAGAGTTCCTGTCTCACCACAGCCCCTCCAACACTTGTTACTTTCTAATTTTTTGAATTAGGCTATCTTTGAGGGTGTTAGGTGGTATCTCATAGTTGTTTTAATTTGCATTTCTCTTATAGCGAATGATCGGGAACATTTTCTCATATGTTTATTGGCCATTTGGATTTCTGCTCTTGTGAAACTTCTGTTCAGGTCCTTTGCCAACCTCCTCAGTGGGCAATTAGATTTTTCTTTTTGTAAGCTAGCAGAGGACTGTAAATTTAGACAAAATTTAGTAATTTTGTCTCATGTGTCAATACTAAAGATGTTTTCCCATTCTGTGGAACTCTTTTATTACTCTCTTAGTGGATTCTTTTGATGTACACAGGTGTTTTATCTTCAGTATATCCCATTTTTCAATTTGTTCCACCTCTATGTTTGTGTCCTTCCCGATTTCTGATAGCCGATGTATTCTCTGTGGCAAAGTTCTCAGGTTTGTCCCAATTCCCTCATTGATGGTCCTAATAGTTTGTGGTTTTACCTCAAGGTTTGTGATCCACCTTGAGTTTATTCTTGTGCATGGAGTAAGGTAAGGGTCTTGTTTCATTTTTCCTGCAGGTAGATATTCATTTTTTCCAGCACCACTTGTTGAAGAGGGCATCCACTTCTCATTTGATATTTTTTGGGGCCTTTATCAAATATCAGTTGTCAATATGCTGACTTTTATTTCTGGGTTTTCAGTTCTTTTCCATTGGTCTGAGTAGCTGTCATTATACCAATACCATACTGTTTTGACCACTGTGGCCATATAGTATGTGTTAAAGTCAGGTAAAGCAAGCCCTCCAACTTTGACTTTCTTAAGGAGTTTTCAGCTAATTCTGGGCTTCTTCCCTCTATATGAAATTGGTTAAGAGCTTTTCCAATTCTTTGAAGAAAGACGATGGTATTTGTATCAGGATAGCATTGAACTTAGATAGAGCTTTGGGCAGAACTGACATCGTTGCTATATTGAGTTATTGAGTCTTCTGATCCATGAGCATGGGATATTCTTCCATTTGTTGAGATTACTCTTGGTTTCTTGTAATAGTATTATGTAGTTTTCCTTGTGCAAATCTTTTTTTGTTTTTTAGCCAGCTTTATCTCTAGATATTTCAATTTGTTCTGGGCTATTGTGAAAGGTACCACCTTTTTGATCCCCTCTTCCATGGTATTGTCCAATCTATATAGCAGTCCAATATACTTAGGTTTGTTGATCTTGTATCCTGCCAATCTGCCAATAACTGCAAATAATGATAGTTTCACCTCTTCCTTCCCCAGGCATCAAAATACCTTTGCTGTCTTTTCTTTGCCTTATGTTGTTAGCTAGGACCTCCAATACAATGTTAAATAGAAGTGGAGAAAAGAGGCATCCTCATCTGGTCCCTTTTTCAGCGGAGTTTTCTTTTCTTCATTGACTACCACATTGCCGTTGGTTTTTCATGTATAGGTTGTAATATATTGAGGAATTTACCTTTCATTCCTATCTTCTTGAGCGTCTGAAACAGGAATGGGTGTTGGATGTTTTGAAATGCTCTTTCTGCATCTATCAATATTATCATGTGATTCTTATAGTTTTTCATGTCAATGTGGCAAGTGGTCTTCCGTATGTTGAACCCTCCCTGCATCCCTGGTATGAATCCCACTTGGTCTTGTTGAATTATTTGTTTTATATACTTTTGTATTCTATTGGCCAGTATTTTGTTAAGGATTTTTGCATTGATGTTCATTAGGGATATTAGTCTATAGTTCTTAATTCTTGTGGGATCCTTGCCCGTTTTAGGTATCAGAGTTTTACTAGCTTTATAAAAAGAATTTGAGAGTTTGCTGTCTTTTTTTGTGCTCTGGAAGAGTTTGTGTAGGATTGGTGTCAGGTCTTCCCTGAATGCTTGGTAGAATTCTCCTGTGAAACCATCTGGCCCGGGGGATTTTTTTGTTTTGTTATACCATTGATAACCTTGTCTATTTCTTCTATTGCTAGGGGTCTGTTTAAATTCTTGACATCCATCTGGGATAGACTAGGGAGGGATTGTTTTTCCAAGTAATTGTCCATATCTTGCAAGTTGTTGAATTCATTGAAGTACTGGTTTCTGTAGTACTGTGTAATTATCTTTTTTATTTCAGTAGGGTCTATTGTAATGTCCCCTGTTTCATCCCTTATCCTTGGTGTTAAATTTGTTCCTTCCTTTCTTTGGTTATGTTTGCAATGGTCTCTCAATTCTGTTAATCCTTTCAACAAACCAACTTTTAGCAGCCTTAATTTTTTCCATAGTTTTCTTGTTTTCCCTCTCATGAATCTCAGCCATGATTTTATTATTTCTTTTCTTTTGCTATTAGTAGAATTGTCTTTTTGACTCTGCTCTAATTGCTGAAAGTTTTGTGCCAGCATATCAATCACAAGTCTCTCTTCCTTTTTCATGTGTGCATGTTTAGCTATCAAACTCCCTCTGGTAACTGCCTTTGTTGTGTTCCAAAGGTTTTGGTATCTCATATTCTCATTCTTATTGGTCTCTAGAAATTTCCTACTTTCATCTCTGATCTGGGCCACATTTTCAATAGAAAGTTATTCATTCTCTAATTGTTAGCCCTTATCTACTTAATCATCCTTTTATTTCCAGCCTTATGGCATAGTGGTCAGAGAGAGAAGTTTGTATGATCTCTATGTGCTTGACTTTACACAGATTCTACTGGTGACCCTGCATGTGGTCTATCTTCGAATATGTGCCATGTGGGCTTGAAAAGTATTTCAATTTTTTCCCATTTGGGTGGAGAGCTCTGACAATATCTACCAGGTCAAGGCGCCCAATTGTAATGCTTAGATCTATAGCCTCCTTGTTAAGCTTCTTCCCCTGTGATCTAGCTTTCTCACAGAGTGGTATATTAAAATCACCTACTATCATTGTTGAGCCTGTGCTTTCTTTTTTTCATCTTTTGGAGCATTTGATGAATTTTGCAAATTTCTCTTTGGGTGAGTATATATTTATTATGCTCAGTAGTTCTTAGTCTACTGTTCCTTTGAGCATTATATAGTGTCCTTCCTTATCTCTTGTTACATCTTGCACCTTTAGATCAATTTTACCTGAGATTAGGATTGCAAACCCTGCTTTTTTTTTATTGCAATTTGCTTGGTATGTTTGTCTTCAGCCTTTGATTCTCAGCCTATTTTTGTCTGTAATCTTGATACCTATGTCCTGTAATCAGCAGATCAAGGGGTTGTGCTTTCTAAGGCAGTCTGCTAATCTTTGCCTTTTAATGCCTGAGTTCAGTCCATTGATATTCAAGGTTATTACACCCATTTGTGGACTCTGGGATGTCAGCTTGAACCTTTTCTTTTGGGTGTTTTCCTATCTCCCTTTCGTAGCCATGCCTTGTACGTGTGTGTGTGGTTCATTCTTGCCTTCTTTCCACCATTGAGCCAATGCTACCGAGTTTCCCTGAAAGTAAGACATGCCCCGAAAATAAGACCTACTTACAGTTTTGCCTCTCGCTGAAATATAAGGCATCCCCCATAAAATAAGACCTCCCTGAAAATAAGACCTCCCTGATAATAAGGACCCCCGAAGCTACTGTAACTCTGGAATCTAGACAGTAGTGGCGGGCACCGCAGCACAGCTCGCTATTGGCCACAGTGCAGCCGGATCAGACAGGAAGTGCAAGGTCTCTTTCAATCAGAGAGCCCATGCTGCCACCAGGACAAGCTGATGCCTGCTTCTCCCTCTACCCTGAGGGAGTCTGGCTGACTCACAATTAGACAGTGAGTCACCTGGGCCAGCAGTCAGGCACATTGTGTGGACACACAAGGGTGACTGAGGTAGGGGGGAAATGTCTGATAAAGGGATGGGGGGGATGTCTGGTGAAGGTGTCCACTGACACCGGGGTGGTGGGAGGGGGTTACTTAAAATGGCACTGGGGTATCACTTAAAATGACACAGGAGGATCAGAAGGGATTACAAAATGGCAACCCCCTCTGTGATTCTCCTGTGTCATTTTGATTGCCCCATCTGATCCTCCTGTGTCATTTTAAGTGATCCCCTTCCCCCCACCCTGATACCCCAGTGTCATTTTTTTTAACCCCTAGACATGAGCGCAAAAAGTAAAAGCTACTCCATGAAGTACAAGAAAGGAATCGTGGAAGACTCTTGGGGCCAAAATCTGCTTTCTGCAAAGAGAAGATGTTGAATATCCGATTGGTCTGAAAATGGTGAGCAGAGGATGGTGACCTCATCGAACAAGTGGACAAGGGAAATGCTAAAAAGCACAAATGTGGGTCAGGTTGGCAACCATTATTTTCCGAGCTGGAAGACCTGATCTGTGAATGGGTTGTTGACAGGAGAGCAAAGGCTTTGGTTGTGAATAGGGCTCAGATTCAAGAATTTGCCATTGCAATGGCACCACAGTTTGACATAGCCCCCGAAGACTTCAAAGCATCACAACACTGGCTGGATAATTTCCTTCAGCGAAGTGAACTGTCTTTAGGAAGATCCACAACATTGTTTAGGCTGGAAGATGCTCAAGTTATTAAGCGAGCACTTGCATTCAAGTCCTTTACTGATGATGCTGACTTCTCTAAGTACAGTCTTTCCAACATGATTGCCATGGATGAAACTGCAGCATTTATGGGCCAATCATCTCAAACAACAATTGAACAGCGGGGGGCCTCCTCAGTGTACATTCCCTCCACTGTTTACGAAAGTGCACGTGTTTCCTGTATTTTGGCAATTCATCTGGATGGCACTAAAATCCCACCTTTAATCATTTCTAAGGGCAATAAGGAAAAGATTGAACGTGTTTGGGGCATTTTAATTCTTGTAACTGAAAAAGCCTGGGCCACACAAGCAGTTACAAGGAAGTGGGTCTATTTAATGCTGCTGCTTGTTATGCGAGGGAGTCACAGAGGTCTGCTAGTCTGGGATGCAGGCAGCCCTCACCGTGCTAAAGACATGAAGGCATTTCTTCATGAAAGAAAAATAGATCAAATAATGATTCCCGCAAAAATGACGGCCTATCTCCAGACTCTTGATCTTGCAATAAACAAGCCATTCAAGGACAATTTGCGCATGGAAATTAATGACTACATTAAAAATAGAATGGAGAGAAATCAGCATGGAAACTTTGTGAAACCTAAAATGTAAGAAGTTGTGACTTGGGTGAAGAATTCATGGGAGAAAATCACTGACGGTTGCATTGCGAATGCACTACGAGCAGAGTACCTTGACAAGAAGTACTCATTTAAGGACAGTGCTATTACTAAACGTGAGAGATTTGGTCCACTGATTCTGAAAGAAATGGAGTCACAAGAAATTCACCAAGAAATTCAGGGTTTGGATTATTATGATGATGTTCCAGAAGATATTGACACGACTGTCATTGAATAAATGAGTAAATGTACCATAGATTGCTGTACATGGAAATAATAGTAGTAGCAAGAAATTCTTGATACTGTAGGATTCAGTTTGTCTGGTTGTGCTGGTTTGTGATAATAACTACTACCGTACGGTATACAGGTAATAAATTTCCTTTTTTGTTGTTCAACAATGAATGTGTACCGTATTCTTCTTCATGGAAAAATAAGACATCCCCTGAAAATAAGACCTAGCGCATCTTTGGGAGCAAAAATTAATATAGACACTGTCTTATTTTCAGGGAAACAGAGTATCTTGGGGCTTGTTTTCTCTATGTTGACCTTCGGGTGGAGTTGTTCTACGTGGTGGTCCCTTATTTGTGCTTGGTGAGTATTGTTTTTCTGTCCAAAGTGGGCCAGCCAGGATCTTTCATAGGGGTGGGTTTCTTTTAACATATACCTTGAGTTTTTCCTTGTTCGGGAAGACTCTTATTTCTTCGTCTATCTTGATAGATAATTCAGTTGGATAAAGTATTCTTGGGTTTGAATTATTATCCTTCAATTTTTGGAATATGCTGCTGAACTCTCTCCTCTTCATCATAGTGTCTGCTAATAGGTTGAGCATATTCTTATTTGGGTGACTTTATAGGTGTGATAGGCAGGTTTATTATACAAACCTGGCCAATAAGAACATGTGGCATTAATCAGGTCACTCTTTGATTGGAGGGCAAAGGGATGAATGACTTGGCACAGCCAGACCCCCACTCTCTTTCTCTTTGGTGATTGGACCAGCATACAGCTGCTTTAGCTAGTTCTCTGCTTTAACTTGTGAGCTATGCTACCTGTGGGATTGCTAACATGTGGATTGTGTCGCTAGAGTTTCAGGTTCCTTTGAGACTTGCTTCATCATGTTGCTGGTGTGTACATTGCTTGAGCTTGAGGCTGGTGGATCCTGTCATCTTGCATTGCTTGAGTTCGATATCCCATTCAGGCCTGCATTGCTAAGACACTGAGCTGCTGAATGTTGGTGATCTGCCCTGCTGTTTGCTGCCTGTGGAAAGACTCTGTCTGTATTGCCCAAGGGAAGACTCAGCTGTCTGCTTCCTTGACCTTGGACCCAGCAGCTCTCATGAGTTGAGGGACTTTCAGTATAGTATGTTCCACAGAAGAGAGTTGAACTGAACCCTCTAAACTGCTGTGTGAAATAATTAGCTGTTATATTCCTTCTGGCTGTATAAATATATATACACACTTGTATATACTCAAGTATAAGCCGAGTTTTTCAGTACATTTTTAATGCAGTTTTTGTGGTAAAATTAGGTGCCTTGGCAGATATTCGTGTTGATATATATATATATATATATATTCCTAAGTATTCTGGTTTAGTTTCTCTAGCAAACCCTGCCTAACACAATTGATACCCGGAGTAGTTCTAGAAAACAAGATCATAAATATGGGCTTCTCAAATTGGCTCTCCAGACTGATTAGGCTTAACAGCACTGATTGTGCTGTCTCTACCTCTAAAGGCCTGGATAAATCTGCTACTCTTACTAGAGAGGGTTGTGTTAATCCATGCAAAGTTGCAAAGCGAATATCTGCAGTATCACCACCAATAGATGAAGTGCTATTGGGAGGAGAGGATCTGGGTGATCACGTGTTTGATATTCTCCAGCAGTTTTGTCAGGATGAGAAGTATAGGGAAGCTGGTTGGCTCGTCCTCCTTACAATAGAAAATGTGATCATTGAAAGGATAATATCAGAACTTCAGAAGCACGTCTCAAGTGCCGATTAACAGACCTAAAACTTCTGCATGTGCTACAAAGGAGAGTCTTCCCTTCTCTAGTAATAGAGCTGACATTGCCGAAAAACAAATCCAGAGTCTCATCTTATGAGCAGCTGAAATACAGAGGCAGCTAAATTGCAGGTCTAGAACAGTTTCTGATATTAAAATAAGGGCATTAAAAGAATTGAGACCCTGAAACATGGAATGGAAACATATGGACTGATGATCCAGAAGAGGATGATATTGAGCCCCTGGTTTCAATTGAGCCATCCCAATCAATAGATCCACCCCTCCCACCTAAAGGTATTAATTCACTACCAGTAAAACAACTCACATGTGAGCAGATTAATCAAACTGTTCAACTTGAAATACCAGGCGAAGCAGCATCTGTAGCATTGCCTGGGGGAAAGGCCTAACAAGATATTTCTGAGAGCCCCCAGGAAACACCCCCACTACCCATTATTTCCTCTAGACCTGCAACTAGAATTAAGTCTCAGAAAGTTCCTAAAGGTGAGGTTCGGATGATGTCTCAGGAAGAAGTGTTCTATACTCATAAAGATCTGCTTGAGTTTTCTAATACATATAAGCAGAAGCCTGGAGAATATCCCTGAGAATGTTACTAAGGGTGTGGGATACCAGTGCAAGGAATTTAACATTAGACCAGTCTGAGTTTCTTGATATGGGGCCCCTAAGCACAGATTCTTCTTTCAATGTCTCAGCAAGAGAGGTTAAGAGAGGATATAAATTCTTATTTGGTTGGTTCCCTGAACGCTGGGCTGCCAGATGGCCAAGATTAGAGCAATTTGAGGTACCTGAACTACCTTGCGACACTGTAGAAGAAGGCATCCAAAAGCTTAGGGAAATTGGTATGTTGGAATGGATCTATTAGAATAATCCCATAGACCCCAAAAAGGAGGGCCCTGAGGACATACCTTTCACCACGACCATAAGGAACAAGTTTGTGAAGTGGGCCCCAGCATCTCTGAAGACTCCTGTGATTGCTATTTTATGTGCACCAGGATTAACAGTGGAACTGCCCTAAGTGAACTCTGACATTTGCCTACAATGGGGCTGATTGGGACCTGTGGTGGTATAGGGCAGGTCTCAGCACTGAATCAACAGAGATGAGGTGGACGTAGTTATCATAATGGACAGCAAAGTTTCTGTAGTTATCAAAACAACCCATCTCGTGTGGTCTTATGGCATTGGCTACTTAGCCACAGTGACCCTAGGAATGAAATACATGGGAAATCTACTAAATATTTACATGATCTATACTGGCAGAAGAATGCTAGATCAGGTGAATAGCAGAATAGAGTCACCACTGCTCAATCAGTTCCCAGACCTGAGTCAGTTTACAGACCCACACCCCCTTGAATGAAGGGAAGTCCAGGTCCCTTTGAAGAAGGTCCCTACTACATCACTGAAGGTTTTTTTGTTTTTTGTTTTAAACATTTTATTAGGGGCTCATACAACTGTTATCCCAATCCATACACGCATCAATTGTGTAAAGCGCATTTGTACATCATTCTCAAAACATTTTCTCTCCACTTAAACCCCC
>NW_022111324.1:62746273-62832994 GCF_000313985.2 Echinops telfairi | reverse complement strand
CCTCCTCTTGGGTGGGTTAGCGCCCCGTGCCCCCGCTATCCATTTCTTACTTATTTTTTTCCATCACTGAAGGTTTATACTGTTAGTCTTTCTTCTAGCCTTCCCCATAGGGACCCGTGTCCTTTCACAAGAGTGGCTGTTCACTGGGGGAAAGGAAATAATCAAAGTTTGCAGGGATTACTGGACACTGGCTCTGAACTGACACTAATTCCAGGAGATCTAAAGTAGATATGGATTTTCCTTCTGTGCACACAATTCTTCTGCCAAAACTACCATTCATGGACTTACAGAATGCCTTATCCACCGGCATGGCATCCCACATACATTGCTTCAGATCAAGGAACTCACTTTATAGCAAATGAAATGTGGCAGTGGTCTCATGCCCATGGGATCCACTGGTCATATTATGTTCCTCATGATCCTGAAGTAGCTGGCTTGATACAATGATGGAATGGCTTCCTAAAGACACAATTACAGAGCCAGCTAGGTGGCAACAATTTACATGGCTGGAGCATTGTTCTGCAGAAGGCTGTATATGCTATAAATCAGCAGCCAATATATGGTTCTATATCTCCAATAGCCAGGATTCATGAGTCCAGGAACCAAGGGGTGGAAGCTGGAGTGGCACCACACACTATTACTCTTAGTGATCCACTTACAGCATTTTTGCTTCCTGGCCCAGCAACCCTGTGTTACTCAGGCCTGGAGGTCCTAATCCTAAAGGAAGGAACTCCCCCACCTGGAAACACAGCACTGATTCCACTGAACTGGCAGCTGAGAATTTCCTCTGGCCACTTTGGGCTCCTTATGCTTTTGGATCGACAGATCAGGAAGGGTGTCACAGTACTGAGTGGTGTGATTGATCCTGACTACCAAGGAGAAATTGGACTGGTGCTACATAATGGAAATAAAGAATATGTCTGGAGCCCAGGAAATGCCGTAGTTCCTCTCTTAGTACTACCATTTCCTGTGATTAAAGTAAATGGTAAACCACAGTAACCTATTCCTGACAGGATATCTAATGACCCAGACCACTCGGGAGAAGGTCTGGGTCACCTCACCAGGCAAAGAACCATGGCCTGCTGAGGTCCTGGCTGAGGGCAAAGGTAAAGAAGATGGTAGTTCTACCTATCAGTTATGAACCACATGACCAATTGCAAAAACTAGGTTTATGATTGTCAGTTTATGTTCTTTATATGTGTTTATTGAATATCTTTCCTTGTTCGTGTATGATGTACTAAATACAATTAGATGTACCAGATACAATTTGTTTTATATGTATGATGTTAGATGTAAATGTGATTTCATTAATGTCTGGAAATTGTATACAGCTAAAGAATTGTGTACAGGTGCCAAGTTGGCAAAGAGTGGACTGTGATAAGTAAGTTTATCATGCCAACCTTGCCAATGGGAGCATATAGGATTAATCAGGTCCCATAGTGATTGGGGGGCAAAGAGATAAATGGTGGGCAAGGCCCACCCTTCGCTCTCTTGCTCTCTGGTGATCGGACCAGCATTCGACTGCTTTAGTAAGAAGTTCTCTGCCTTAACTTGTGAGCTATGCTACCTGTGTGACAGCCAACATGTGGATCCTGTCGCTAGAACAGTGGTTCTCAACTAGTGAGTTGCAACCCCTTTGTGGTTTGAATGACTCTTTCACCTGGGTCACCTAAGACCACCAGAAAACACATATTTCTGATAGTCTTAGGAGCCAAGACATCACTCCTCTATCTGTTTCCAGGCAGGACCACCCACATGCAGATATGCTGATCTGGTGAGAAAGAAGCTATTTCAGCCTTCACACTGACATTGGCTTTTTACACATATGGTTGCAAAATGTAGCAATGTAGTTTATTGCTGTTATATTAAGACTGTTACCCATGCTGCACCATGCTTCAAGACAAAATTTCATTTATTTGTAATTAGAAATAAATATTTCACAATATATAATTATTTTTTATGTGATTAAGCACTATGCTTAAATTATGTTTAATTTGTAACAATGAAAGTATATCCCGCATGTCAGATATTTACATTATGATTCATAACAATATCAAAATTACAGTTATAAAGTAGAAATGAAGATAATTTTATGGCTGGGGGTCACCACAACATGAGTAACTGTATTAAAGGGTCACAGCTTTAGGAAGGTTGAGAACCAGTGTGCTAGAGCTTGAGGTTCCTTTGAGACCTGCTTTACCATGCTGCTGGTGTGTACATCACTTGAGCTCGAAGTTGGTGGATCCTGTCGTCTTGCATTGCTTGAGTTTGATATCACATCCAGACCTGCATCGCTAAGCTACTGAGCAGTTGAATGTTGGTGACCCTCCCTGCTGTTTGTTGTCTGTGAGTGGACTCTGCCTGAATTGCCCAAGGGAAGACTCAGCTGTCTGATTCCTTGACCTTGGACCTGGCAGCCCTTCCAGAATATTAATTGTTCCTCAGGATTGAGTTGAACAGAGGCCTCTGTATTGTTCTCTGGACTAAATAGCTGTTATATTCCTTCTTTCTGTATAAAGATATCCTTTTATAATCCTACATATATAATCCTAAGTGTCCTGTTTTTGTTTCTGTAGAGAACTCTGCCTAACACAATAGGTGGCTGCATTTTGTTCTCTAGCTTCTCTGATGATTTTCTCCTTTTCCTCAAAGTTGGGTAGTTTAACTATTATATGCCGTGGTGACTTCTTGGTGACTTCCATATAGCTAGTGTTATTTTGGCCTCCTGAATGGTTGCTTGGTTTTAATTCATTAAGCTTGGGAAGTTTTCCTTTAAGAATTCCGTTGCTATTTTGCCATCGACTTCTTCATTTTGTCTTATTCTGGTAATCCAATTATTCTGATGTTGTTTCTCTTCATAGCATCAGACATTGCTCTCAGGTTTCCCTCAGTTTCTTTGATGATCTTATTTCACTTTCCCCTGTTGAAGTCTGCCTGGTTATCCTGTAGGTCACTGGTTAGATTCTTTGTCTTCTCCAGTCTGTTGAATTTGCTGTGAATTTGCTACTGGTTTTTGTTATCTCGTCCCTTAGCTCTTGTATTTCCCTTTGGTGTGTCCCCTTTATCTCCTCTATCATTTCATCCTTTTTCTCTATTGCTTCCCTCATATCCTATATGACTCTAAGCAGAATTCCAAAGATTTTTCCCTGTGGCTGGTCAATGTCTGCCTCTTCGATGATAGCTATTAGTTCCAGGTCATCCTCTGACATTGGATTTTGTTTCTCTTCTTTTCTTGTTCAGGCTGTTGAGGCAGCTTGGTGTTTCTACAACATTTTGGAGGAACTAGGTGGCATTTTCCTGGGAATCAAAGATCCCTGGGCTCTATCTTTGGGAGGTTGGTATTAATGTTTCTGCAGGTTGCCTTTAGCCAATTGCCCTGAGGGGTTGTGTTTCACCTTTGTCCCAGTGGGGTTTCCCTCTCAGTCTATCCTATCATGACTCTGTTTTTTTTGGAGGGCAGGTTGGTTGTATCTCTTAGTAATTAGGATCTGAGGTCAGCCTGTGTTGTGCTCCAACAACCCTCAGGACTCTGTAGGGGCTGTTTGCAGTTGTACAGGCTTTGGTCTGAAGGAAAGTGCTTGCCCTGGTGCAGGAGCATGAAACTCAGGGGGTGGGGATGGGACTGGAGTCAGGGTTACCTGCTCCCAGATAGAGGTGCTATGGACAGACAGGTGGGCAAAAAATAGGGCCCAGCTGCATCTGTTAGAGAGGTGGGGAATTCAGGGAAGGCCAGGGAAAAGGTAAGAAAGAAAGTGTTGGTTTTGGAGGAGGGATCTGCCAATGGGCAGCGGGAGTGCGCTGTGTTATTTGGGATATCAAACTTCGGCTGGCAGCTGGGGTCGACCAGTTCCTGCATGTGCATGAGATGGGCTATACGTCAGCTCCTGGTTCAGGGAAGAGCCCTAATTTTTGTGGGAATTAAACGACAATCTCAGAACCTCTGCTCAGCCCTCAGATCTCCCCAGTCACCAAACTCCACAGAGCTCCCAGTGCAAACTGCCTACCTGATTGCCATCTTGCCTGGCTCCTTGCTAGTAGTTTTTCTCTTTCCATTTTAAAACATAACCAGGTTGAAAGTATGTTTTACTTTGTAACATCAAAATGTTACTCTAGTTCTATAATTTCTCATTCTAAGCTGATTGTACTAAACAAGGGCCCTAGGGGACAGATTTCATCTTTATTGTGAATGGCATGATAAGGATTAGAATGAATCCAAGGCCAACCTTCCCACGCTTCAAACCTTATTGCCAGTCACTCCAAGTGGCATTCTCCCTAATCCTCAAACCTCACCCCTACCCCATGTTTCGATTAAGGAGAACTGGTCATTAATTCAGCATACTTAGTCCCCTACCTTTATACTTGTTTCTCCCTTATCTTTGGACCTTCTGCCCCATGCAGCCCTTCTCTGATGCTATCCACCTGGAGCTGAATAAGAGTTTAAAGTTAGAAGGATTTTGAGACCTTCACTGCTGATTTTCATTGTCCCTGTGGGCTCATTAATCCCTTAGGTTCACCAAATCCACAGGAAGAATGTATGTAAAAGTGTCCCATTTATTATAACCTAAAGGAATTCAAGTGAGGGGACATGCAGAGTGAAGTCTGCAAGGAATTTGGGTGTGAAGTTTCCTTTGTCCCCAAAGCTGCACGAACCTCCTATGATCACATATCCTTGTCAACAAGGAAACCTCAAATACTTCTGTGATCCAGATCTTTCATAGGCTTCAGAGCATTGTTATTGTGGAAGCCTCGTTGTAGAGATGTGATTCATTGAATCATTCAGTATTTCAAGATCAGTTCCATCATGTCCCCTTTTCCCTTTCTGAGGTTAGATGACCAGGGGTAGTCTTTATGGCATCCAGTCATTTGTATACTTTTTAGTGTGTTTTGGTTCTTTTATAAGACAAAGACATCTTGATTGCTAGGGAATTCTAGAAGCTATCTTTCAGGACCTAAGACACTATATCCAGTTCTTTGGCACTTAGCGAAAATATTGTAATAAAAGTTTTATTTTTCGAAATGTTCAGTAGTAAAAAGGAAAGCTTTTTAAAAAAAATGGATTTATTAGCCACCCAGTTTATATATTAAACTATATCCAGTTCTTTGGCACTTAGCGAAAATATTGTAATAAAAGTTTTATTTTTTGAAATGTTCAGTAGTAAAAAGGAAAGCTTTTTTAAAAAAATGGGTTCATTAGCCACCCCGTTTATATATTAAATTTATAAAATTTGAATCATAAAACATGTTTAATCATCCCCTCCTGTTTCCACAAGCCTCACTCTGGGCACTGCTCACCTGGAGGCTTTTCCTGAGCGAGAACTGGTGGTCCTTGGGCGGTGGGGGACTGAAATTGTGCAGGGCCATAGACACTTCCATAGTTCACCTACATGGGTGTCCCAGGCCCCCGTCCTGCAGGAACGTGCCCCCATGGGCTCTGCACCAGCGCAGCTCTCTCCAGGCTGCAGGCAATTGTGTCAGCGCTTCACCTTTTCTGTCATCAACGTTGGTGGTTGTTTCAGGGTCTCTTTGAGGAGAAGATTGCACTCATGGTCTGAAGACTGAGAGAAGGAGAGCCTCCACCCCACCCCAGGGAAGAGCCCCCATGGGCGCCGCCCTCCAGGCCTCTGCTGTACCCGACACTACAATGCAGTTTTAAACCCGTTTGCCTCCAAGACAATCAAACATTATTGTTATTATTTTGGAAAAAATGTTTAATCAAAAAGTTAAGAGAAAGATAAGAGGAATGAAAAATGAAGCAAATTGGACAAAATGAACAAAATAGTAAAACTGGGTCTAAGTTTTATGAAGATTGGCATTAATGGTCTACATACAGTTATTAAAATGTAGAGATTACTAGGTTGTAGTTTTAAAAAATCAAAAGCCAACTTTCTGGAACATACCAATTTAAATAAAAATACATGGATGAAAATAAAGTAAAAGTATGGAAAAAGTGATATCATCCCACAGGTTTTCAAGACTGTGACCTTTGAAACCAGAGCTAAGCCTTTCTTTTGAGCCCCTCTGGGTGGGTTTGAATGACCCGTTAATCAAGGGCTTAGCTCTTTGTGTAACCCAGGCACTCCTTTTTTTTTTTTTTTTTTGCCAACCAGCAAGGTATCACGTTTGTCAGTAGAGGGCACTGCTTGCCAGCAATGGGAGGGCAGGTCCCTGGAGAGCACACTTTTATTCTCCACTGCTTAGCCAGTGTAGTTTCTCCAATGTGGTTGCAGGACTCGTCTTTCTTTAGCACTTGGCTATTCTGGGGTTTTATCCAATTTTCAACTCAAGAATTTCAACTCAGGAAATTCTCTGACGTTAGTTGAAATGTCAGAGATAAGAGGTGTAAGAGTTTCAACCTAAAGAGCTGAAACAGAAGTTCTTTGAAATCTAAAGGTCACTTGACAACTAAGAATGCTCTAGCTCTTGAATGGCACCAGGTGGTTTGATTATAAAGGAATGTGATCAGTGACATACGCGCGCACACACACACTGTTTATATGTTGATGCATTCTTCACATGCACAAATAGTTTAAATCATGACCTTTTGTTCCCTGGGAATGCATGCTGGGTCTGTCATTTTGATGTCTGATATCACTGCATACAATTTGCAATTTTTCTGTGTACATTTCCCCGTTTGGATCAAGCATCCCCTAGGCAGTGAGTACCCTTCTTCTGAAAGAGTTTTGTCTACTTTCTTGAAGAAATTTGGTCAATAAAAATTATATTATTCAAACTAGTAGGTCTCATCTTCAGGTTTTGTGGGAAACATTTTTATGGAAAAGGAAAATTCAAGGAATACTTCTTAGTCAAGATACAGGGTAGAGGTCAAGATGAAATATACCAAGACAGGGCAAAGAGAGTTGGTTCCAACAACACGATTGTTGGTGAATGCCTATGAAACCAGCATGGTTTTATGTGCAATATACGTGGTTTTGAAATACAGCATTTCATGGATAAAAGATTTTGAGCAAAAGCAAAATAGTATTTTGTAATCACAATAATAGAAGCATTGATGAATATAAAGATGGTCCCCAAAGTTGTGTTTTTCTACTACCTACCCCAAGAGGAAAGCAAATTACTCACAGTAACTGTTAAGAAAGGACAGAATCATTCAGGAGCTACTACATGCTGCATTTGATCAAGAGAGTCTAATATTATTCCATAGGCCAACTTCCAGCCTATGGTCAGTCACCCTACAGGTCTGGAGCAGAACATGTCCCTGTGGGAAAAAACTCAGGCAGAGTAGATGGATTGGTAAGAGAAAAAAAATAACACAGTTTAAAACAAAAAGGGCAGCATTTATCCAAGGATAAAGTTAGGAAAGAAGGAAGACTTGAAACAGGAAACCCAGGGGGGAAGTGGGCTAAGTAGAGCTACATTGAAGGGACTATATAAAGAACAATAGGCGTTAGCAGAGTTAGCAGATTAAGAACAGACCACGAAGAAGTGGATTGTCCATTTCAGATGAACAGCCCCTGAAACCCAGTGAGTACGTTTTCATCCACAACCGCTTCTAGACCGCCTCACTTTTCGCTGGCAAAATTGTGTCTTCTGCATATCGCCGGTGGTTGACAAACTGATTTCATACTCTTTCTTCTTCATATAATCCAGTTCCTCGGGTTATTTGCCCACCAGACAGACTGGATAAGTGTGGTGAGAAGATGCAAGCCTGACCAATATCTTTCCTGATTCAAAACCACACAGTATGCATTTGTCCTGTTTCCACAACTGCCTCTTGATCCTTGTGCAGGTTCCACACAAGCACAACGTAGTCTTGTGCAGTGGGATTCCTATTCTTATCAAATCTATCTATAGTTTTTTAATGGTCCACACAGTCGAATGCTCTAGCATAGTCAATCAAACATAAGTAGACAGCTTTCTGATGTCCTCTGCTTTCAGCCAAGATCCATCTAATGTCAGCAATGTATCCCTGTTTCCACATGCTCTTCTGAATCCAGGCTGAACCTCTGGCAGCTCCCTGTCAAGGTACTGCTGCAACCAGGATTTCATGATTTTCGGCAAAAGGTTACTCCCATCTAACTTTAATGATGTTGCTCTCTAATTTGTGCATTCTGTTGGGTCCCCTTTCCTTAGAATGGGTACAAATATTGATCTCTTTCAGTCAGTTGGCCACATAACTGTCACCTAAGTTTCCGGGCACAGACAAGTGAGAGCCTGTAGTGCTTCATCAGCTTGTTGAAACGCTTCAATTGGCATTCCATCAATTCTTGGTCCTGGTTTTAACGCATTCTGGTTAAAAAAAAAAGCTCCTAGTTTTCACAAAGAGCATTGGAAAGTCAATTAAGGCAGGTGTATTTAGGTTAAAATGTATCACGTTAGCATTTGATATACCTTTTGACCGATTTTAAATTTGTTTCAGTTTTTAATATTTTCTGCTTGAGCTTGTTCTCCATTTTATTTTTCTATTGTTTTTAGCCTTGTTTTCTTACTTGTTACTTAATTTTGTTTTATACCTTTTTTTTCCCTTTCTATAAAACCCAGGATCGGTAAATATATAATGACAGTAACTAGAGTCATAATTGTCTAGGGACATGGCAAGGGAGGTGGTGGGCTAAAAGCAATAACTAAAACAAAAAATAAAATAATCTAAAATTGATTGTGGTGATGATTGCATAATTCTTTTTAATATGCTTCATCATACTGAAGCAACTGGCTTGAAAGAATAATGGAATGACCTTTGAAAGAAATAATGATGGTACTGGCTAGATGGCAAGACCTTGTAGACTTGGGGAAATGTTCTTCCCTGGACTGTGTATGTTTTAAACCAATCTCCAATATATGGTACAGTCTCTCCAATAGCCAGGACTCACAGGCCCAGGAACCAAAGGGTAGAAATGGAAGTGGAGCCACTCACTATTACTCCTCATGACCCACTAGCAATATTTTTGCTTCTTGTACTTGCCACCCTATGCTCCTCAGATCTAGAGATCTGATTTCCAAAGGATGCTCTCATATCCAAAGTAATACTGCCACTTGGAGACACAACAGTGATTCCGCTTAACTGTAAATTAAAAAGTCCCTGGACACTTGGGTGCCTCATGCTTGTAGATCAATGGGCAAAGAAGGGTGTGACTGCTCATGATTATCAAGGGAAACTTGGTGTTATATAATGGGAATAAAGAAAAAATGCCTGGAATTCAAGAGATTCCTTAGGTCATCTCTTAGTACTACCAAGTTGTGGTAGTTATATAATCTCACATCAACTTGAGGATATTATGAGTGAAAGGGTGGAGTCTAGCCTGTCAATGAGGTCATAGCCTATGATGCCTCTGTGTGGGCTTGGCCTCATGAGGATTATGGGAACTTCCTCTTTCTTGATTCTGCCTTCAGAAGAGGCGGCCACTTTCTCTCTGCTTCACCTTCCTGATTTGTTTGCTTTTATAAATCATCTTACTGGGGGCTCTTACAGCTCTTAAACAATGCATACATCAATTGTATCAAGCCCATTTGTACATATGCTGCCATCATCATTTTCAAAACATTTTCTTTCTATTTGAGCCCTTAGTATGAGTTCCTCTTATTTCCCCCCTCCCCCACTTTCCCACTCTTGTGGATCCTTGGTAAATGATAAATTATTATTATTTTCATATCTTACATTGTCTGCTGTCTCCCTTCACCCACATTTCTGTTTATCATACCCCTGCGGTGGGGATGTTATATATTGATCATTCCCTCTTTATCCCCCTTATTCCCCCACCTTCCCCTTCCCCTCATAGTATCACTATTCCCATTACTGTCTTGAGGGGTTTATCTGGGTTCTGTGTGTTGAGAGCTGTTATCTGTACCAGTGTGCATGCTCCAGTCTAGCCTATTTGTAAGGTAGAATTGGGGTCATGATAGTAGAAAAGCGGGGAAGAAACATTAAAGAACTAGAGGAAAAACTTCGGCTGTCTCCTCCTTCCTTGTGACCCTTTTGTGAGGGGATGTCCAGTTGTCTACACATGGGCTTTGCCTCTTCACTCTGACCCCCTCGTTTGCATTGATATGGTTGCTTGTTTGGGGTTTTCTGTTGCTTGATACCTGATCCTATCGACACCTCATGATCACACAGGCTGGTGTGCTTCTTTCATGTGTGCTTTGTTCTTTCCCTGCTAGATGGTCACTTGTTTAACGCCAAGCCTTTAAGACCCCCAGATGTTATATCTTCTAATAGCCAGGGACCACCAGCTTTCTTCACCACATTCACTTATGCACACATTTTGACTTCAGTAATCATGTCAGGAAGGTGCTTCACCTTCCTGTTGAGGAGCCACACTCGGAGAACTGGAGGAGCCACCTCTGAGATGCTTCCACTGGCATTGGATCCACGAGACTTTATATCTACCAGCCTGTGGTCTTCTTGCTGTCAGCATCATTGCATGTGCTGCATGAGTCTAAAGAGGAATTTATGGACCAGCATCGGACGTATGGGCTAATATTGGACTTATGGACTTGATCTGGACAGGGTTGGGATGTTTTCTTAATATAAAATTTCTCTATGATATAGAGCTCTCTCTTACACATATGTGTGTCTCTGGATTTGTTTTTTTTAGTCAATCTGGACTAACACACATGTTCTGTGATTAAAGTCAATGATAAACTACAGCAATTAAATTCTGACAGACTACTAATGGCCTACAATCTTCATGAATGAAGGTTTGGGTCACCCCACCACGCCAAGAACCATGACCAACTGACATCATAGACTGGGGGGTGGAAGAAGGTAGTTCTAAATGCCAGCTATGGCCACATGATTAGTTGCAAGATTGCAACTATAATAATTATTTCCTTTGTATGTATGTATCATATAATTTTATGCTATTCATTTATAAAATATGTATGTATTATGTATCATTTATTTTTATCCATTCATTGATAGAATATAAGATGTAAATGGTGTATGATTTAGGTTTGCCCATTAGTTGTACTATGTTAGGTGCCAATATGACTTTACTGTTGTCCTTGTTTAGAGATGATGCATGGGTTAAGGAGATGTATCCAGATCCCAAGTTGACAGGGGTTGACTACGATAGTTAGGATAGCACTTGGCAGTTGAGGTTTTGTCCATGATGTGATCTAATATAATGTAATACATTCCACGATGGGTCACAGTCTCAATCAGGTCACAGTTTCAATGCAATTGAAAGGTTATTCCTCAGAGGTGTGCTCTACTACTGTATAAGTAGTTGCTGTGGAAAGCTTATTTGTCTCTTGCTGGTCTAGACTTTACATCTGGCTCATCAACCTCCAGTTCTTTGGACCCAAGCCAACCAACTGCCAACCCTACGAGCCATCAGAATGTTCTGTATGACTGACACACACACACACACACACACACACACACACACAAGAAAAAGAGGTGTAACCAACCAAACTAATGCCAGATCCAAAGGGATATTCTAAAGAAAATTCCTGGAATGAACAGAAGTAGAATTCAGAAGAATTATGTCCAGGTACTCTCAACGGAAGAGGAAATGTTTGCGAGAGTAATGGAAAAAAATAGAACAACTAGAAACCTTACATTAACTAGAGTTCCAGAAGACAAATAATAAGATAATAGAATTAGAAAATATGGTAAAAGAGCCGAATAATAGAAATGGGGAAATAGAAAGTTAAATTTGTGAGCTTGAGGACAATTTCCTCAACTGACAAGAGAAACAATCATCGAAAAGTACAAAGGAATCTAAAGAAAGTGTAAGAATTATGTGGGAACAACCTATGTCTCACTTGGATTTTGCAGCAGAAAGCAAAACAAAGGAATAAATCTACAGAGAAAAGACTACAAAACTATGGAAGAGGCCTCCTTGAATACAATATAAGAGGAGAAAATTACTATTCAACAAGCAGAGAGAACCCAACACAGGATAGAGGCCCAAAGAAAACCATCATGCCATGTGGGGTTCAGACTCCAGTTTCCAGGGAAAGGAGAGCATCGGAGACTGGCAGGGAAAAGAACCGTCACCTGAAGGGAAAACCAAGAAAAACAGGCTTGGACTGCTCAGTAGACACCATGCAGGTTTGGGGAAAATGGCGTGACATCTATCACATCCTGAAAGAAATAAAAGCAAAAAACAAACAACCATGTCAACCAAGAATCTATTATCCAGAAAAGCTCTCTCCCAAATATGAGGGAGAAATGAAAGGAATTTTCAAAATTAAGCCCACATTACAAAAAACACTAAGGAGAACGCTTGGGACAGAGAATCAACAAGAAAAGCAGACAAATCTAAGAACAACATATTGGACAACACCACCCAGAAATCGACACACTGAAAACAGTATTTCAAAGAGCACAGACATAGAGGAAGGACAAATCAACCAATAAAACCACCACAACAAATACAGAAACACACACACACACACACACACACACACGCACACACACACAGGAAGTGATAGCACCAAATCTGGACATATAGACAAGTGTCCAGTGGACACTTCCACCGTGGTGCTTCGTGAACTCCAACAGAAGGAAATGTTCCAAGGGCGGGGAGATGGGTCTGCCTTGGAGAAAGGGATTTCACTTCTGTTGGTGGGTAAACTAGGGAGAGGCAGGTTGCCCTCGGCAACAATACTTAACATTACATGTACACGAGTGCTTCTCCCAAGGGGAGACTCGCCATTTCTGAGGGCCTTTCTTTTCTACCTCTGGTGACCCAGGCTCTGTGTTATAGGCTACCTGGATTTTAGATTTCGGCTTTTCAAGGTGTGTAGTATTTTCTGATGGGCCACACCAGAAGGATTTGATTTGGAAACCCCCCTAAATGAGCTAGTCTTTACCTTAAACACATATGTTACAGATTAAAAGAACTTAAATGCTCCTTCGGACTTAAAGGGGAAACACCGCACAGTGAGAAGAAGCCAGTAACAGCCACCCCAAGGTTGTGAACTCTGGAGTCATCGGACTTTGGTTTCAATATTTTGTTTTTGAAGTTGCCCGATAATTGGCTATTTAAAACCAACATATATTTGCTATTTTCATATTTTCTGTGCTTTCTGTGACATTACGTAGTTCTGCAGACATAGTTTTGCCTCAGTGAATGACCGGTAATGATATTTTTGACCGGTATTGATGTTTTTGCCTGTGTCTACCCCTTGTTTTCTGAAGCAATTCTTCAGTCACTTAAGTTTTTAATCTGTACAAGTAAAGGTCCCATGCATTGTAGTCTAAGAAATTCTCATATATGTATATTATCCTTTTTTAACTAATATTTTAAATTCTGTACTATTGGTGGCATCAATGATTATTATTAGAATTACCAAACATTGCATGTAGGTTACTTATATTACTTGTCAAGAAGCTAGTAATGCTCCCTCTAAGTTGGACAGGGATATACGAGTAAGCCTTAGCTGTACGAATGGATGTTGAGCCTGCCCTAATCTAAGAACAAATAGTTCTGATGATGTGGCCCTGCTGCCCTCATGCAGTTATCACTGGAAAGATGAGTGCTGTGGCAAAGTATCATACCAAACAATGGAGAACCTTGAAAAGAATGGGAATTCCAGAATGCTTTATTGTGCTCAAGCGGGGAACTTATACGTGGATCAAGAGGCAGTTTTGTGACCAGAACAAGGGAATACTGCACGATTGAAAATCAGGAAAAGTGTGCATCAGCAGTGTATCCTTTCATCATACTTATCAATATATATTAAAAGCAAATCATCAGAGAAGCCTGATTCTATGAAGAAGCACGGGCATCAGGAGTGGGGGAAGGCTTACTAACAACCTGCCATATGCAGCTGACACCACCCTGCTTGGTGACAGTGAGAAGAATTTGAAGCACTTGTTGTTGAAGATCAAGGACTTCAGCCTTAAGTATGAGATTAGATGGTGACTGACCAACAGAAAGAATCGCTTCTGGGATCTTCAAGGCTTCTTAAAGCAAGCAACCATACAGGGGAGGTGGTAACTAAGTTTATGTAGAAGGAGTAAATCAGCTTGTGTGATACAAGGATGTCTAAAAATACATTTCACAACCACAATAGGGAATTGAGTTAGGACTTAAATTCTGAGCACCCATTTTGCAGAAGGCTATGAACGACAGTGAAAGCCCAAAATCCATTTGCAGAGTCCCCATGTGGATTAAGCATCTGTTGAATACCCTTTGATCATTGATCAGGGATATGAATAATCTTCTCCTCATACAGAGTGCTTTGGAAAGTAGACCATCCCAGGGAGGGACAATCTCCCTTAGTGGTTCCCCTGGGCATGTCCTTGATGGAGATCACCATACTGGAGGTTGCATAGCCACGAGTAAGGCCGTGACTGCCTTAAAGAAGCCTCTGGACCAATATTGTAAGTTCCTCTGTCTTCCATAATGCACACACCCCCTTCATAGGCCAGCTACAGTTCCCCCAGTAACTGTTGAATTGATCTGCTGCCAACTATATTTAAGTGACAATTTTCTCTGACCTCCCATGTCCTTTTTAAAGCTATTTATCACAGTAAACCCTTGGACACCATTATGGCCTAGTGCTAATGTCTCTGAAGTTGTATTGTCTTTGCTCTGTTTAAGACTTAACATATTCTCTTTAAAAAGAAAAAAAGAAGAGATGAATAGAACCCAAGACTATAGCTCTTCAGATCTGGAATGAACTAACTCTCTTGTTAGAATAAGCAACCATTCAAGATCTAAAGGGCAGCGTTTACCAAGGACAACTTCAGCAGGTGAGGAAAGAAGGAGGGGTGGAAGCAGGAAACGTAGAAAGGAAGTGGATGACTGATGGGTGGGGTTTGTAATGTATAAATTGAGACAAAATATGTATGAATTGCTGAATATAAAACTGATTGCCTAATCTGTAAACCTTTACGAGGGGTTACCCTCAAAACTGGAAAAAAGCTCCTCTGGGAGTTTTCCTAGTACACA
This sequence comes from Echinops telfairi, assembly GCF_000313985.2. Classification (NCBI taxonomy): domain Eukaryota; kingdom Metazoa; phylum Chordata; class Mammalia; order Afrosoricida; family Tenrecidae; genus Echinops; species Echinops telfairi. Next base: position 62,818,130 of record NW_022111324.1, on the reverse strand, counting down.
TTTCCTGCTAGGCAAGCGTCAAGCAACCTGCTCTGATTTAGTGCACCCAGTGGTGTCACCTGGGAAGGTTCTCTAGGGTCACCGTGAATTTTTTCATGAAAGCAGTTTCACTCAAACCTTGTTTTTTGTGTGTGATAGCCAATTAAAGAGAACAGCATGTGACTGTGAAATTTTGTTTCCTGCTTGGGAAAAATGCTTCAGAAACTGTTGTGATGTTGAACACAGCTTACAAGGACAGTGCTATGGGAAAAAACTCAGTGTACGAGTGGTTTTCTCCGTTCAGAAAGGCGAAATGTTGATTGATGACAAATCTTGTTCTGAATGTCCATCAATTTCCCAAACGGATGAAAATGTCGACTCATGGTGCATTTGGGGTTGACTCCACCAGGTCAGACTGTTAATTAAGCTTTCTATTTAGAGGTTCTGAAAAGATTGCATAACAGTGTGCAACAAAAAAGGCCTGATTTGTGGCAGATGGGGGACTGGTTTTGCCACCACAACAATGCACCTGCTCATGCACCCATCTCAGTGTGCCAGTTTAGGGTCATAAACAGAATGCCTCTGTTGCCCCGTGCACCTTCCTCACTTGACCTCAGTCTGTGCGACTTGTTTTTGCTTCTGTGAATGCAGAGGGACATGAAAGGGCAGTGATGACTAGAAGAGGTGAAGAAAGCGAGGGAGGTGCTGTCAGCCATCCTAACAGATGAGTTTGAAGAGTGTTTCCCAGAATGGAATCGCAGATTTGACAAATGCATTAAGTGTAGTGGAGCGTTCTTTGAAGGTGATAACATTGTTTTGTAAAAAATTTAAAAATATATATCCTAAAAAAATCCTTTCTAGGGGGTACCCCCTTGTATGTAATGCCTAATAAAGCTTTCGATATTAATGATGACTGTATAATCCCACTTGAGGGGAGCGAATAACAGAATTGTAGGTGGGGGTATATTGGATGGTGTAAGTCATGGAAAATGATTAATAATAATAATATATCACATAAGCATAAGGGTCCCTGGGGAGTGGGGAGGGCAGGGGACGGAGGGAGGGGATAAAGGGAGCTAATATCAAGGAGCTCAATAGGAAAGGAGATGTTTTGAAACTGATGGCAGCAACAATGCACAGTTATGCTTGATCTGATTGAATTATGAATTGTTACAACATCTGTAAGCGAGCTCCCAAAAAAATGATTCAAAACCAAACCAAACCTTTGTTTTTTTACAAATAAATCTCAGACTAACTCATAGCTTTATTTCCCTTCGTTAGGTGTAGGTTTACAGAGCGGATAATCAGGTTTACGTTCGAGCATTCGTACACACTGTTTCATCACATTCATTGCAATCTCATCAAAGTAACATCAAGGTTAACTCATAACTTTTTAAGAGATAGATTGACGTATGAGGCCCCTGGGTGGCATAAATGGTCTGGATATTTGTTTCCTCCAAGATTACAGCCAAACAAACCCTGCAGAGCAGTTTTTCTCTGTAACTTCAGACGTTGCCGTAAGTGGAATTGATTCCATGGCAGAGGTTTCCCTACACTGATACAAGAAAATACCTCAGCTATACCGCTAGATGGCAGCACAATCCCAGAGAAATGCAAACATGGTTATATTTATATCATGTAAAATGCAAATATGGTTATATGCTCTAAATGTTCAGGATTTACTATTGTACACCATCAATAGAATGATGCAACTCTTGATTCTAACATTATTTTGTTGTGTATTCTGTGAAGAAGGCATTAAGTGAACAAAAAGGATGCTGGTGTCCCTGGCTAATGTTCTTGACTGTTAATGGAAAAGTCGACGGTTGAGTACCCTTAGAGGTTAGAGTTGCCAGAAAGATCTGGTGCTTGACTTCTGAAAACAGTGGTCATTGGAGAGCCGGTGGGGCACGGTTCTGTTCTGACACACCCGGGGTCACCCTAAGTTAAAACGCTACAACAAGTTTCTTTAAATAGTTTTATTGAAAAATAATTCACACATCATACAATTTAATGCTTCAATCATATTAAGAAGAGTAACAATGAATTTCAAACACTTTCTTCTCGTATTCATTGTTGTTAGCTCCCCATTTCTCCCAACCTCCTCTGTCATGCACCTAGGTAGTTATTAATCCATTTACTGCCCCTGTAGATGTACTTACCCTCGGTTTCATATACAGGAGGTCATATAAAACACAAACAGAAGCAAATAATCCAAAACAACAGCAACAATGACTGGACAAAACACAGAAAAACCTTGATCGAAAAGAAGTAGAAAATATTAAAAACAAACAACTTTAAAATAGGTCAAAAGGAAGATCGAATGATACGGTGTTACATTTTACCCTGTCTGCATCGACCATCAATGCATTTGCAATGCACTCCGATAGCAAGGCTAGTCACATCCCAAGTGATGCATGAATCAGTCCATATGGAGGAAGCACACCGGTCTGTGCTAGCTAAGGATTGCAAATAATAAAATTCAAATTCGAAGGAGGAAACAATATCAGACCGTAAATTTTGAAGACCAATTTGCAGAAGGCTCTGAATGACAGTGGAAACCCCAATCCATTTGCAAGGTCCCCACATGGCTGAAGCTTCTGATGAATCCCCTCTGACAAGTGGTTTTTATTGAAAAAGACCTACACATCCAGACATGAAAGATCCATTGACCAGTTTGGGAAGAAATTATCTTCCAATTTCTAATCCTTTCTCATCAGTACCGCTACATATGCTACTCTTGAGGAAATTTTTCTGCCATTTTCAGTTTTTCCAGATGTTACCTGCTCCCTGACATCTCCAGCCTCCCCTTGGCCCTTAACGGCAAAGAGGACCATCTCTCTTCTGTGGTTTTTGCTGCACCTGGCACTTCCTGTGCGGATCTCAATCGCAGCACTCATCCATGGCCTAATGGTACGTTCGTGATCTTTCTCGTTCCGCTGTTTTCTCCTGAGCACAGGGACTGGGTCTTTAACCTGGGATGGGTGTCTGCTACACACAGGAGTCCAGAGATTGGTTTGTTGAATGAACCCTAAAAGAACTTAGCTGTTTGTACACTCTGCCACTTGTTGTGCCCAAATTCTGGCCCCCAATTAGGTAACAAAATTGTCTTCCTAAAATTCTCTGCACTGCTTCCATGCTGCCACACACTGCATTCATAAACAAGCCATAAAACAAAACTTAAAGCAGGGGGTTTAAGCTCAATTTCTACTGTGTATGTTAAGTGCGTGCACACGTGCTCGTGTACACGCGGATGTGGAAAATATCCTTAAAGTCATTGTGCCACCTAGTTTTTGACAACAATGTAATATTAAAAAATGTAGCTAGTCTTCTGATTTGAGCACACAGCTTGGAGAAGTATGGTGCAAGCATACAAGCAGATGCCCAGCTTGAAGCATCTCTTACTCCTTTTACTTGACTGTCTCTTGGTTCAGGCACAGGTCCCAACGGAGTTTTTCTGGAATTCCCATTCTTCTCAATGTCACCCATAATCTGTTGCAATCCACACAGCCAAACGTCTTCGCAGTGTCAGTGCAGGCCCAGGCGAAGGAATTTGCAATAAATAAATAAATAAATAAATAAATAAAGTGATGGAATGGAATAGTACATGTAGAGCGCTTAGAACAGGGCTCGTCCCCCTTCAGGGCACAGTTTTTCGCCCTCACTACTACCTTTCCCACTATGACCTCATTTGTGGATGGAGTCGCATTCATCTGCCCACACCCACTCTGCCTGCATGATTATCTGTGTCTCCACGCATAGATTACTGCTCTCACTGTCATCGCATGGACGGACTTTGATATTCCTGCCAGGGCAATCTTTTGACCTGATTATTGCATAGTATCTCCTTGTGTGTATGTATTCTAGTTTGCTTATCCATTCATTTCTTGATAGGTCCTTAGGCTGTCTCCATCTCTTGGCGATTATTAATAATGGTACAATAAACGTGGGTGTGCAAATACCAAGGAGCTTTGAAAAGTCTGTGGAGCAAAAGTAAATGAAAAGATAATAGAATTTTCCCATGAACTTTTCGAAGCCCCCTCATATTTGTTGGCCGATCATATGGCCGATAAACACATGTGGGATTAATTAAAGGGTGGAGAGATAAATGGCTCTGTGAGCCTCGCCTTTCTATTTCTCTTGTCTCTTGCTTTCTGATGGTCAGACCAGTGTGCGACTGCCTTAGCTAGTTCCCTGCTTCACAAGGCTCACTTCCTGCGAGACATCCCTGAGGAGAAGCCACATGGACCCACCCTGATGCAGCCCTGGGTGCTGGAGCCGCTGCAGAGACCCTTGCCAGCGCTGAGATGCTTACACCGCCACTGGCTTCAAAGACTTTCTATCCACTGGCCTGTGATCCTCCTGCATTCAGCAACACTGTGTGTGTGTTGTGAGATTAAGGAGGGCTTTGTAGATCGGTGTTGGACATATGGGCTAAGTCGGACTTACGGGCTTGGATTGGATGGGGTTGGGATGCTATCTGAATATACTCTTACCCTTTATACAAAACTCTCTTTTATACATATATGAGTTTCTGTGGATTTGTTTCCCTAGTTTACCCAGACTAACACATTTGTTTTGTGTTACAGCTCTTGTGTTTTGAGGTTGTAGATACCCATTAATGGATCTAACGGGAACATATGGTATTTCAATGTCTAACTTTTAAAGAAGAGCCATACCATTTTTCATAGTGGTTGTGTCATTTTACAGCTCCATCAGCAGTGTGTGAGGGTTCCACTCTCTCCACATCATTTTCAGCATTCGTTGTTTTGTTCTTTAATTCTGTTACTAAAGTTGACATGAGATGATATCTCATTGATTTTGGGTTGACATCTTGCTCAAAACTCACTACCATTGAGTAGATCCAAACTCACAGTGACCATACAGGACAGAGTAGAACAGCTTCCTTGGGTTTCCGGGTCTGTAAATATTTACAGGAGCCCAAATCCTCATCTCTAGCCCCAGGAGCAGCTATTGGGTTTGAACTGCTGACCTTCTATCCAGTAGCTCAATTTATAAGCCACTACACTAGCAGGGCTCCTAATCATGACTAATAATATTATTAATTAGCATATACATGTATATTTAGGTGGAATTTTAAGTTAACTATTTGACAGATGTTTAAACAAATTATAATTTGTAGCATGTAGAAGAAAACTTTATTAGGAAAAACATCTGTCACATTTTAACAGTTGAAAAGTGGTTTGGATGATGTTTGCATGAAATGAGCTACGGTAACCACACTGCGGCACTCCTTCCCTTTAAAATGTGCTCAGTAAATCGAGCTTGATGAAATACAACACCCTATGAAATTCATGGTGGTTTCAGAAGATAGGAACCCTGTGAAATCTAGAGCCAGTATTAGGGAGAATCCCATCAAAGGAAGCCACAGAGAATGATAGAAAATTGGTGCCGCCACCTGGTCAACAGTGGAAAGCATGTGACGCCCAGGAAATCAAGGCAGTCCCACTGAGTTGCTCCTCTCACAGGTTTTACTAACTAAAGTCTTAATCATTTACTATAAGGTTTCAAAAAGATCAGCATAAATAGCTTTAAATATCAGAACGGAAGAAAAATATGATCTTGATCTTATGGCAATAGCAAATCCAGGAAACGCTGTCGTTTGTTTCTCAGAATTGTGTGAGTATATGTGCACGTGAGACATACATGCACAAAGAAACCTAATAATGAGTGTAAAATCAAAAAGAGCCCAGCAAGCTACTTAAACGACACTTCCTAGAAATCCAGATTTATTCTGTCTCGATATCCTAGAAACCCAGATGTTGAATGCATGATTTATTGAGGACAGAAAATAAATGAGTGATAGCCTTAACTGGAAGGAGGGGGACTTAAAGCAACAACAAATGTTTACTGAGGACCAATCATAGTCAAGGAGCCCTGTTGGTGTGGTGGTTATGGGTTAGGCTGCAATCCACAGTTCGAAACCACCAGCCGCTCCTTGAGAGGAAAAAGCAGCTCGTTGGGAGGAAGACTGGTTTTCTACTCCCGTAAACAGCGACAGTCCGGGAAGCCCACAGGGGGTTGCTTTGAGTCAGTATTGACTCCGGGCACTAAGGTTGGTTTGGGTTATAGTCAAGCTGCTGAACAACATGGAATCCAGCTTGCTCCCAACACATCCTCTTCAGGGGGAGGCTGCTGCTGCTGAGAAACAGCATGAAGTCCTTGCAGTCGGAGACTCTTTAACAGCTTTCCTGGAAGAAGAATAACCACGAGCAGTGCACAGTCTCAGACATTCTGGGAAGGGAGTTGCAGAAGCTGATCCATGAGCAAGCAACGGGCAGGCAGACACTTTGGGGAACTCTGACTTAGAGGGGTCCTGGGGGATGTTGATAGTTGCTGTAGAGTTGCTTTTGACTCACCAAGACCCCGTATTTGCTAGAGGAGAACTATATTCCATAGGACCTGCAAGCTATGATCACGGACCCCGGTTAGTCAGTTCCAGGAAAGGATGGTTGAAGCAGGAACCCTGCACTGATTTCGCTTTGAAGCAAGTGGAAGAAATCAACAAGACATCTTACTGACAAGAATTCAGTCCGTGAGTTCGGTTTGTAAGTGAAAGATTACTGATCTCTTCTCAACACACATTTATGGGGCATCTATGACAGTGATTAGAAAAATACCTCCTGTGAATGACTCCAATGAACATGTATGTAGCACTCACTATGGTTATACAGACTTCACAAAAACGAAACTGGTGGGGCAGGACTTCTTCTCTGGTGCACGATGGACATTGCGGGTGAGATGTCTTTGTTGAGGGAGACTGTTCTGTGCAGATGGGAGGTTTGGCAGCATCTCACCTTCATTCCACTAGATGCCAGTAGCACCTCTTAGTTGTGACAAACAAGTCACAGGAACAAAAACTCAACCAAACTCAATGCCATCCATCTAATTCTGACTCATAGCAACTCTATAGGACAGAGTAGTACTGCCCGCTGTGTGTTTCTGAGACTCTTCATGGAATTAGAAAGACATCTCTCTTCTGCAGATTGGCTAGTGAATTCAAACTGTTGAGTGTATAAACCCTCTTTGCCACCTGACCCCGAAACTCACTGCCTCAGGTCAGTGCTGACTCATAGTACTCCAAAAGGACAGGGTAGACGGCCCCTGTGAGTTTCAGAGACTGTAACTCTTTATGGGAGTAGAAAGTCCTGTCTTTCTCCTGAGGAGAGCTGGTAGTTCTGAACTGCTGACCCTGCAGGCAGGTGCCCAATGCTTAACAACTATGTCACCAGGCTCCTTTAAAACCTATAAAGACATGGCCCTGGGGGTAGAATCAATCTAGGTTGACAATCAATGGGTCAGATCTTTCATCAGTACAGATTAGCTTTTCTGGATTTTGTAATTGATGGAAGATTTCTCTTACATAGTGTACATTCTTCTAACTTGTTGATGCCTAAGCAGAAGAGCCGTGTTTATGTAACCAACAGGAGGGTGTCCTATTTGTATAGATTTCACCACAGTGAAGAGACAGTGAGAGGTGAATAATGAATCACGCTGGCTACTGAGGATTAGAGGCATATCTAACATTTTCCTGCTGAATTGGCACAGTATTTGAAAGCATAAATTTTTATTAATAATTAAGTTCCAAAAAGGGTTTCATGACAGTTCGATTTTGAAATAGGCTTTTGTGACAGAAGAATAATAAATACTTAAGTTCAGCATTCTCATCAATGGGAATAGACAATCATTCTTGGTAACTTTCTGCCCGTTAAAAAGAATACACACACATACAAAATACAACCCAAACCTGGCGTTCTTGAGCCAATTCTGACAGACGGAGACTCCAGAGTCGGAGTAGAACTGCGCCCCAGGGTTTTCTTGGTTGAAATTTTGATGGAAGCAACTTACTAGTCCTTTTATTGGCAACACCACTGGGTATGTGTGAATCACCAACCGTTAAGCCAGGAATTGAAGGCAAATCCTTTTTGCTACCCAACTAAACCAAGCAAAATCAAACCTATTGTCTGAGTTGCGTCTGACTCATAGAGTGTTTGTAGGACAGCCTGGAGCTGACTCCACAGAGTTCCCAAGGATATCATCGCTACAGAAACAGACAACATCCTTCTCCCAAGGACCATCTGGTGGGTTTGAACTGTTGATTTTTTGATTAGCAGCAGACTGCTTTAATTGTTCTCCCACTAGGGCTCTTTAGAAAGTATACTGTGAGACTTCAAAAGTTCTCAGTTCTTTTTGCCCTGTGTGTTAGGAAGTCTGGTCCATGCTGGCATTCCAGGGGATGCTGTTCACAATTACTTATGGGTGAATCCTACCAACATCGCCCCCCACCTTCTTATCAGACCTATGCAGGAAAAAGAGCCTTGGTGGGAGATTTTAGCTAGAAGAGCCACATTTTAATTCATTGCCGTTGCAAGTCTATTTTCAGAAATTTATATTCCACTCCTGCTCCTTTTTGGTTGTCATTTGCTTAAATATATGCATATACATAGAGTCTATTTTTGTCTTTGGGTCTATGGTATGTCTCTTGTTGGCAGCATACATGTGGGTCATGTTTTCTTACCCACTCTACTACTCCTCTTTTCTGTTTGCTTGTTTGAAGTGGCCTTGCTTGTCAGTAAAGACTCCAAGTCCATTTCAGTTGTACTTTTTCCTCCTTTTTTAAAGGCACTCAGACCAATATTTAGGGTTGAGGGAAAAGAAATCCAGTGGTGTTTCTGTTGTTAAAGAAGCACATTGTATCTATTTACACAGCCCATCTCAAGAAATGAAATCAACAATAATATCCCACATGGTACTCTCTACCTCCCCATCATGCCTCTCTCCTTCCTCAACATCTTACTCCTCTCCTTTCCCTTTCCCACCAGAATCCCTGGTCTTCTTGTAGTGATCAAAGTCTAATCTTTTGGTGTATAAACCATATTTTTCCCTTTGTTTTTCCTTATAATAATGGTGTTAATAAATATTTACCTTTGTAAGACCAATTGCTTGTGTTTTATTGGCAATGCCAAGGCATTCGACTGTGTGGATCATAACAAACAATGAAAAATCTTGAGAAGAATGGGAATTCCAGAACGCTTCACTGTGCTGAGGAGCTGATACATGGATCAAGAGGGAGTTGTATGAACAAGGGAATAGCACGTGGTTAAAATCAGGAAAGGTGTGCATCACGGTTGTGTTCCCTCCCCATACGGATTCAATCTGTGTGCTGAGCAAATGATCAGAGACGGTTATATGAAGAAGAATGGAAGATCAGGGTTGGAGGAAGGCTTATTAACAACTTGCGATGTGCTGATGATACAACCTTGCTGGCTGAAAGCGAGCAGGACTGAAGTCAAGGATTGTCGTTTCCATATGGACTACAGCTCACTGTAAAGAAAACCGAAATCCTCACAACTGTATCAGTAGGTAACATCAGGATAAATGGAGAAAAAAATCTCTTCCCCATTTACTGTGAACAGCATTAATGGCTGCATTGTTGGAGTTGCTCTTAATTGTTCTCTCAAGCAAAACTTTTGAAGTTATGGAAAGATGAAAAAAAAAAAAAGGCCTGGAAAAAAGAAAAAAAGCCCTGGATTCTTTTTCACCCCAGCAGGCTGTTAACTGTACCAGCCACTCTGGACCACAGTGGTGACCCTATAGCTTCCCTTCTCCATGTCTTACCCCCACACTCCCCCACCCCTCTCATGACAGTGATTAACACAGCTCCCCCAGCATAACTGGGGGAGGCTGAGTGGGAAGTGGACTGGGAAGCTACACGGGCCTCCGATCCCTGGGACTGGGAGGTTCCGGACTTGCTTATTGCATGCAGGCTGGGTTGGGGAGATCTGGGTCTGTTGTGGACTGGCTCCCAGCATTTGACTGGATTTCTTGGGCTTTGGATTGTGGCAGTTTCCCTGGAGCAATAGGAGGATTGACAGATTCTAAGAATCAGTCAGATTGACAGATTTCTAAGACTCAAGAGGGCACATCTTAGTGGGGTGGGGGGTGGGTGTCTAAGGGCTCAGTAGTCAGTGAGTGTTTCTTCGAGGGCCAGGACTCGAACTGCTGAACAATGGCCTGCCCACAACCCCATGCCCAAACAGTAATCAGGCCCACCGTTGACATATAGGACCTACAGGAGATAGTTTTGGTGAATACTGTTCCAGTCACTTCTCTCCCTCAATGCGCTGGTTTGTTATTAATTCCTAGCGACTTGGGAACCAGCCTGACAACCAGCACTTTGACGGGGGCCATGTTTATTTGTCACCTTCTGCTCCTGCTGAGGGGAGGCTGGTGCGGAATTGCCTAGTCACCTGTGACTCCGCAGGTTCCGAAATAGGTGTGTGTGGGGTAACTCTGTGTTCAGAGTCACACACACACACACACACACACACACACACACACACACACTATGTCCTGGAAGCTGCAGTCAAGCTCTATTTGCTGAAACAGGAGAAAACAGCCCAGGTAAGTACACACACAGACATGGAGCCAGCCAAGCTCTCGGAGGAGAGGACGGAGGACCCTCCCATAGGAGACTACAGAGATGGGTGTCTCCAGTTTCTTTCACTGACAGGAGGGAAAATCGGAAATAGAGAAGAAACACAGGCCACAATTCAAGAACTCAGGACTGCCTTAAAGGAAAATTCTGACAGGATGAATGAAAAGTTTGAAATAATACAACTTCAAAGGAAATACGAAAGGCAAACACCGAATTATTAGAACTGGACAACATCGTGAAAGAACAAAGCAGAACAGAAACAGTCGGCAACCTAAAAACGTCAGAAAAGAAATGATTATGGAGAAAACATTCTATTTAAGCCTACTCAAAGTGACAGGGAACTAAATGAATTGAAACAAGGAATCATAAAAAACATTCCGCTCTGAAGATAAAAAACACACAAATAAACAAGAGGAGAGGGAGCAGAGTAGACAATTAGTAGTCAAACGGTTTTGAAATCGGAAAGAAAACCACAGTTTTCCAAGAAAAAAATGAAAACTTCAATGTTCGTTATCTCTTGACTGGTATATTTCATCCATTTACCGTAAGTGTGATTATCAGTAGGTACGAATTTATTGTTGTCATTTGTTACGTGTTTTTTGACGTTATACTGATTTCTTTATTTCACAATAATTTCTGTATTGAGTTCATTTTGTTTGTGGATTTTCTTATCAGTTCCTTTGTTCTTCTTTTAATGTTTGCTCAATCTTTATGGTGTTTCTTTTTATTTTGATGAGAAAGTTTATGAATGATTTTTGAGCTTGTCCAGTCCTTCATTGTTTTCTCTGCGAGTTTAGTACAGTTCGTTGTGTCTCAACACCAGGGCTCCTTCCTCACTGTTTGTCAGCGCTGTCGCCACGCGCTGGGTTCCGTTTTCACTTTGCCGTTGTCCGCGTTGACAAATTCATCTCTGGTTCCCTATTTTCATTGTAAGGTTCATGCACCTGGATGCTTCTGTTTCTAGGTTAGCTTCTGGGTGATGTCATGTGTGTTCATCTCCGGTTGTTGCCCACTGTTGTGATTTTCTGTCTTGAGAACTCCTTTTAGCATTTAAAAAAAAATTTTTGGTTTGGGTTTTTCAATTTCCTTTCATCTGGAAATGTTCTAATTTCACTGTAATACTTGAGGGACAATTAAAGAATGCTTAATAGTTTTTAATTACATATGATATCATCCAATGGTTCAAATATATCAAAAGAGGTTTGGAATCATCACCAAAATCAATTTAAAACATTTTCTCCTTCCTGTATTCATCAGAAATAGTGTCTAATTTCCTCCAACCTCCCCTGCAACAACCTTAAGAAACAATTACTCCACTTACTGTCTCTTTAGATTTACCCATCCTGAACTTCACCTAAAGAAAAATATACAAAAACAAAAATCTCAAAATACTCCAATAAAAGAAAACAGGGAAAAAAATCAATTGAAAAGATAGCAGAAAATAACAAAAACTAGAGCAAATGTAAAAGAAGAAGGAATAGTAGTTGTAAAGCAGTTGGTGATAGAAACGACGCCATGGAGTGCGTGATAGAACTCCACAGACCAACGCTGTCTTCATCACTGGTTATACGCTGAATGCTTAGCTCAACATTTTGAAGTCCTCTTCTTCTTTTTTATATATAAGCGTAATAGTCTATACCCTTGTCTTTATTATTTTACCTGTTAAAGTTCCAGCTGGTCCTTCTCCCCCCTTCATCAGCCATGACAGACCCTGCTTGAAGCCCTACATTAGAGGGCAAACAGGGTTGTCTATACTTCAGACACCTCTAACCCAGGGACTGCTTGTATTTATTTAAAGAAGTATATCTCTCCTCTTTTCTTCTTTACTTTTAATTATGGTTGGTCCATTTTGATATCTTTTAATCCCCACATTTGAAAGCCGCTTTTACTTTTTAAAGTATGTTAAACGTATTTATTCTATAGTATTCATTTGATAATTCTAATGTTTATGATTTTAAAAAAATCTGATTTTGCACCTTGGATTTCTCTTCAATCTGGTTCACAAGACTTTCTTTCTCATGCTTAGGCATTTTTCAAATTGGGAACTCTTGCTTCTACTGTATGCACTACTTCATTTTTAAAAGATCTACTAGAGACTAAGGAAGATAAACATACATCCACTTGAGAAAAAAATTTTGCTTTGGAGATTTTTGGCTACACCCATACAATGTGGGCCATGTGAGTGCTAAGGTAACATGGTCAGATTCTAAACCCCATTGGCCTGTCCACTTGCTTGATCTCCTGATCTGAGTGGCCTTTGTGACACGTTCCACACGTTTTCACCTTGGGAGGAGTGTTTGGCAACAGCATTATTAACAACAGGAACCCAGCAACATCTATTGAGCTCTGTCAGGTACTGTCCCAGCGCTTTCCAATGTGTGCACTCACCGGTTCTTTCCCCGAACCTCACCGACAGAGTTGCTTATCACATCGTAAGACGCACCCCTCCTCTGGAAGGTTTAAGGGACTGTGGGTTTTCATTTTTAATTGGTGGGTTAAACAGATTATCTTCCTTCAGGTTGTCTTGGCGATTGTTTGCACTGGGCCTCTTTCTGCGATGGGGGTACCAAGGATATTTCGGGGTTGGTAGTGTTCATAAAGGAATTTTGGTCCAGAGGGCTTCGCGGGGAAGCAGAACAATGAGCATCTGGTAGTTTAGAGAAGCCGCGAGAAAAAGCCAAAGACGAGCTTCAGCTCTTTAAAATATTCCTCTCTGAACCAAGAAAGGGGAAAGCAACAGTTCTGCTGCTCCTTCTGCATCCTAAATGATTGGGATTGTTGATTAAGTCATATTTGGCAGGCCTCTTTCCCTTTGTAAATTGTTCCCCAAACCCCTCCCCCCTCCACAAAAATGATGGGTCATGGACTTAGAGTTCAAAATGACTTGCTAATAACCACATTAAAAAGGACCCAGCCGTTACTAAGTTGAAAGATATTCATTTGTCTTAATCAGCATTGTGGATTGCTGTTTTTCCTCTTCAAATTTCCTTCTTCAGCTATTTTTGAAGAAAATATAATGCACACTGACAGCTGAATAAAATTCAATTCTGTAAGCATTTTTGAGGACCCCCTTTGTTAAGGCAAGTACCCCTATTGGTGCAGTGGTCAACGGTTGGAACCCATTAGCCATTCTATAGGAGAAAGAAAGATGTGTCCGTGGATACAGACTTAGAGACAAGCGGGTATGGTTAGGTGGAGAGAGGAGTCCTGGTGGTGTCGTGGTTACACTTTGGGCTAACAGCAAGGCCAGTCGTTAGAAACCACTGTTCCCATCATGGGAGAAAGGCGCAGCTGTCTACCCCCTTAGCGTTAGAGTCTCAGAAACCCACAGGGGAGTTCCGTTCTGTCCTATAGGGCCATGATGAACAGGAATTGACTTGATGGCCGTGAGTTTGATTTGAGGAGCCCTTGTGGTGCTATGGGTGAGCGTTGGTTTGCTAAACACACGTGCGAGAAAGCTTTACAGCCTGGGAACTCCCATACAGGGTTTCGATGAGTTAGAATTCGTTAGACTTGGCTTGATGACAAGGGGTTTGACTGAGAGTTTTGGATATTATCTCTAGGAACTGAAGGGATATTCAACTACTAACTGAAAGGTTTCAAACCCACCAGCCCCTGGTTTCAAACCCACTGCCTCATTTTCCTCCCACTTGAGGGATGGTGAGTTTGAAGTGAAGACCTTTGGATTAGCAGCTCAGTGTTTAACACAAGGCACCACCATGGATCCTTATGGGAAGGTTTAAAGCTTGGAACATCCTTATCAGCATTTCTGCTCTATACTACATAGTTTTTATGAATTCAGTTCTCCTTAACAGCACACAGCACCAACAACAAATAGAACACTGCTTAGGTGAACTTGCATTAGTCATAGACTAGTTTACTACACACAAAAATACTTCCTGAGACCTTTCCCTAGCACTTGGAGAGAATGAATATGGTATAAGTACAACTGACTGGTTTCATCTTTGAATAGAATTCTGGATTTTGAATGGTGTTGCTATTTGTTTCTAACGCATGCACTGTTCTATTTTCTCTGCCAGGTCTTACTCTAAATACTAACTGAAGTGAAATTTAAAACAGTCCCGTGAGATAGACACTATCATGATGTTCATTTTACACATGGAGAAACAGGAACTTTTCTTGTTCAAAGACACTTAGCAAGTAAGTGTCAGGTCGTCAAGGATGCAACCACAGAGAGTATTGCTTCGAGTCCATGCTGCTAACACCATGTCCTGCTGTTCATCGAAGGAACCGAAGATTCTATTCTTCCCAAGAGGTTGCCTGAGAATTTATCGTGCTGGAATGTTTAGATACTTTCTTCTCTCTCCCCAAATAAGCCTCTGTGGTCCCAACCAAGGCTTTTAGATAAGGAGGAAAAAAAGTGATTCTGCACAATTTAAACATGATGTGAACTTTTAAAAAAGGAATTTGGGAAACTTAAAGAATCAAAATAAAAATTCCAAAGGATCATATTTGAAGTAGGGTTGTTTTAGGCAGGGTCCTCTAGAGAAACAAAAGCAGGACACTTATGATTTTATATATGTATAGCAAAAAGGAATTCAACAGTTAATTAGTCCACACACAGTATAGAGGGCTCAGTTCAACTCACTTTCATGGAACAGTTAATATACTGAAGGTCCTTCAACTCACGCCTGCTGCTGGGCCAATGCCAAGGAAGCAGACAGCAGAATCTGCCCTCAGCTAAGACAAGAAGAATCAGCCTGCAGGCAGCAGACACAGCAGGGTGGGGTGGCAACTGCAAGTAGATGAGAAGTTGAAGCATAGCAGAGGCCAGTACTGCAGGGACATAATGAAGCAGGTCCTGATGGAGCCTCAAGCACGAACAATACTTGGCAAAGCGACATAATCCACAGGTTGGCTCAGCCCACAGGTAGCACAGCACTCGGTTGAGGCAAAGAACTAGCTCAGTAGCAGCACACTGGTCTGATCACCAGGGAGAAAAAAAGGAAGAAGCCAGCCCTGGACAGCCATTTGTCTCGGTCACCCCCCAATGAAGCTTCGACCTTTTTTAACTCCACCCACATGCTCCTTCAGGAGCTCAGTTGGCACAATAAACCTATCACAGGGATAGGAAGGAGAAATGTTAGCATTTGCCTACAACGTGGATGAAATCACATCACAGAGCTTGAATAATGAAGACACTGCTTTTGGAGTGGATTGATATTACCAAATTATCATCTACATTATCATCGACAGTCTCACAAAGTAGGAGTGGGACCTATTCTCTACACCCTCATTAGTATTAAAATATTTTAAAAATAGATACTTACCTGGCCGGGGAGATACCAGGATCACGAAGGTGGTTTTCCCAGGGCGAGGCTTATCCATTGCACTCCGGATGTGCTGACCCCTGCGATTTCCCCAAACGTGGGAAACTCGACTGCACAATTTGTGGTAGTGGGCGACTGCGTTCGTGCGCTCCCCTGAAAAAAAAGATTTAATTGTAATTTTTGTGGAACTTTGCAGAGCTTGTTTGTTTTTCATCTCACGGTTTATATACAGTTTGATTCATAACATTAGTTGTGATCTCCTCAATGTAACAGCTCCTCCCACTTTTGTCTGGGCTCCCTGTTTCCATCTGTGCCTCTCTCCTGCACCTTTCTATTTCCTGAACGGCAGTTTTGGGTAAATGCCGACCATTTGCTTTGCTACAGTTGAGTATTTTGAAGAGTACGTTTCTCATGGGCATTATTGTCCACTTGATAGACGTGTTTCTTTTTCACCTGTCGGTTTATTGCATGTGGTACTGTATTGGCTTGTGTGTTGCTGTGATATTGAAAACCTATGTCACCAGTACGTTAAATATTAGCAGGGCACCCAGAATAGACAGACTCAGTGGAGCTTTCAGACTAAGACAAGGAAGAGAGGACAGGAGAACTAAAAATTTAGCCACTGAAAGTCTATGAGTGTCTGTTATAGTGCTGGAAGACAGTAACAAATTCAACAAATGTAAGAATAGAGCAGGACTGAGCAGTGTATTACTCTGTCTCACACGGGATCACCAAGCCAATGGCATCTAACAACAACAATATTATCTGACTGAAAGCTGATGCCTGGGAGTGGATTCACTTCCAGGTTAATTTATATCTTTCATTTAATACTTAAAGGAAAAAAAGATTTGCATAAGTGAAATTTCCTAAAACAGAGGAAGCTAGAACAGACATTCACTACACTCCTTCCCTACCTTTCTCCATGTCGTCACGGGCACAATGGTGTGCAGAAGGAAGAGGGACCCCTTTCTAGTATGGAGCCAACACTCTATTAACCATATTTTCTTCTCCAATGGTGTTTCAAAATCAATCTATCTTATTAATTTGTCATGATGTCTTGGATAACCTGTGGGTTCAGATATTGTTTCTAAAATAAACCTCCCATTTCAGTAACAAATAGAAGCTTCACTAATTCCAAAGGTATTCTTATAGATGCAACCTACACAAACTACATACAAAAAATAAAACCAGCCAAGCTAACTTATGGTGACTTCATCGGTTTCAGAGAAGAACTGTCCTCCATCTGGCTTTCAATGGAGTCACCCTTTGGCAACGGGGCTTTTTTGGGGGGTGAGGCTGGGGAGGGTACTTCTGGGTAGATTTGAACAGCCAACATTCTTTGTTAGATATGAGCACTTAAACATTTGTGCCACCCAAGGACTCCTGAAGCTATATAAAAATATATTTTAAAAACTTGCAAAATGCTATATACCATGTATACTTTACTATCAGCTGACCTGAATATCAGCCGAGGCACCTAATTTTACCACAAAACTACATTAAAAATGTGCTGAAAAACTCAGCTTATACATGAGTATATACAATAAATAATTTAAGAATATGTTATAAAAACTCACTGAATACCACTCACCACTCTATACGTTAATGTTATGGCCTTGCTTTTGGACTAAGACTATCTTTGAACCCTTGGTACATTTAGCAAAAATGGTAATTTTAAAATAATAAAATAATGGTGGCATAAAAAATGATAATTCTCCTTAGGGGGAAAAATAACTGACAAAAGTAATTTCATTTTATTTATAAAATTCTTATTACATTATCAGTTTAATATCAAGTTTATTCAATTATGCTTCTGTGTTAGACAGGGTTCTCTAGAGAGATAAAACCAAATTGCTGATAATTTAATATATTTATTTATAAAGATAAGTAGATATATAACAAGGATAATTTAATATATTTATTTATAAAGATAAGTAGATATATAACAAGGAATGAACTGTTAAATCATATACAGTTAAATATATAATACAAGAAAGAAACAGTTAAATTATAAAACACTACAAATGGCTCAATTCAACTCACTGCCTTGAGAGAGATGTGAGAGACTAGCAGTCCTTCCAGTCCGATCTGCTGCCAGATCTTCCTCTATTTATAGAGAGAGCTAGGCTATGTCAGCACAGCAGCCAATCAGAAGGCAGGTCACCAACTGCCAGCCAGGTCACCAACTGCCAGTCCCCAGCTCCAGCGATGTCTTAAAGGGACCTCAACTTACAGCGACACAGTCCACAGGCTAGGCATCCCACAGGTAGTGTAGCCTTTAAATTGAGGCACAGGACAGGCAAGGCAGCCACACACTGGTCCGATGATCAAAGAGAGAAAGACAAGAAAGGCAAGACTCACCAAGGCATTTATCTCTCTGCCCTTCAGTTAATCCCACCTGTGTTTATCGGCCAGGCTGGCACAATAAACTATTTCAACTTCTATAAGATGCAAAAAGGGACAGTACTCTAATATTTAAACTGATCCTCAGGTAAATCTGAAATCAAACATCCAAATTTACTTCTGTTTCTCAGTCAAGCACCACTATAATTACCTAGACTTCCTGTATTCATCTTATATAAGAATATAGATTTTATCAACATTGCTAATAAGGTATTTCTTACACTGTTTGACCTTCACCCACTTTTCTTTTGTCCATCCCCCAGGGAGGGGGTTATATGTAGATCTTTGTGATTGGTTCCCCCTTTCTACCCCATGGGAGGGAGGATGTGGAGTAAGGGGAAAAATGAGAAGCTGATATCAAAGGCTCAAGTAGAAAGCAAATGTTTTGAGAATGATGATGCAACAAATGTACAAAATCTGCTTGACACAATGGATGTGTGTATGGATTTTGATAAGAGTTGTATGAGCCCCCAATAAATGTTTTTTTTTTTTTGTTTGTTTGTTTTTTAAAGAAAGATATTTCTTGTGGTCCATTCAGGGATGTCCATTTGTTTGAGGTAACTTCAAAAGTATTCTACTAGGGTTCTATTCCAAACAGTGTTTCAATATGTCTCAGAGGTCAGTGGATGACTGTAGACAAGTTCCCTTAGTAATGCACTTGTCTCACTTTTGTTTAGGTGACTCTGAACAAGAGGTCCCATCAAAGCAGTGACTTCCATGGGTGTCTGCTGGGTCAATACAGAGCTGAATTTTAGGATGGATGTTGAAATGTTCTTTTTGACAATAGATTTGATGGCTTTTCACTTCAATTTTTCATTCTCACCATAGTAGACCATATTAATTGTCTGATTAAAAATAACCAAAATGATTCCCTATCAGCTCACTCGTGCCTAAGGTATTAATTTCTAGCATTCCGTTTTGACAATCGCTAACTTCCCTAGGTTCATAAATCTGTGTTCCAATTATTAAAGGGTGTTCGTAACTTTCTTCTCATTTTGAGTCTTGCCACATCAACAAATGAAGGTCCTGAAACTGTACTTCATTTGTGTCATTAAGTTCAGTTCTACTTTGAGGAAGCAGCTCTTTTCCATTAGTATATTGAGTGCCTTTCCACTTGTGGGCTCATCTCTTGACACTATGAGGGGGTACCCCCCAAATGGAATTTCACTGGGCAGAGCTTTCGTAGCATACATTTTCCCCACTAGGCAAGCATCAAGCAACTCACTCTGAGTTAATGCACCAGTGGCATCACCTGGGAAGGTTCTCTGGTCACAGTGAATATTTTCATAGAAGCAGTTTTGCTCAAACCTCATTTTTGTGCGTGTTTGTGAGTTGATTTAAGAGAACAGCATGTGGCTGTGAAATTTTGCTTCTTACTTGAGAAAATTGCCGCAGAAACTATGTGATGTTGGCCACAGTTTACAAGGACAGCACTATGGGAAAAACTCAAGTGTACAGTGGTTTTCTCCTTTCAAAAAAGGGGAAATGCCAACTGATGACGAACCTCATTCTGGTTGTCCATCAGCTTCCTGAATGGACAAAAATGTTGGCTCGTCGTGCATTTGGAGTTCGTTCCAGCAGGTCAGACTGTTAATCAAGTTTTCTATTTAGATGTTCTGAAAAGATTGTGTAACAGTGTGTGACAAAAGAGGCCTGATTGTGGCAGATGGGTGACTGGTTTTGCCACCACGATGTACCTGGCAAAACACAGCATGCCTCTCTTGCCCCATGCACCTTACTCACCTGAGCTCACTCTGTGTGACTTCTTTTTGTTTACACAAATGAAGAGGGACATAAAAAAATAAACATCAAATTTGATGACATAGAAGAGGCGAAAAAAAAAAAAAAAAAAAGAGGATGGCGGTTAGCCATCCAAAGAGATGAATTTTAAAAATGTTTCCAAGGATGGAATCGCAGATTTGACAAATGTATTAGTGTAATGGAGAGTACTTTGAAAGTGATAAGGTTTTTGTTTTTGTTTTTAAATTAAGTACATAGCTTTGGAGAAAAAAAATTCTTTTTTTTTTTTTGGGGGGGGGGGTACCCATTCATATATCAGACAATGTTCTGCTGTGACTCATAAGACGTTCAATGGCCAATTTAAATAAAAACAAATCACCAGGTCTTTTTCTTAGTCTGAAAGCTCAGCTGAAACCTATTCATGGATGACTGTTGATATTTTAAACAGCATGTGTATAGCTTTCACCATCATAGCAATATCCAAGTCTCCACTGTATTACAAACTCACCAATAAGTAGTGGAACTTCTGCATAGCACATTATCATACTTATAGAATTTTACATTGAACACTTTAATTTCAAAAAGTAATATATATTTGTAACTAGTTTAGATAATGCTGAAATATTTTAGTTATGCCATGATTTATTCAGTAATTCTGTTTTTAGTGGATGTTTAGGTTGTCCTTGGATTTTTTACGCAAAATATTTCCATACTGAATATAGTCGTATGTATTAGCTGGATGCTTATACAATTAGTCCACCAATATTAAACTATTGAGTATTTTAAATACAGTGAGAACATACTTGGAATATCTTATGCATGCTTCCTCAGATACCGCAATCACATTATAAATCAACAGTAGCTAAGGTGGGGTGTATATTTTTTTCCCTATTTCATATCGAGGTACAACATGATATGAGGTATAGAATCAGCAGTGAATCTGGCATATTTATTATTCAGAGAAGCATTTACAATGTATGTACATCGGCACACACACATCTTCTTGTACATCATGGACTGATTGGAAGATTTCCCTGCAGTGAACAAAGGCTTTTACAGAAATAAAATTCTATCGTCATGAAATCCAACTGGCTCATCTCACTTTCCTTGGTTGCTTTTGCTCTTCTCTGTGAAATACAAACCAACTCGTAAATCATAAAACGCACCATAAAATCTCCGCCTTTCCCCATGCATCTCATTTTCTCACACCTGGGAGCCTTATTCTATAATTCCCTTCTAAAACTTCTTGACATGTGCCTATGTGGTATCTTGTCTTTGCTTCTACTTTCCCATCCCACCTGGATACACTGTTGCATTTTTCTATGAATCGATTTTTATTCTTTCTACTTCTTCTCCCTCCTTTGCCTTCCATATTCCCACCTTTCCTAAATCAGCCTGCTTTGACAAATAGGAAAGATATTGTTTCAAGATACAATCCACTTAATCCTTATAGCACATTTGTGAGATAAGAACTCCTACAATTCTCATTTTACAAATAAAGAATGAAATATACAAAGAAGTTAAATTACTTGTCCAATATCATACTGCTAGTAAGAAGTAAAGCTTGAGTTGAAATCCAGTCAGTCTGCTTATGAAAGTATCGACTATTCATCTCGTTTCTAATTTTTTTCTTTAAATGTGAAAGTCACATAGCAATCATTTTGGCTTAGCTCTATCTGATCTCCATATTGTTCCTGTTTTGTCAGTTTATTTTTAGTTGCAGGTAGCAGAAACATGGGATTCAAATTGCGTTGGAATAATAATTATTAAAAACTCCAATAACCCATTGTGTTGGTCTGGGTAGACTAGAGAAACAAATTCATAGACACAATCATATGTGTATAAGAAAGAGCTTTATACCCAAGAGCAATTGAATATTGAGAAAACATCCCATCCCAGTCCAGATCAAGTCCATACGTCTGATATTAGCCCATATGTCCAATACCAATCTATAAAGTCCTCTTCAGACTCACAAAACACATGCAGTGACAGTCGAATGGAGGAAGATCACAGGCCAGTGAGTGGAATATCTTGTGGATCCAGTGGCATTGTAAAGATCTCAGTGCTGGCAGGGATCTCCATGTGACTCCTCCAGCTCCAGAGCTCTGGCTTCATTAGCTTAGCTCCGTCAGGCTTGTCATCTGCAATGTCTCACAGGGAGTGAGCATTTGTCCTACCTCTGGTGAGCTATTTATCTTCTAAGCACCTCCAAATGAGGTCATCAAGCTGTGACCGGATTGACAGGCTAACTTCCACCCCATTCACTCTTAAATCTCAAATTGACAGCAGATATGTAACCTCCACACCCTTGTACCTGAAAAGTGGTCCAAGCATCAGACTGGTTTTAGGCATGGTTTAATTTGAGGCTCTCATATACTATTAGAGCTCTTACTTGGTCAGGAACTTAGATACACTATGCAGACTTTGGTATGTGGACTCTATGTCATGGCCAAATTGCTGCAGTAGCTTGGGTTGGAAACAGGATTTCGTTTGGGGCATTGACGTGGTTAGGTGCTATTGAGTTGGTTCTGACTCATAGTGACCTCGTGTATAACAGAATGAAGCACTGTCTGGTCCTGTGCCACCATCATAATTGTTATTATGTTTGAGCCCTTTGTTTCAGCCCCGGTGTCAGCCTTCTACTAATGGTTACTATATTTGGACCCACTTTGGACAGAGCGGTAGAGCGTACATTCCCAAAGGAAAGTCAGGGTGGTTGCCAGAAGAAGAGGAAAAACAATGGTTCCCATTGTAACTTCAATATTTCCTATGTTGCTTTTATAGTTGTTCATTGTTTTTGCACATCTTGTCTGTCAATTTTAATTCACCAATATGATAAAGAAGAGCTTTTACAAAGGGCTTACTTTTTTCTTTATTCTTTCACTCAAATATCTGCCAGCCTTCTATGATATTTAAATGTTTGCATACATGACCATATAATAGTTTGTTTTAATCTTTTGTTGACATCCTGGATTTACATGAATCTTAATCTGCCTTTGATACAAGTAAACTACTTAAATAACATTTATTATACTTAATAATTTGCATGCTTGTTCCATCAGATTACATATATTTTTGAGGCTGGGGTTATATATCTTTATCCTAACATATGAACTGGTATGATTTATTGATGTTCTTGTGTGTCAGTATGTCTATTCAGACTCATAGTAACCTTATATGACAAAGTAGAACTTCCCCATAGGGCGTGCTAGGCCATCACCAGGTCTTTTCTCCAGCAGAATCATGGTGGGTTGGAATCACATAACTTTGACTTAGCTGCCTAATGCTTAATCACCACGCCAACAGACATTGTCTGCTGCCGTTGAGTTGGTTGGGATTCATAGCAACTCTACGTACAACAGAGTGAAGTGATTCCTGGTCTGTGCCAACCTTACAATTGTTGCTGTGTCCATCCATTGCTGCAGCTACTGTGTTTCCCATCTCAGCGAGGGGCTTCATCTCTTCCAGTGACCCTCTGCTTTACCAAGCATGATACCCTTTTGCAAGGACTGGCCATTCTTGGTAATATGTACAGAATACGAGATGATGAAGCCTGTTATCTTCTCTTCTAAGGAGCATTTGGGTTTTACTTTGTACTACATTCAATATTCTTTGCCAACAGCACAATGGTGGTGTGGTAGTAACATAATTTCATGTCAACTTGATAAATAAGTGTAGGGGTGGAGTCTAGCCTGTCAAGCAGGTCAAAGTCTGATGATGCTTCCTTGTGGGTGTGGCCTTCTCATGAGGGTTCTGGGAACTTCCTCTCTTTCCTTCTGAGAGGCAGGCTGCACTTGCTGCTTCACTTTTCCATTGAAGAGCCAACTTCAGAGAGCTGGAGGGGTCACACGGAGACACAAGCCAGCACTGAGATGCTTCCACCACCATTGGATCCACAAGACTTTTCACTCACCAAACTGTGATTGTCCTGCATTTTGCATTTTACATGTGACTGCGTGAGTGTGAATGTGTTAGTTTTGGTAGACTAGAGAAACAAATCCAGGGAGACTCATGTGTATAAGAAAGAGGTTTATATAAAAGAACAATTGAATGTTGAGAAAGCATTTCAGCTCAGTCCAGATCAAGTCCATAAGTCTAATATTACCCAATATGTTCGATATCAATCTAAAAGTCCTCTTCAAACTCATAAGTGCAGGAAGATCACAGGCCAATGGGTGCAAAGTCTTGTGAATCCAGTGGTGGTAGAAGCATCTCAGGTCTGGAAAGGGTCTCCACATGGCTCCTCCAGTTCCCAGGGAGTGGGGTCTATCAGCGTAGTGCCATGTGTCTTGTCAGTAGAGCATCTCTCAGAGTGAACAGAGAGATAAGTGTGTTCTGCCTTCAAGGAGGAAATACAGGAGTTCCCAGAAATCTCCAGAGAAGGTCATGCCCACACAAAGGACTCATTGGCTATAACCTGATTGACAGACTAGGCTCCACGACTTCACTTTTAATCCCTTCAAGTCCCAAATTGACACCAGATTATGTAACTACCACAGTGAAGAAGTATTTTGGGACTAGTGCTGGACTTATGGGCTAATATTGAACTACGGATTTGATCTGGACTGGGCTGGGATGTTTTCTTAATATACAATACTCTTTGATATAAAGCTCTTTCATATATATATGGATGTCCCTAGATTTGTTTCTCTAGTCAACCAGGCCTAATACAGCAATTTAAATATAGCTACTTGTGTTTGTCTGGGTAAACCAGGGAAACTAATCCACAGAAACTCATATGTATAAGAGAGAGTTTTATATAAAGGGTAAGGGTGATTAAAAAAGCATCTCAACCCAGTGCTGTCCAAGTCCACAAGTCCAACATTAGCCCATATGTCTGACACCAATCTACAAAGTCCTCCTCAGTCTCACAAAACGCACAGAATGATGCCAACTTTAGGAGGAAAACCGAATCAGTGAGTGTGTAAGCATCTCAGTGCTGGCAGGGGTCTCCACATGGCTGCTCCAGCACCCAGGGCTGCATCAGGGTAAGTCCATGTGGCTTCTCCTCAGGGATGTCTTGCAGGAAGTAAGCCTTGCTAGCTGAAGCAGGGAACTGGCTAAGGCAGCTGCACCCTGGTCGGACCACCAGAAAACAAGAGACCAGAGAACTAGAATGACCGGGCTCACTGAGTCATTTATGTCTCCACCTTTCAGTTAATCCCAGGTTGCTTATCGGCCGGGTTGGCACAATAAGCCTTAACTATCTCACTATTCTTCTTTGGTCTTCTTTATTCATGTCCTGCTGTTGAATGAATATGAGGGACTTGAAAGTACTCTGACTTGGTTCAGATGCACCCCAGTTCTCAAACTGACATCTTTGCTTTATTTGTTAACTTATTTTAACCCTTTAAACAGGTCTTTTGCAGCAGATTTTTGCAATGCAATATCTCATTTGATTCTTGACTGCTATTTCCTTCCGTGTTGCTTGTGGAACCAAGTAAAAGGTAATTCTTGATGAGGTTATGCTTTTTCTTCCTTCACCGCAATGTTGTTTATGGTTGCAATTGTGAGGGCTTTTGTGTTCTTTGTGCTGAAGTGTAGTCTTTGATTCTCATCAATAAGTGCCTCAACTGTTATTTGCTTTCAGCAAGCAACGTGTGTAATGCACTGGCTGTTAATCTAGCTTTCCTTCAGTCCTGATGCTGTGTTCTTCATATACTCTAGCTCCTTAGATTATAAATATATATACAGTGAACCCTCGCCACTTCGTGCTTCGACTTCCGCGGCTTCACTCTATCGCGGTTTTTGCGTAACAGCACCCACTGCCTACACCGGCTCCTTCAGAGGAAAAAGACGGCGACCCACCTGTAGAGTACATCCCTTAAGTCATGTCATAGGCTATTGATTATAGTATTTGTAAGAACTATGTATAATAATACTGTATGTGAAATATGTAATACTGTAAACTAGATGCCATAAATAATATAAATAATAAATGAACATTGTAACGTCCAAAATGTTTTACTGTATTTTCCCTTTTTCGTTTAATAAATTGGGTAATACGAGTGTAATGGTTACTAAAGGGTGTTTTTTCATGTCCTCTATGCTCTAACTATGAAAATATTTGATTTACAAATAAGGAATCCTACTTCGCGGAATTTCATTTATCACGGTAGGGTCTAGAACCGATTAACCACGATAAACGAGGGTTCACTGTACGTATATATGTGTGCATATATAATCAAAATAAACGCCTGTTAAAATTTATTAAATTAATCAAGGCTTTCTTCAGTAATATTTGTCACCATGGCACTAAAGTAGAGAAAAAGAATAGTTTTGTTGAGCCCAGGCTGGAAATTGGCAAACTGGCTAACAGGTTGTGGCAAGTCAAGTATAGGAGGAAATTGGAGATGTAGTTGGATTATTTAATTAATGAGATTCAGGATAAGAAAAGAGACACTAAAGCCAAATTAGGAAAAAAGGAGATGCCAAGATGCAGTGAGGCTGCAAAGCAGGTTTAGTCAGAGGAGCTAAAGATGGAATGAATGCAGATGCAACCAGAAATTTCAGACTTCAAGACTTCAGAATTGAATTAGATTGAACACCAATGAAGTTTATGATACAGTTCCTTGGTAATGAGTAAATGAAATTAAATTGAGGTAAAAATAATTGAGAGGGAGTATAACATGGTTATTAATAATTTATTATTTGAAAAATCACAGACTTTGCTGTATATATCAGTCCCAACACTTAACAGTGGTTTAAGTCAAAGTTAAATAAACACTTTCTTAATTCAGTTTTCTCATCTGTAAATGGGGGATAAATGTCTAATGAAAAGGTTCTTATAGAGATTTGCTTTGGGGTATATAATATACATTGAAATCATTTATTTGGATTATTAGTATTACAAAGAGTCCTAGTGGCACACATGGTTAAGTGCTTCACTTCTGATCAAAAGGTTGGTGTTTCCAATCTAACCAGCAGCTGCATGGGAAAAAGACCTGATAATTTGCTTCCATGGGGGTCACAGTCAAGTCCATTCTACGAGGCAGTTATACTCTCTCTCATGGGGGAACGAAGTTCAGGTTGACTTGATGGCAACTGACAGCAACACTAACAACAACATAATGGTACTGGAGGGCATCAAAGAACCACCACATTGGAGACCTGGAATCTTTTTTTTAAATGACACAGTAAACCGGGTTCTAAAACCTTCATCTAAATATAGAGACTTTTCCTGGACAAGTAGAAAATGAAGCAGTGGCGATCAGAACGCATATGCATTCAGAAGGGTTCAGTACACAGGGCACAAAAGAGGAAAGAGCTTCTCATTTAGAGGTCTGCGTGAAAAGCAATACCCGTAAAGACCCCGTCTAACTTAAGCAAGGAATTGACTTAAGTCCTATGCAAACATAAAAAACAAATGGAGATTCATGCCATTGGAAATGTCTATTCTCCAGTATTTTAAAATACCATCAGTTTCCTTGTCCCTTCTCCCATTTATTGGTTATTCTCTTATTTTCATACTATTCCACGTGAAATTTTTGAGGATGTAAAAAGAGTATTCCTTTATTTATCCTCTTTCTGACTTTGAACTTGCTCTAGTGCAAACAAGTTATGATCTGGTTAGTCTTTGCCACCGAATAAGCACATCCCAGAATCTAGTCCTAAAATACTTGGGAAACTTTATACAAAAAAGTACTAATGGATGTTTCCTCATATTACTCTAAATTGATTCTGAACTCTAAGATAATATATTATATTTATAATAACTCTAAATGAAAAGATTCCATCCACATGATGGAGCAAACATATTGGAGCAAAAAGAGGTTAGTTAGCTTCCATAGCCTCAGAATCTCTAAAACTCCCTCATAGGCCAATGGAATCAATCAACTTGGCAATACTCCCCAAACATCTTAAACATTATCCGAGCAAGATGGTCCTGAAAGCATGTATCACTTTTCTTTATGGAAGGCCTGTAAATCCTAATGGTCATGAGTTAATAGCTGTCTGGTGGTGCAGTAGACTCCCTACTGAGCTGCTGGCCGCAAGGTCACGCACCCACCAGTTTTTCTGAGGGAGAAGGATGAGGCTGTCTGCTCTCATAAAGTCTTGATGCTTCCGAAATCCCCAAAGGTGATGCTACTCTGCCCTCTGGGGTCTCTTGGAGTCAGAGTTGACTTAACAGCAGGGAGCTTCCTGTAAACAAAGTAACCCCCCCACAACTCCCACATTTGACATGTTCCCCTTTTTACCATTAAATGAAGGATTAACTTTTGAACAGAGAACTAATCATTTGCCAATAACATTTTGAATGATTAGAATTCACAATACCATATAGTGTCGAAGTCATCTCAATGTGGATGTATTTATGGATAGGGCAGTAGTTAACAAGAATTTGAGGTTTAGGGATTTAAGTTTTAAACAACAAATTTTCAGTGGCTTCTGCTTGAGCAAACATCTCCAGATTGTATGGGTAGACTATGCTGCCTTTGATTTCTATGAGATTCATGGTAAAATATTGCACTAATATCTAGTATGGATAGTTACTAGCTTTGCATACTAATACCTGGTATACTATCCTGCTTTAACGAATAAGAAAATTGAAACTCAGGAAAGTTAAGTAACTTTTCCAAGATTAGGCAGCTAGTGAGTTGTAGATTCAGAATCCTAAGCTGTGTTCTTTCCCTCAGAGTTATACTGCTTTTAACTAAAATATTAATAATTTATTCCAGAAAAAGTTATAACTATTGTTATAGTAAAAACAGTAATTGGAATACCAAGTATGTTTTAAAGACATCTATTTAAATTTATATTGATAAACTCTAAAGATTTCTGACAAGATGTCTGTATATTTTGATGCTTTTTATAATTGTGAAAATATTAGGGACAAATGCATCATGACTTAATGTTTGCACATGCCCTTCCCAAGTTGACATGGGATAAAAAAAAATTCTCCATATCAGTAACAATTTACATCAAATTAGATATCATTTAGGAAGCAGAACTTGTCTTTTAGATAAAACTTTTAGGCATAAGGGTAGAATCAGTATTGGTTTATATACCAGATATGTCTGGTCCATGGTTTCAACCTCTCAGCTCCTCAAAAAAAAACCAAACCCACTGTTATAGGGTTTATTCCAACCCACAGTGACCCTATAGGACAGATTAGAACTAGCTGCTGGTGCTTTCGAACTGTTGACCTTGCAGACAGCAGTCCAAGGTATAACTCACTATGCCACGAAGGCTCTTGGGATTCATCATCTCCAGCCTATAATCTTTGCTCTAGAGCCTTCTGTGAGCAAGGTGTCTATCGAACTGCTTCAGTGTGATATCCTGAGCCATTTCCCCAGAATTTTGCCACCATCATCACCCCCATTTCCTGTGCATCCTTATCTGCCAGCTGACACTGGTTCTGTGCTTGACTTTTGACCTTGAGAAGTTTGCACAAAATGGTATTGGGAATATCACAATTTAAGGAGATCATTCTTCAAAATTTGAACCTATAATGATTGAAAGTACATCTCATTGGAAGAGCGATTACTGAGAAATCGATCAATTCTGTTAAGTTTAAAGATGCTCTTTTGCATCTCCAAATTAATTCTTACACACGTTCTTGCAAGACAGCTAATAACTAATGATAATTAATTGTCAGAATCAAAGTTTGCCCTAAAGCAATTCAAAATGAGTCTGACTCTAATCCATTATTAATGTCATTTCCGTGATTTTCCCTGATGAAGGTGAACTGAACCACCTGTAGGAATATCTCTCTTTCAAGTGCATTTTCTTTCATGTTAAATGACATCATAATTCATGTAATCTCTTTAGGTTACCTCAGCTTTTATTTGTGTACATCATTAAATTCAATACTTCAAGTGCAAGGGAAAATTTGAATGAGTGGCATTTCCTTCATTATAAAAATAAGAATTGTAACAGACTAGTGAGTAAGTATGCCCTTAAGGCTGGTAATAATGGATTGGTCATCACTATACAGAAATTATTTTGGAAATAGTATCATTTGATAAAGGAATTTTACAAATTTTATCCCCATATTTTTTCCCATGAACTATTTCTGATATTTTAATAGCAGTAGGTAACGAGATCTTTACCTATTCCTAGTGATTTTTACTTTTTGTAATTGTCAGAGATGCAAGTAAACACTTTACATTGATAGAAACAAATTTCTCAAATCAGTGTTTTTATTTGTTTGAATATTTTAAAAGTAATCCAAGATATTTCCTTGTTTTATTGTAGTATGCTGCATGCTTCGTATTAAGATGCCATTTTATTGGGGTTCATTTCATGCTCTCTGCAGCCGAAACTGCATTATAATCCAGCAAGGAGGTTTTCCACACCATCACCATTATTAGAAATAAATCTATATTGCAAAAATTATTTGATATATTTTTGCTTTTTGTGTACTATAACCTTGTAGAAAAGACTCTGCCACATTCTCCCCAGTATTTTTACCTCTTCTGTTTAAATTTAGCCACTTATCCATAACTGAAAAATATTTTTCCTAAAATGTAAATAGACAATTGTTTCTCAAATAAATAAAAGCCTTAGTTTATGAAATTATATTTGTGTTTAGTTAAAAATGATATTCACATTTACATACACATACAGAGGTGATGGTAGAGACATTTTATTAAAGAGCTTTCATTTTAACTTGCTGCAATTAAACACTTATGTTTCTGGAAAAAGAGATTATAGCACATTAAAAAAAATCAAACATCCTAAACAAATACAATGAAAGATGTACTAATTGGACACACATGCTGAGGAATGCCGGTTAGAAAATATTAACTGTCTTTATTTTCCATAATTAAGCTATCGTGTTTTGGTAAGGGCAGGATGTATCACTGGGTGTGCATGATAACCCTATGTTTCATAACATGCAAGAGGCTAGAATCCGAGCAGAGGTGTTTCGGGCACTGCCTGGCATGATGGCGAGTGCGGTACTGCACAGTGAGCGCGCTGTGTTTTCAGAATCATGGCTGCAGTGAAATCATGCGATGTCACATGGACAAGTGCCATCCGAAACACCTTGGATTCATCATGTGGTTGATTTTTCCTTCATTTTCCATTGTATGTTCAGAAACCTTTTACTCTTGCCAAATTTTTGTAAACTCTCACGTTCAGTGAGTTGTGACGCCCAGTGGAAGACGCTTTGCTACCTCAGATCAGGATGTTTCAGAATCAGCCCGACTGCAGCCAATGGGGTTGGGAGTTAGAGTACAGCTCTGGGTTCCATAAGCCAGCTATTTGTAACCCGAGGACTGCCTGTAAATAGGCAGACTCAGTGTCAAAAAGGAACTGCAGCGAGAGAATAGTAAAAGCTCAATAATGGCAAATATTCAGAGGACAAAATATAAAGACGAATTCAGGCAGGACTCTGCAAATAGAATTGATTATAACCGGAATTTTTAAACAATTTAAGCTATGGCAGTGCACATGCATCCTTCTTTTTGAAGATTACATTTCTTCAATAAAAAGCCATCACTGGTGGAGCGATCGTGAAGCAGAACTTGGTGGCTAAACCAAATGGCACCTCAAGCCCTCCGGCTGCTTCGTGGAACCAAAGGCCTCGCAACCTGTTCCTGTAAAGGGTTCATCCTAGGAAATCCTACAGCATCATTTCCCTTGGTTATAGGGGCCGGAAGGCATTGAGATCCACTTGGTGACACACAACAACAACATTTCAAATGTTTCATTTAGAAAATATTCAGAAGTTTCAAACTATGAATTCAATTGAATAAGGGCATTCAATGCAGCAATTAGTTTATTACAAAAATTCAAGTTATGCTTCCTTGCTGCATCACTTAAATATCCTCTCTTGCAGAGTATGTTTTCCGTTGATGACCATGAAAATATCTCCCAGCTCATGCTATTTTTACAAGGTGACCTGGCCACGCTTCCATGTAGAGGCAGAATTTAAGCTCCTTCCCCTTCAAGCTGGTTAGATCGCTGTGGTTTTCATCATCTCGGTGTGGGTGTGATTGGATGTGACTTACAAGACTATCCCCAAAGGCAATACCGCTTCCTCCTTGTTCTTTTTCTTGAGACACTTGCTCTTGAAACCCGTCATTCACGCGATGATGAAGTTTAGGTCACATTTAGAAGGCTTGTGTCGGTGTTCTCACCGGAGTAACCTGATGGCCAGCACTGACTCCAGACGTGGAGAATAAAGAAGCCTTTGGTATTGTCCTAGCACCGGGCATCATCTGGTTGCAATCCCATGGAAGACCTTCAGTAAGAATTGCTTAGTCAAGCCCCGTCAACCTCCTGAGAGACAATAAACGATTGCTTTGGTCTTATTCCACTGTTTGATATGGCTTGAGCAACATGTTGGAATTGTCGGCACCCAAACAAATGCCCTTAAAATAAAAGCAGGTACTTTAATTGTTGTAAACTAATGCATTACTGAAATTAAAATTTAGGAAAACTTTATGTTTTGTCAAAATAGAAAAGGGATTAGAACATTAAAGAAAAAACTGCTACTGCACTTCTATATTTCTCCACTTAACTTTTATCTTTTTAGTATGTGTCTAAACCAGTTGCTGTGGAGCTGATTTCAACATATGATAACTTCATGTATGTCAGAATAGTACTGTGTTCCATAGGACTGATTTTTTTCAGAGGTAGATAATGAGGTATTTCTTCCAACATGTCTGTCAGTGACCTCTAACCTTCTAGTTAATAGCCAAGTACTTTAACTTCTGTGCCACCCAGAGAGACTAGGAATGTTAAGAAGCATCCTTCCGCCAGCAGCCATTCTTGACTGTCCTGCACCAGGGCTCGTGTGTGCAGTAGGACGGTCATACTTGACCTCCCTTCATGTCGTTCTCATAAAGGTCCTAGTGTTGACAATCAAATTACAGTAGCTGTCTTCCGAGGGAACTCACCATCATGCTACTACATGACTCCTTCTCTACTTTTTTCTTCTCCTTCACATTGAAACTCTAGGAAAGACACTGGGAGGGGTTAAAAAACAAAAAGGCAAGAGAGGTAAATGCTGTTACAGAAATCATCCAGGAATGACAATAGTCTACAGGTAGATGCATAGACAGACATGCAAATGGAATAGGTGTGGGTAGAGAATGGAACTTTATCCACAAATATCTATGTGTCAAATATATGTATTTGGCAGAGGATATTTCTACATACATATTTCTCTAAACTGAAAATATACCCATCAAAAATAAAGTAAAAGAAACAACAAAACAAATGGAAATAATGGTATGTAAACACTCTCTTGAAAATATAGACGATGTGAAACCATGTCCACAGATCGATGTGAAACCATGTCCACAGATCGCGGCTCTGTGAAGGGCACATTGGGTAGGCATCGGGGCAATGGCTGCTGAACATTTGGATTCTATGGTTAGCCATTAAGTTCATACTGAATTTGCAAGGGTATGTATCCACTGTGATGTTACGCCCTGATGAAGCATGATTTGAGAAGCGGGCAATAACTCTGGGAATTCCAGAGACAGCGTACACAATTCATTTGTTCCAGGATTGTCACATAGTGCTCACAGTCTCCTACCACGAAGCATTGCTGCACATCTCACATTAGAAATCAAAGAAACGAAGAGAGAATCTTCAAGTACTATAACCCCAATGCTGTTACTTACTACCTAGATTGGATTCTGCCTGGCTAAAGGAAATGGAAATAAAAGCCTAAAGTCAAAGAGACCTTGCAGAATACCAATATTAATCTTGTAGCCTGAGGCAGTTTTATACACGGGCAAAATAAAAAAGACTTTCAAAAGTTTCACAGAATAAGAATAATATTTCTCTCCAGGAAATAATCAAGTCTACTTGTCGAAACAGCTCTCTATCTGGTTTTAGCAAATACCCAGGGAAAGACTTCCCACTGTTTTCAGGTTGGTAACCTATCCCAAAGTCAAAAACATTTTATAGTAATAAAAGTCATAGTCAGACGTTCACATACAAATATTTTTCAAAGTGCCTTGGCATTTTTCAAAGTCAAGACTTTCTGACTTATTAAAATATTTTGCTTTTAGGGTTTCAATTTTCTTCCACGAGTTTTGTCCAAACATGTTTGAACATGTTTCCTCCAAGGAACATGTTTCGCTGCAAGGAATGCGCTTGTCTTAGTCTTGTTAGGGTGCCTTTAAAACACAAAATTGATCATCTGAAATGTAAACCTCTATCTAATTCGGAATTCAAAAAAACAGTGTTGGGGATCACCTAATCTATCTGCAACAGTGGCTTCGGAGGGACTCTGCTGGGCTAGTTCAATTCAAGGCAGAAAAGTGAGCTCAAAAGATGGTGATGATGGGGAAGTGACGATCCTTACAGGGGGAAAAGGGGTGGGTAACAGAGACAGATAGGTAGACTGGGCAAGCCATTGGATAAGTTGTTGATGAGTTCTTTGCGGATAAGAGGTTTCATAAGTTGTTGAAGGTATTGAATGCAAAAAATGATGATCTGATGTATAATCCCTCCTAATTCACAACAAAAAGTTTTTAAAAAAAGACAGTTTGGGGGTAATTTTGATAGATTTTATGGACGAACATGGGCTGACTACAAGGATTCATTATGAAGAAGCTTTAAGAAAGCAGAAAACTGCATTGGTGAGGAAAAAGATCAGGGATGGTGAACTGAGGAATATTTTCTTCTTCTATCAGGGTGCTGCCCCTGCTCATTTTTTTGAGGTCTGTCCCACGACAATCTTGTTGAAAAACGTTACCATACACACGTTCCATCACTTACCTTTCCCTTTCCAACTTCTTTTTGTTCCCATACTCAAAGGCCATTGAAAAGGAACACAATTTGTGTAACTTGAGTGTGTCCAACCAGCCATTTTGATGTGTGAGTAAGAGTGCACAGTTCTTTGGGGAAGAGATGGAAACACTGCTTTCAGAGATGTATCGACCTAAAATAAAGGGAGGATACATTAGGAAACAATAGCTTTCTATTTTGGTATTTTTATATAATAAATGTTTCTATGATTTTTTATAGTAATATTTTTGACTACCCCTCATGTACATATCTACAATCTCTGGCATTGGCTACACTAAATCTGCAATCGATCAAACTTTTTTTATGGATAATGTGTAGCTCATACAAGCCCTGGAGGGGCCGGGGGGGCAGACACAGTGATTATACGTTGGATTGCTAACCACCAAGTCAGCAGTTTACAAACTCCCAGCCGCTCTGGGGGAGAAGGATGGGGCTTTCTACTACCGAAGGAATCCCAGTCTCAGGAAGCCCACAGGAGCAGTTCTGAAAGAGCGATGCAGTGGTTAGGTATCTTCGAGTCAGTTCTGACTCACAATGACCCTGTGTACAACGGAACAAAGCACCACCTGGTTTTGTGCTATCCTCTCAATTTTCCTTATGTTTGAGCCCCTTATTGGAGAGACAATATTGTTGAGGGTCTTCGTTATTGTATTTCCACTTTACCAAGTGTGATGTCTTTCTTCAGGGGATGCCCCCTCCTAATGACATATCTAAATAGCTCTAGTTAATTTATAATTCTTTTCAAGCGATACAAGTTCCCTCCTCCCCTTTTAAAGTTTGAATCAATTTGGATGGAATTTCAAATCAGGTATCTTTAAACTGCAAAATACATAGAGGCCTCAGTCTGTCTTTTAATTCAGGTTAAAATGTAAGATACTTGCCTGTTATAAGCAGTGTATAATATCATCAAGTAGAGAAGTATGAACTCTATAGAAGCACAGTTTGGATAATTTTATCTTTAATAAGAATAAGCTTATAAGCAGCATATTCTGTTTATGTGAGGACTTAAATTTGTAAATATTCCTACAAAATAATGTACAATGGAAATAATCTCAACTTATTTTTATTAAAAGACTACTTAGTCATAGTTAAAATATTTAAGTAACATTTTGATAGTTTTCAAGTACTTTTAATACACATAATTTTTCTAAAATAAAAAAATTGCCTGAAATAAAATGTTTATAATTTTTAAATACAAAAGACATATATATGCAGTTAAGAATAATACATGTACTTTTTATTTAGTAGACACAAGTAGAGTATATGAAAAATTAAAAAACCTAAGTATTGCAAAGAGAAACAGGAGATTTAACCTATGTTCTATATTCGTGCTTCCTTCAAAATGAAAATTTATTGCCATTAAAACTTTATATTGATAAGCATTTGATTCTGTTGTATCAGACTTTATAAACACAAAGTATAGACTGAAGCATTTGATTTAAACCTCATTATTTTAGGAAAGCATTTTCTTATCTCAAGTACTTTGTTCTATTTCTCAGTGACATTGTATTAGCTGCAGTTTTTCAAATTCTAATGTAATTAATAGGTCAATGCCATATTAATTTACTTTCCATTACATATTTATATTAGAAGAGGATAATAAGTAATATAACTAAGAAAGTAGGAACCATCACCAGTACAATGTTGGAAGGAAAATTGATTTATTTCCCATGGTTAAACATCACTGTTGAAATCTATCAACCAGCTTGAAGGTCAGCTATATAATTGTCAATAAATAGCATAGAATCAGGACCTCATGGTGGAGGTCAGTGGAGAATAGTTAGACAACATTAATTTCCCTGGATAAGATTATAAGACATTAATAGAAATATGATAGCTTCACTTGATTTTCACGTATGCAGCTCCAAGTTCAAGGATAACACTGTGGGTACAATACAGGCTTTTTCATAGCTTTAGTTTAGGACTGGATAATAGGATTGAAATGATATCCAATATGTTCAATTGAGTGACATTGACTGGGCATGATACTAGGCTAGAAGGATTTCTTTAAGAAGAAGTAGGGTGGCACTGCCTAACCTCAAGGCTGCCGGTTCAAACTCACCAGCTACTCTGGGAGAAAGATGAGCCTGTCTCTTCCCATGAAGATTCACAGCCTCAAACCCCCTGTGTAGGGTTGTCATAAGCCAGGATTGACTTAACTGCTGTGCATTTGGGAAGATGGAGGGAAGATGAAGACACAAGGATGGAAGGAAGGCAGGGAATTAATCAGGATATTACAGACTTCAAGAGAAAGCTCTGAGGGAAGATATGATCTTAAGTACGGTCAAAGGAGTCAGAAAAAGTCTGACTCATCTAGAAAAAGCCTCCTCTGTTTCATCCCCTGTCCCGCCCTTGGATCTGACTTTTAAAAAATCCAAGCTTCAGAGAAATAGCTATTTCCTGGCCTTTGATTTTTTTTTATCCTTTTTTAATCATAAAATGTTAGCATCAGAATCATATATTCTAGGGAGCTTCAAAAACGTTGAGGAATATCTAATGAAAAAGCTCCACAAACTTTTTGAGCCTCATTTTCCGTGTGAATGTGTATGTTATATGCTGATAAATATGAGGGTGGGTACGAAAGTATTGCTGCCGGGGCTCCAGTGGAGACATGCATGGGTTTCTTGCAAACAGCGGGTTCAATCACGTCTCCCTGGTACAGAAAGTTCCCTCAGTAACACCTTTTTCTGAGTCTCATTAGGGAGACTTCTAACAATTGTTGAACCAAAACGTGCCTTCGAAGGGGAACTTCTGGGCCATTTCAATACAAGGCAGAGAGGTCAGCACAGAAATTTGGGTGACTTCTGTTTTTATTTCAAAGGAATCATCTTGATAGATTTTCTTGAAGGATACAGGGTGGCTATGAGATTATTATGAAGTTTAAGAAAATGGAAACTTGTTGATGAAAGAAAGGCCAGTAAGTGGTTCCAAGGAATTTTTCCTAACATGACAATGCGTCACCTCACTCTTGTAGTGTAGTGAGAGTGGCCCTAAGAGAATTTAATTGGGAAACTTGACCTCGTGCCTCTCCATCCATGACCCCCTTCAGACTGCTATTTGTTCCCCAAACTAAAAATAAATTTCCAAAAAACAAAATTTGAGTCCTTCATGGGTGCCCCAACTGCTGTTTAATTGTGGTGTAAATCAGAGTACAGACTTTTTTAGGGATACATTAGAGAGATGGAGACTCTAACCCCAGAAATGTATAGACCTAGGTGAAGAATATATTGAGCAATAATAGCTTCATGTTTTTATATTTGTGTCCAAGTTTTTATATTTGTGTCCAATAAAGGTTTCTATAATTGTGTATCAATGCTTTTTGACTTACTTCCATATTCTTCTTTCACATAGAGGACTTGTTAAATCTATAATTATGTTATTTCATTTTTAGATCCATATGATAAACATGAAAAATATTTCAGACTCTATACATTAATTCGTTCCTTAGAAATTGTGCATAACAGTGCAGTTGTTGATCACAAAAGACAATCCTCTAAGAAATGCTGCCCCTTTGCATCAAATCCACTTGAATTCCTGAAAATTCCCAATACATGCTGTCGAGGGCATCTGGTGTCTCCATCCTGAAGTGGAAAAGGAGGATGGGTCTTCCTGGATCAAAAGGGCAGCAAGTCCCTTCTGTGATGAGATTTCTAGAAACACCTGGGACTCACCAATGGTTCAATACTCAAGATCACTGCTATCAAGTCGACGTCAGCCCTGAAGGACGGAGTAGAAGGGTCTCTGTGAGCTTCTTTACTGGAATTGAAAGCCACGTCGTCGCAGCTGGTGGTTCCGAACTACTGACTTTGCAGCCCCAAGCTTAACCACTATGCCATCAAGGCTCCTTATTAGTTAAAATACTTTTATGGGAAGAGAATCTTCAATTTCATGATTAGAAGTCAGAATTTTTGTTCAAAGGCAGCGTGAGGTGTAAACACACTGATATTAAACAGGGGTATAATTGTGTTTGAGATCAAGTGTTCAAGCTGGAAAGCCCTTACCAGCCAGTTGTCCTGGAGGTGGTTCTAATTCACGGTGATCCCATGAATTAGAGGAGAATTTTGTTTCACAAGGAGTTCACGGGCTGATTTTTTGGAATGAGATTATTTTTCTTTTTAGCATTCTTTTTCTTTCTTCCTTATGGCTCCTCTGTGTGAATTCGAATAGGCAATCTTTGGGTTCACAGCCAACCATTTAACACTGTGCACTTCCTAGGGATTCTGGGCATCCTAAGAGGCCATCCGACCCACTCTCTCCACAATGTAAGCATCCCTCTTTCCTCCAGTCAGCCGATCATAGCTCACATTCACTGATACTTTTAGACAATTTGATGAGAAGTGTGGATTTTTTGCCCACATCTCACAAATGTATACATAATTGGAAGCTTTACATTCAAACAATATATTTGAATCCTACTGTCATTGACCCATTCATTAAACATTTACAGAGCAGCTATTATGTATGTGCCAGATGCTGACCTAGATAAACTTGCCCTCAGGGAAATTATTTCTTTCTGTTCATTTTGCTGGATTTTCTCTCATCTAATTTTAAGGTTTTAATTTTATAATCATTGTTTAAACGACATATTTCCAAGAAAATCCAGGAGAATAAGTAACTGCTGAAACATGACATCCTTGCCAAGTTGTGAACAGAAAATAAGAACTATGTCATGAATTAGCAGAATTTCCTTGCTGGAAACATAAATCATACTTTGTCAGATTTATTAATAATCATCCTATTGGTCAACCATATTTTACTGCATAATTTTCCGAAAAAGACAAGTATGATTATGCCTACTAGGGACTATTATAAGGATTTCAGTGAGATGCTTATAAAAAGGATGGCGATAGCTATTATTAGTTCTATCGCTATCATTACTAATCTGTTGTGACCCAAACCCTCACAGATTATGAAGCCGACTTAAGGTACTTTGATGTCCATTTCTTTAAATGAAGTAATCTGATCTAATAGATGAACTAAACAAAGAAGAAATAAAGAATGTGTTGCATGTATGTATGTATATATGTATCCATACAGAGAGATATTTATATAGATATATATTAAGTAGAGATGCATATATTATCTATCTTCCCTTTCCCTCCTTAACAAGACCAAAACTTGCTAGTTTACAAGTTTATTTACTCAATTCTCACGTTTAATTATGATCTCATCCTGTAGCACTTACCACACCAGATTTTGTTGAATGAATTTTATAACACAGAGAACCTCTCCCTGGGTAAAATGCAATCCATTTTGAAATAGAATGACCAGACTTGTCCTGAGGATCAATTAATTGCTCAGGTGCCACCCGAGGCTTTCTGTAATTGACCCCCCCAGCATGCCCCCCGTGCTCATTTCAGGAGCTCATGTTCTCTACATTTGAAGTGCTATCTTAATACTTTTGGAGCATTAATGCATTTGGTTCTTTAAGGACCTAGGTCATGCAGTACCCTATCTTCCTTCTTCCTACCATGTCCACATCCAAATCAGGGCTTTTCATGGCTCAGTTTGTAGGGACTCATTAATTTAAAATAAAGTCACTAAGTCTGTAGTAAATTGCATTCATCAGAACACTGTCTTGGTAATAACTTTTCTTTCATTTATCACATGATGCAATATGGCCATAACATTTTCCAAAGAATACGTCACGAAGTTGGTAGTTACATTATACCCTATAGCTATTTTGTTGATTTTTTTCTTCATCTTGAATTTGATAATCACATTCTATTATAACTGTAATATGCACTAGCTTTTGTAATACGATCTTCTATATCTGAAGTTACCAGATTTCTGACAAGGTGAATCAATTAAAATGTTTAAATCAACATAATCAACCTAAGCTTGGGGATTTCTTTTCCCCATTCTTTGCTGGTTCTCTGCATAGAACTAGCCCAGCTCCTTGCAGTACTCACAGGTGTGTTTTAAATTTAATATACAATTTTTCATGTAAAAACAATCTCATCAGCAATACAGCACAGCTTTGAATAATATCTGGTATTGTGTGGCAAGCACAAAACAATTGACCTCACTTCTCTGTTTTGAATCAGCTCAACCAACTGTCCTAAGAAACCTGTGTGTTTATGTTATTGAATAGGAAGAAGCTCAAAGAAAGGAGATAGAACATTTTTATTAGTCCTGGGGGGAAAAAATCAAATCGGACAATCAAAATTTCCCTAGTATGAACATGTGCGAGTTTCACAATCACTATTTTGCATTGGCAGGCTGTTTTGGGTATACCTGATCAGCAAGTATCAGATTGGTTGGCAGTCAGTGGCATTCCTTTGAAAATACAGGCCATAAAAGTATTTTATATAAGCCCAAGGCTAAACTGACACAGACGTTTTCTCAAGTCTAATTATGGTAGAGAACATTAAAAGAGGATTATTATGATTCAAAACAAGACTCACCATCACAAAATTGCAGTGTGATTAAGGCTAACTTGCTTCTTTTACCTAATATATGTATACATACATACATACATACATACATACATACATACATACATATTCCTCTTATGGTATCAAGAATTGTATGATTACTGTGTGCATGATCAGATCATATGGAAGGGATGAAATTGTGAGTTTTCTTAGGTGTTTTGAAGGTGTCTGTGTATTACTGCCTTTTTATATATTGCTGCTGCCTCTGTTTATTTATGCAGTTGTGGCCTTTCTAGTCAAGGATGTTTGAGATCGATTTTGTGAAGAAAGATTGTAAATCCTGTCTGAAGCTGCTGAGACCATTGATGACTCTGCTTCTTGGAAGACGTTTCTTTCTTCTTCTTTTAAAAAATCATTTTATTGGGGAATTGTACAGCTCTTATCACAATCCATTCAGCCATCTATTGTGTCAAGCACATTTATACATATGTTGCCATCATCATTCTCAAAACATTGTCTTCCTACTTGAGCCCTCGGTATCAGCTTCTCATTTTCCCCTCCCTCATGTACCCTTGATGATTTATAAATTATTATTATTTTTTCATGTATTACACTGACTGATCACTCTTTTCACCCAATTTTCTGTTGTCCATCCCCC
Organism: Echinops telfairi; assembly: GCF_000313985.2. Classification (NCBI taxonomy): domain Eukaryota; kingdom Metazoa; phylum Chordata; class Mammalia; order Afrosoricida; family Tenrecidae; genus Echinops; species Echinops telfairi. The sequence continues at coordinate 62,776,508 of NW_022111324.1, read as the reverse complement.
TGGGAGGGAGTTATATGTAGGTCATTGTGATCAGTTCCACTTTTCTCCCCGCTGCCTTCCTCTCCTCCTCCTGGTATTGCTGCTCTCATTATTGGTCCTGAGGGGTTTATCTGTCCTGTGTTTTCAGCTCTTATCTGTATCCGTGTACATCCTCTGGCCTAGACGGATTTTTAAGGTAGAATTGGGGTCATGATAGTAGGGGGGAGGAAGCATTAAAGAACTAGAGGAAAGTTGTACGTTTCATTAGTGCTATACTGCATCTTGACTGGCTCGTCTCTTCCTTGTTTCTGTATGGGGATGTCCAATTGTCTACAGATGGGATTTGGGTCTCCACTTGACACTCCCCTTCATTCACATTGATACAATTTTTTGTTCTGGGTCTTTGATGCCTTACACCTGACTCCATTGACATCTCATGATCACACAGACTGGTGTGCTTCTTCCATGTGGACTTTGTTGCTTCTCAGCTGGATGGCTGCTTGTTTATTTTCAAGGCTTTAAGACTCCTGATGGCATATCTTTTGATAGCTGGGGACTATCAGCTTTCTTTACCACAATTGCTTATGTACCTATTTGTTCTTCAGCAATCTTATGGGGAAGGTGAGCATCATGGAATGCCAGGTTGGTAGAACGAAGTGTTCTTGCTGAGGCAGTACTTGAGTGGAGGCCCAATGTCCATCTGTTACCTTAATACCTAACATATAAATATATGTACATAGATTTATTTCCCTATCATTATATATATTATATAACATGTACATGCCAGTATTTAGACCCCTGTAAATATCCTTTGCCTCCTAGTTCTTTCCTCTATTTCTTTTTCCTTTTCTCTTGCCCCACTATCAGGTTCCTTTCCTCTTGCCCCACTATCATGTTCGGCTTTCATTTGGGTTTCAGTAATTCCTCTTGGTTACATTGCCCTGATTAAACCCTACCAGGCATCCCATGACCTCCTCACCATTGGTTTTAGATCACTTGTTGTTCCCTTGTCCCTGGGTTTGTTATCACCCATTTCCTCCCTCAACATCTCCCCCCACCCACCGCCGCGCCTCCCCGTCTCCTGTCCTCACCCCCCCCTCCACCCAAGCTGTTGTTTTTCCCTCCGGATTGTTTATCTCGCCTATCTTATCTAGATAAACATGCAGAGACAATAATAAGCACAAAACCAAAACAGAGAAAAACAAAACAACAAATGAAAACAAAAAACCCAAACAACAAATAAAACCATCGACCACAAAAAGAAAAGCCTATAAATAGTTACAGGTCTGCTTGTTGACCTTTAGGGCCAAACAAACAGGGTGCAACACCCCAAGTCTATTTTTAGTAGTCCTTCAGGACTTCATTGCTCTACTCCCCTTGCTACTCTGTTGTTTGCCCTTAGCGATTGGTCCAGGTGTGGTGGGGTCAGAACGGACACAACTCCCGCAGTGTGCCTCCAGTGTTGTCCCTCATAGTACTATGGGTCAGTGAGGGATATTGTGTCACGTGATGTGGCTGGCCCTCTGGTCCTGTCTGTGCATTGGCTCCTCTGAGCAGGATATCGTCCTTGGGGTTTGGTGGGGATGATGCGCTCCACTCTCTCTCCTTCCCTGTTCGTTTACTCATGTGTGCTCTGATCAGGTGTGCCCCTCTCCCTGAGCTGTAGCTGCAGTGTTGTCCTCTGAAGTGAATTCAAAAGATTTTTCTTAAATGGCACAAAGATATCTCTCAAAGCGTTACCACACGCCCTGCCACCTGCAGTTTGTCACCTATCATCTGGACACAGTAAAACATTTTCTAGTATTCTAGTTTGGAATCATCTCACTCCCATTCATGGTAAAGCAGCTTCCTGGGCCTTGCCCTGAAGCTGACTCTTTGTACCCTCCCATGAAGTTAGAATCATCAAAGTGTTGGAAAATCATACATATTCTGACATTGCATGTTGTATAATTCTGATTTATCATTGAATTATCAAGTTTGAAATATATTTCAGCAAATATCCAATACTACCTGATGTGAAACTATGGAGTGGTATGATGTCTGGATTAATTCCTAATTAAATGGTTTGGAAAAAATATCTTTTAGTCATACATATTCAGAATGTTGTCTTATATTTTCTGTCAGGAGTTTGAAACTAATACAAAACTGTTACCTAAAATCATCTTCGTAGAAGTAAAGCTGAAACCCAAATTTTATTTGTTTTTTTAATTTGTTTGTTTCTGAACCCCAAACCAAATAGAAAAGCATTATCCTCCCGCCCCCCACCATCCCACGAATGTTGGTTCAATGACAATGTTTTAAGTTGTAATTAAGACCATTGGGCCCCATGTGGTTGATTTGCATCTGGTGCCCTTTTATGCTGGAGGATTTTCGAGCACATGGCCAGTGAAGGCATTGTCCATTGTTTCAGCAAGTGACGCTGTGCATCTGAAATGATAGGTGATGTCTGCCGCTCAGAGGGACTATTTGCTGATTTCAGTCTGTGCTCGGCTTCTCTCTCAGTAGTGTGAGCTCTCCCTACTGAAGCTGGGTGAAATGCTTGGTGAGTGACAGCACTCCTAAACAAAAAATCTGAAAGAGCTGGTTAAGATGGAGCAATTGCTGAACACAGCCTCTATCAAGTGTGAACAGTTATTTATCAGGTGACTCTAAATATGTTACATGTAAGTTATTCACATTTAACTTAAAGTGTGATGGTTTAATGAAAAGATAGAAATTATGGCACAATTTTCTTGTGTTCAGTCTTTTTAAAAAGCAGTTTCAATGGCATATAATTCATGTCATACAACTCAATAGTTCATTCATAATAAGCAGGTTGCACAACCACCACCATAATAAATTTCAGAACATTTACTTTGTTCTTATACTCATTGTTTTTAGCTTACCATTTCCCCCAACTGAGTTGGTCAATTCTAAGAATAAATTCTCAGCTCACACAAGGTGGTAACACAGATCTGTTGAAACTAGAGTTGAAAAAAATTAAAAGACAGATAGATACACACTCTGTACATAAAAAAGTACTGCATGTAAATTTTAAAGAAGTACAACATTAATTTACAACAGATTTACTCTTTAGTGGATTTAATATGATTAATTTAAAATTTTTGCTAAGAAGCATTATGAAATTAAATGGCAAATTTTAGGGCGAAATGACAATTTTTGAAGACTCTGCCTTGCAGACATTAGCAATCAGAGAGTGTGGTGAGAACGACAAAGTTTATAAGAAAAGATTGACTGGAATAAAATGTGTGGAACATACACTTTAATTAGTTGCTAAAAATGCAATAAAGTTTTCTGAACAGGAATCATTTTTAGGAGAACATGGTGAACTTGTATGAATACCTCATATTTTGACACTGTCTACCAAATTTCTGGAGATGAATTGGAATTTAAGGAAGCTGTAATGTTCCAATAAAATGAGACAGTTGTAACATGTTAGAACCCCTATTAGGAGGCAAAGATCTCTGAGAACTACTAGCAGAGAATAATCTATTACTTTTCTAATGATAAATAGTATACGCCAAATTAATCTTGGCAACTTAAAAACCTCCAATGAAAGTTTCAATAAGATTGCAAAGTGAACAATTAGCCGTGAGCAATATTTTTGGTATGTGAGTGGAAACTAAGCCAGAATTAAGAATTCTTCATAATCCATTAGGAGCCCTGATGGTACCATGTGGTTAACCAATTGGCTGCTGACTGAAAGTTCTGCAGTTCACACCAACCAAACATTTGCTGGGAGAAAAGACATGGCAGTCTACTTCCATTAAATATTTACACCCTTGGAAATGTGGCAATTGTACACAGTCCTGTAGGGTCTTTATGATTTTGAATTCATTTGATGGCAATGGGTATGGGAATCATACACTGGGGAACAGATTAATTAAAAAATGTAATGTCAGGGGAAAGCTGCCATTGAATATAGTAGCATATTTGGAGCAGTTTATCTAGATCCTTGTTATTAAATTCTAATTAGTTCTGAATTTCAGGGGAAGACCATATGGCATTTATAAAGTGTTTGTGCAAATGATAAAAAAATCTGAAGGAAAAATACTGCGAGTGTAACAAGGGAAAGTGATTCAGGAATTATTCTCCTTTCAAGTGATGACATTGATAGGTTGGAATTATTTCTCAAAATACAAGAATAAAAGCCAGCTTTAGATTACATTCCTGTACTGTTAATATTGACTCTATTAATATGCTTTGATGGTGTATAAAGAGTATAGAGGGGGAAAATATGATAGATTTTGTGTCAACGTGGCTGGGCCAGAGTTCTCAGTAGTTTGGCCATAAATTCTCACAGTGTGATATAATAATACAATGTAATCAGCTCCAAGATGGGATCAAAGCTAACACCATTCACTGTGATCAGCCAGAATCGGTGGTGGAATGCAGTCCTTTAGACTTGGTCACAGCCTTGATATAATTGGCAGAAAGACTCATCAGGGATGTGGCTTGCTCTTTTTAAAAACGGACTCTGTGGGCAAGCTCCATCTTTGTTGGATCCAGATCCTACATTTGGTTCCTTGACCTCCTGCCATATTGTCAGTTGATGTCACTGGAGTGTCGACATTGGATACATTTGACCCTGCATACACCAGCTTATGGCCTTCCTGCACTGTCTTCCCACTTCCTGGTTCATCTGCCCCTACAGCTACACAAGTCAGGAGAAATCTCCTGCTTACTATCAGACCCCTGCACTCGAACCACACTGGATTCATCTACTTTTACAATGATCTGAGCCATCTCATGATAGAAATGTCTATATACACATACATGCGTCACCATTTTTGCTTCTCTAGAGGACCCAGCCAAACACAAAAAGTATTATTGAATTTTGGGCAAAAAACTACAATATTTTCAACCCTTCAAAATCCCACTGCCAACAAGTCAGTTCCAACACATGATGAGCCTCTCACTGCCCCATTGACTTACCGAGACTGTACATCTTTATGGAATCAAATTGCCACATTTTTTTCTCTTATGGAGCAGTTGATGAGTTCAAATCACCCACTGGTTAGGTGAGGTTAGCAGTCAAGTGCTTTAATCACTATGCCAAGAGATCTACACTATTCCCAGTTACATGAAATTGCTACGGCAGTTTTGGGTGCATCAACTAATTAGGTCAGTGTTCAAAGAGACTTCTCAAGTGTGAAATTCATCTTGTGAGACATCAGGAATAGCTTAAATTTGGGGAAAAATCTATTATAGGGCATTTAAAATAGGTCACTTATGCTTTTTTAAAATGATGTTTTTTTAGTGAAGTGTATGACTTAAATCTGTATTTGTAATAAAATGTTTATTTTATGTAATGCTATGGAAATTCTTTTTCAAGGGGTCTGTTTATTTTTTGAACAGATTTTTATTGTAAATTGCATGGGGATTTATATTTCAGACCATCAACTTTGCATTACATAGTCCAAACCACTAATTAAACCCTCCATAAGCCAACCCCATTCACTCTCAACCCCGCTGTGGATCACCATACATTTCACAAAGTCAATACCCATCAACAGGTCTAGCTCATTGCCCCATCTCCCTCCTCTGCCCTTCACATCTCTCCTCCTCCACTCCTATTTGCTTTGGCAACTTCGAAAGCCAGTTCTCTTTGGTATGAGAATCTTTACCTTGTTTTGTTTTTCTTTTCCCCTCATGTCAGTGGTCTCATATAATGCTTGTCTTTTTGTGATTGGGTAATTTCAGTCAGCATCATATTCTCCAGGCCCATCCATGTCCTGGGGTGCTTTTTGGGTTCATCATGATTTCTTTGAGATGCATAGTATGCTATCATATGTAGGTACCAGAGTTTCATTATCCCATTCAGGTACAAAAGTCTTCAGCTGAGAACTAGAGAGAATATTAAAATATTGAATACTTCATTGTAATTTGACTTTATGTATTGATTTATTAGATATGGTAGCTGGTGTGTTAGTTATGATAGTCTGGATGTTAGACTGGGTTGTCTATAGAAACAAATCCAGTGACACTCATGTGTGCATCAGAAAAAGTTTACATTAAGAAGCAATTTAACATCAAGAAGGATCTCTGGCCCAGTACAGTAGAACCCCAGACCTAGATGTTAATCCTTTCTAGAAGGAGCATCGAGATGCGATGCAGTCGAGTTCTGAATCAATCTTTCCCATAAGAAATAACGGAAAATGGATTAATCCACTCTTGACCACCAACCTTTTACCTAACCTTGCCTTTTTATACAAAACATTATACAGAAATTTCAAAGTTGAATAAGTTCAGAGTTAAATAATATAATTTAAATAAGAAACAACTTTTTTTTTAACAACTTCAGTATGGTCCATACCTTGAGATTGATGCGGATCTCGATCTGTGAACATGAATGTGGAGAGGAGGTATGGAGAGAGACATTGTTTGACAAGTGAATCCTCTTCCATAAAATCAACTTGTAGCTACTATTCAAGAGGCTTTCCCCCCCTTATTTACCTTTTTTTCACTAGGACCTGGCTGGCTTTCCCTTAAAAAAAAAAATCTGTCTAATGTGGTCTGTTGTTGGCATTCCCTTAACTGTTTTCTAAAAGGGTCTACTAAATTATTATTAGCAATATTGATAACACAGTTAGCCAGTTCCTTATCATGATTATTCTTTTTAAAAAATCTCTTTCTTAGGATCCATGATTTTTCTTATCTAAAAACAGTACAAAAATCCACAAAAACTAAGAAAATTATAGCAAAAACCTTGGAACACAGCTGGAAAAGGTTTAAACAATGCATACTAACTAATGCTAAGTGACCGAAACGTGAACTACTTTTGTTTACAAAAATCACGTGTGTTGAACAAACCCAGTTTCTGGGTTTGTTCGCGCTACAATGCAAAAATTTCTCTACATTTCACATGAAAATCTGATTATGTCGAGTACTGATGTTGTCGTGTACCGGGGTTCTACTGTATAATTAAAATCCATAAGTCTGATGCGCATCCAATAGTTCCACTTAAGACTCACACAGCCATATACTGGTGACATAGAATGGTGAACCAAAAAGCAGAAAGATCACAGACCAGTGGGTGCAGAGTCATATGGGTCCCAACCTGGTGGAAACATGGCAGAGTGCCAACAGCTCTCGTGGTTAGCAGCAGAGTCTCAGCAAGCAGGAAGGCAAAGGGACAGAGAGAAAACAGTTCGCTACCACCATTCAAAGTTTCGACTAAATTTCCTTTAGGAAAATGACATTGCCATTGCTAGAAATGAACAAATAGATAAATCCCTTAAATATCTTCCGTTAAATGTGGGGAAACAAAGATAAACCATTAACTGTAACAAATATTACAGTGCTTTAGAGATATAGCAACAATGTTATACCTCTTTGCTCTCTTAGATAACAGCTTCAATATGTTCCTACTTATTAAGACCAAGAGAAAGACTTCACTATAACATCCTGACAGAATCAATATTGAAGAGCTGAGTTTTAAGAACCCCTTAGAGACTGAGAATTTGTCAATGCCAGCCAATGGAAAATTCATTTGGCTCTGTAGAACTATGTATTTATTCTTTTTTTTTACTCTTTTGCTTCAGTGAGTGATTTATAGCAACAGACAAAATAGTGAGTGTGTTAGAGAAGGAAGAATGGCAGAAAGACATGCATTAATGCATTGCTTTGATGAAGCTCTATAAACTATGTACCATTCCATTACATTTTTCCTATGGGAAAATGGAAAAGTATTTTCATTGATTGGTACAGTACTTATTCTCTTCAAAGATGACTGTATCAGGAACACACCTGCACTACAGCAAAGATCTTGTTACAGGCACAATTGGGAGCAAGAGAATATTCTGACGCATTCCAAACTGCTGGGAACATGCATATTTTAACAGACCCTTTTCCCTGTTTGTTCATTCTAATCACAATGTCCGCTTATGCCTTTTGTGAATTACAAAGCTACCTTAATTTTAGCAAAGGGAAGTAATGGCATCAATTGATTTTAGACCTTAAAAATGCATATGTGTCAGCATCATAAAAGATGTTTGTTCACGTCGATAACAAAATGGATAATTTTTGTAAATAAATACCAGAAATTGCTTTTACATTTATCTGCAAAGTAAAGATAAAAACAAGCAGGAATATGCAAAATATGGTTTTAGGGCTGGATTATCATCTCTAGGTACAAAGACCATTAAAAACAAAACAAAAACAAGCTGAAAGAAAAATGAACTTAAAATTAAGCCATGCAGGTTTCTAGCTAAGAGATTATCAAGGATTGTGAAGGTTGAGAATTTACTTTACTTACAAGCTAACAAGTTAGCTGACATGATTGCAGAGATAATGGCCAAAGTCAGGCGACTCCTGGGTCAGACATGGCGGGAAAATATCAGCTTTGTCTCTTTACCTGACCAGGTAAGTACAAGGAGGAATAAACACTCGAGTGATGGCTATGAGGAGAGTTTTCTTTTATTTAAAGTTGCTGTAAAGCACAACACGAGAAGAGATTAGGATAGACACCAGGCATTGACTAAAGAATAGTGCTAAAAAACATACCTTTTCTTGGAAGCAGTCATAGATATATAATCCACATGGTATTGAGACTTCTGGAAATGAAGTGATTTCGTTTCTGCTCAGCCTGCAGGTGGATGGTTTGAAGTCACCTGGTGGTACTGTGGGAGAAGTCAGAAGACTCCATTCCATTCAGATGACATTCGAGTCAGAAATTGTATGACAGCAATCGTGTTTTTTTTTAATTGATATACAACTAATAAGTGGGAGAGCGAGGCCTCATATTTAATCCATCTCACTCCATACTTCTCCCCTAGAATAATCTACTAGGGAAAACAGAGGAATTCATCACATCAGAGATTTGGAGAATTATTTAAACTCAAATTACCTTTCCATGACCTTCATAACACACCATTTTTGTACCAAAAAGGAAAAAGAAACTTACTGCCATCCAGGTGATGCCGTGTTGAACTGCCCCTGTTGCGTTTCTAAGACTGTAACTCTATGGGAGTAGAAAGCCTTGTCTTTCTCCTGTGGAGTGGCAAGTGGTTTTTAGCTGCTAATCCCACATTTAGCAGCCCAATGCATAACCAGGATGTACCAGGGATCCTGGTACAAATCTGTACAGGGGACAGGAATTTGCTAATGTATAGGACTCTCCCCACAGACACTGTGATGGTTAGAAGGAGCAGTGAGCAAACAACACAATAGACAGGGGAACAACTAGGGAATTTAAAGCAACAACGAGGAGGATGTAAAGATCCCGGAGAGTCGGAGCAACAGCAATCCAGCTGAGAGGCATTACTAAGAAACAGAAGAAGGGCAAGTGTGATGGTGAGAAAGGAGGAAGGTAAAAGGAAACAGGAAAAATCTAGGAAGCAAATCTATGGATTGAGGTATAAACATAGGTGTGCAGTTATGTAAATATATTAATTCATAAAAATACAGGTATTGGCCTATATACCTATATTTATATGGCAATACATTGAGGAAATGGACTGACTTTGGGCCTCTGTTAAAGCCTCCCTCAATGCACGAACACTTTGTTCTAACAATATGACATTCTGTGATGTTCCTGACAGGATTTCTGAAGACAAATGTGTGCATAAGCAAATGTGGTGAAGCAAGCTGATGGTGCCTGGCTATCAAAAGATATAGCATCTGGGGTTTTAAAGGCTTAAAGTTAAACAGGTGGCCCTCTAGCAGAGAAGCAACAAACCTACATGGAATAAGCACACCAGCCTGTGCGATCATGAGATATCAATGGAATCAGGTAACAGGCACCAGAAGACCCCAAACAAAACAACAACAACAACAAAACATAGTGTTGAGAATGAGGTGGGTCGGAGCAGAAATCCAAAACCCATCAGTAGATAATAGGACTTCCCCTCACAGAAGGGTTACAAAGAAGGGTTGAGCTAGCTAGGGCACTGATGATACACATAATATTCCTCTGGTGCTTTGAGGCTTCCTCACTCCCCACTATCATGGCCCCAGTCCTGCCTTTCAGTTCTGGCTAGACCAGATCATGTACACTGGTACAGATAGTTCTCAACACGCAGAATCTAGGTTAGATAAACTCCTCAGGAACAGAAATGGGAGTTGCAATACCAGACAGAAGGTGAGGGAAGGGAGGGGAAGAAGGGGGAACTGATCACAATGATCGACACATAACCCTCCCCCTCCCCCCCTGGTGAGGGGGGAAAGAACAACAGAAATGTGAGTGAAGGGAGACAATGGTCAGTGTAAGTTATAAAAACAATAGTAAACTATAATTTATCAAGGGGTCATGAGGGTGGGGCAGGGGAGGGAGGGAAAAAAGAGGAGTTGATACCAAGGGCTCAAATATAAAGTAAATGTTTAGAAAATGATGATGGCAATATATGTACTAATATGTTTGATACAATTGAAGTATGGGATATTATGAGATCTTTAAGAGACCTCAATAAAATAATTAAATATAAATAATAAATAAATAGATGAATACTATGGTTTCAGGAAAAAGAAAGCAAAAACATTGGGTGCTTCATATTTATTTGTGCTGTTCATTATCAAAGATTTAACTGAACCCCAGAAGCCATGATAGAGGGGGGTGAAATAATGACCTTGCTGTTTATAAAAATACTAGAAATACCACATAAATTAAGATACAGTTGTTGGAAATTCAAAATGTTCGTTTCCTCCTGTGCAGTAAAAATTCCTTTTATGCTTAATCATTTGGAATGTTCTAACCCAGGAAGGTGGTAAGCTAGATAAGAAATGGACAAAGGTATTTCAGGCTATGATGGTCAGGTAACCCCTGGATATGAGGGGGTACCTATAAAAATGGATTTTTTTCAAAGCTATGCATTTAAAATATTTTTATAAAACAACCTTATCACCTTCAAAGTACCCTTCATTACACTTAATACATTTGCCAAATTTTCAATTCTATTTTTGGAAACATTTTTCAAACTCATCTGTTTGGATGAATGACAGCACATCCCTTGTTTATTTCTTCTACATTGTCAAATTCCTGTCCTTTCATGTCCCTCCGCATCTGTGGAAACAAAAAGAAGTCACACAGAATGAGTTCAGGTGAGTAAGGTGCCTGGGGCAAGAGAGTCATGCTGTTTTTTGCCCCAAACTGATGCACTGAGATGGCTATGTGAGCAAGTGCATTGTCATGGTGCCAAAACCAGTCCCCCGCTTGCCACAAATCAGGCCTTCTTTGTCGTGCACTGTTACATAACTTTTCAGAACTTCTAAATAGAAAGTATGATTAACAGTATGATCTGGTGGAACAAACTCCAAATGCACTATCCCCCTCACATCAATGGAGCTTTTTTCTGTGGGTTTTGTGTGTGTGGAGGGCGGGGTAGGGGTAGGGTACCCCTTTGTAGGTATAGGTAACTGTTTCCTGTGGCATGGAAACACCTGCTTTTTGTCACTTAGTTTGGGGAATATAGCTTCCTGGATTTCCATTGGCTTTTTTAAGTAGTGCAGAGGTAGAAAATTTCATTGTTTCTTTCTGTCTTGTGCTTGCAGATAAATTTAGTTTATTCTCTAATCAACCTTGTCTCTGTCTTTGGGCAAGACCGTGATAGGCAATTCCTGACCTTTGGTCCAGGTAACAGTAGGAGGTAGAACACATGACTTGGTCAGAAAGGGGCTGTAGAAACCCAGAATTAGAATCCTCAAAGTTGGAGCTTGCAACAGCTTCCCAGGGTACTGTCTCAATCAGTCAACAGGATGGGAACCCATCAAGAATCAGAATTTGAATCCAGGAAGCCAGACTGACTTTGGAAAGATGCAGAACACAGCAGCATATTCAGACCACACCAGACAGCAGATGCTGAAAGAAGGAAGATTCTTCAATGGCTTCAGTAGGCACGCCAGCCCACAGAGACAGAGAGAAGTGACTGCGCTAGGTTTGCGGGCACACGCAGAGAGGGCTGAGACGCATCATCTAGGAGGCTTGTGAGTGGAACTGCATAAGCCTACTTGTCTGGGCAGGGCAGAGTCCAGAGTGAGCCCTATGTTGGGATAGCTTAGCACCCCATGGCCAATACCAGCCAATGTATCAGGAGTCATAGGCCTGGGGGTGGGGGGGTGTGGATCCTGAAGCAGAGGCCTAGAAAAGAGCAACAACCTCGGGAGCCGTGCAGCTTTTCCCTGTTCTTCCTCAGAAATGACACGGGCATAGCATCTGCCCAGAGCCATTGAGAGCCTGCCCCGTCACACTATAATCACCCATTGCTGTCGAGTGGAGTCGAAGCTCTGGTGGTGTACTCCTTATGTGTTGGCTACTAACTTCAAGGTCAGCAGTTTGAAACCACCAGCTTCTCTGTGGGAGAAAAACAATGGTAAAGAGTTAGAGTCTTGGAAACCCACAGGGGCTAGGTTCCCCTGTCCTACAGGGTCACTATGCGTCAGAACCTATTCAGTGGCAGTGAGTTTGTTTATTTGGTTGATCAAGTGAAATTGGTTTTGAACTTCTAGTGAAGATCCAGAACCATACAGCACAAACCTGGCAATATATGGTGTGGTAGCTCTAGCCTCCAATGAGCAGATCTGCTAAAGCCAGAGACCAGGAAATTGAGATGTTAAAAAAGAGTCTTCACATTAACTCCTAGTCTCATGAATCTTTTGAGGTGTAGACCATAGGAGGCAGCCTTTGATATGTGCAAGAGAGCCAGACAGTCTACGGGAAATATATTTCCCCTATGGTAAGTCTTACCTGTGTGTCAATATTTGTAAGAGAATCCTTATCATTTTTGTTTGTGTGAATTCCCACCTATAGGTCAGTAATGGTAAGAGAACAGGCAAGTGTAAAAAATGTTGTAATCCTTGCAAACTGGGAAGTCCGCAGACACAGTCCTGGTTACAGTGAAAGTGTTTCCTGGGGCTTGATTTTCTACTGAATCACTTATCTGTCTTGCTGCCCAACGTGGAGTGGTTCTTGACCAGGGTCGGTCACTCTAGGGTAGGACTGGACACTTTGAAAGTGATACTAGCCACTGACAAGAGCCTTGAACTACCCTCAACGTGTTTTCAAGACATACATCTTGAAGGAAACCAAATGTGACCTCTTTTTCCCCTGCCTAGTGGCTCAGGGTTTGGGACTACCCCACGGTGTTAGCCACGGTATCACTGGAGTTCCTTAGCATAAGCATGGACTTGTGTATTTTGGAGAAGGGTAAGCACTGCCCCATAGAGAATCTGCTACTGTTTGCTATTGCTTTTCCATAAATAATAATAATGGCTTTCATTTTGCTGTCACCATATGGCTGGCTGGGTCACAGATCAATATAACACTCACAGAACAGTTGATGCTATTTGGCTTGCATGCCTCCCTCTTGGCAGCCTTTTGGTTGTCTGGAGATTTGGGGCACAACCTGTCTGCGTGAGCAAAGCAAAATGACAAACTATTTAAAAGCAACATTAAGATTCCTGTGCAATTATTTTTTTTCCTCTTTCCCTGAGATTATATGCCTCCATAGAGTTAATTTACTTTTTTATTTTTAACAGAATCCCACCTCTTGTCCCCTAAAAAAGTTATAGTGAATTTAAGGTTTAGGTTTTATGAATTTGCTTCTATTATGACCATACCAGTTAAGTTTTCAACCAACTAGGCAATTATTCAACTAAAGATTTACCCATTTCTGTTCAGTATTATTAATATCATAAGCAAATAGAAAATAATAATTTACATTTACTATTGAAACTGAAACTTCTGATTCCAGATCCATTGATATCTCTTTTCTGCTAATAAAAACAAATAAAAAACCAACTGTATATATCACTTGAAATTTAGAAATTTGAGGTTTCTTCCCTGTAGATCTCTTTAAAATATTAAAAAGAGTTGTACAAGTCCCCAATAAAATGATTAAAAAAGAATGAAAGAAAGAAATTCTCTTTGCAGGGGCTCAAGTAGAAAATGTTTTGGAAATGATGACGGCAACATATGTACAAATATGCTTGATACAATTGATGTATGGAATGTTATAAGAGCTGTAAGAGCCCCCAATAAGGTGATTTTTAAAAAAAAGAAAGAAAAAAAAAGTGTTAAAGACTAAGATGAGCCTGACCCAAGCCAGGATATTTTCAATCATCTGACATGCACGTGAAAGCTGGATAATGAATAAGAAAGATCAAAGACGAACTGGTGACTTCGAATTACGGTGTTGCAGAAAAATATTGAATATGTCATGAATGCCGGAAGAATGAACAAATCTGTCATGAAAGAAGTTAGTCAGACGACTCCTTAGAACTGAGGATTGTAGGACATTGTCTCATGGACGTTGCGGTAGTTACATAATCTGGTGGCAACTTGAGGATATTAAGAGTGAAGGGATGGAGCTTAGCCTGTCAATCAGGTGGCAGCTTGATGACCTCATTTGGAGGCACCATGGAGATAAATAACTCACTGACTTTCTTTCTGCTTCATTTTCCTGCTGACAAGCCAGATGGAGCTATGCTGGTAGAGCCGGAGCACTGGAGATGGAGGAGCCATGTGGAGACCCATGCCAGTGCTGAGATGCCTCCACCGCCACTGGACCCACAAGAATCAGTCAGTATTTAATATTTTCTTCTAACTTTTAGTTTGTATTCCTGTTGTTGAGAATAAACACAGCAAGACATACACTGACTGGTTCAATTGTTTCTACATAGTAACATTGATTGCACTTTTTAAAAAATTGATTTTATTAGGGGCTCATACAACTCTTATCACAATCCATACACACATCAATTGTGTAAAGCGCATTTGTACATTCATCGCCCTCATCATTCTCAAAACATTTTCTCTCCACTCTTTAGTTGTGGAAATATTTTCACCTTTCTTTTCTAAGTTGTTCTTTTCTCATTAAAATAAGCTCACTATTCCTCAAGGTTCCTATCTAGTTTTTCAAATTATTTTCATCAATTTGATTGCATATAGGTAGATCTCAAAAGAGCATAATATTTAAGGCTAAAATAAATGTTGATGTTCTCTATTTGAACCCTTGCTTTCAAATATTTTCAGTATACATTTAGCAGTGGAGTTGCTGGTCCAAATGGTAGTTATATTTTTAGTTTTCTCAAAAATCACTATACTGCTTTTCACAATGGCTGTACCATTTTGCATTCCCATAAATAATGGGTTGGGGGAGGTCAATGTCCCCATGTCCTCATTAGTATTTGTTATTTTCTGTTATTAATATTTGTTTTATTTTAGCAATCCTAGTCGGGGTGAAATGGCATCTCATTGTGGTTTTGATTTGAATCTCTCTGAAGGCTAGTAATTCTGGGCATCTTTTCTTTTCTTTGGTGGCCATTTAAAGTTCTCTTTGGTGAAATGTCCATTCAAGTCCTCTGGCAATTTTATCAATGGATTAGCAGGAAGACCACAGCTGTTAGCTACAGATGTGAGCAAATCCAAGTTCAGCAGGTGAGGTTTATGACCTGAGAGGTGAATACAGTCAAGGTTGGTGGGTCAGATGGCAGGCCACTGGTGGATTCTCGACCACTGGTGTAGAGGTCAGTGAGCTAGTTGTAGGATTCAGACCCAGCAAAAAGCAAATAAGCTTTCCCAAAGTATCCACGTATATAGGAAGCACAGCACACCTCTGAGAAAACTTCCTTTCAATTGCATCAGGCTGGTGACCTGATTAAGGGGGTTACACTCCACCATGATCTTACAGCTGCTTGCCTATTTACGGTAGATTCGATTGTGGAGTTAATTACATTGTGTTTGTGGTCACATCCTAGGTTGTTACAAGGCCTCAACTATCAAACCAGTGAGAATATGGGCCAAGAGAAATTGACACAAAACCTATCACACTTTTCTTTTTACTGTTACATTATCAAATTTTTATGTATCTTTTAGTTATGAGATTCTTGTTGGATATATAGTTTCTAAAGATGGTCTTCCAGTTTTCAACTTCTATTTCCACTTTATTTTTGTAAAGTATTTTGATGAACAAAAGTTTAAATAGTTTATTAGATTACATTTACTTAGTTTGTCTTTTCATTTGTGTGCATTTGTGCTGTTTGTAATCCATTTTTGAAAGCAAGAGGAATTAATTCTTAATAAATATCTTAAAGCATATGTTAATAAGTGTTCCCAAAGCATATGTTATTATGGTTTGGAAGAGAAGAGATATTGAATTAATTAAAGATTATTTGGAATAAAATAACAATTCTTCATTTTTTTCTATGAAGAAATATGTTGGGTCAGGCAAATCTTCCAACCTTGAACATTAAAATCTAGATTAAAAAAAGAAATCCACAACAAAAGCCATGATATAATGTATCATCAGTGTACATATACTAAAAAAGTAGCAAAGAGGAAATGATGCCAGATAGAACTATGTTAGTATCATGTGCTATAACAAGTAATGAAAATTGTAAGTATAAATTCATATACACAAATGAATTTATTTGAAGAGGTTGGATTGAAATGGTTTTGTGGGGTTGCATATGTATGTAGAATTTAAACAGATGAAAACACAAATTTTGAAGTAGTGTAAATAAAGTTAAACCTATTGCTTAAATTAATCCTGGACAGTAACAAACCCTTGGAAGAGAGTAGGATTTTCAAGGCTATCTCTACAGAAGCAGACAGCCACATCTTTTTCCCACAAAATGGTTGCTGGGTTATAATTGCTAACCTTTTTGATAGCAGTTGAGTACTTTAATCTCTGTGTCATCCAGACTCCTTTAATGTAATTAAGGACACAGTAAAAGTAATAACAATAATAAAAAGCAATACCTTAAAATATACTACTTGTAGATGGCATCATCTCTAAGGTAAATACTAATGAATGATATAAACATATAACTAAAAGTTAATGGCACTTGAAAATTAAAAACAATATCTCTAAAAGAGTCAAGAAATATAAAAAAGGAAACATACTATACGGGTCAAATAAAAAAATTAATGAAGGTAAAATTTAAACTTATTATAGCATTTGTTATATTATCAAATTGACAAAGTAATATGATTAAGTGCCAAAGCTTTTCAGATTACATATTAAAACAAACTCTGCTCTCAGGAGCACATTAACTGTAAGGACACAGAAAAGTTAAAAGGAAAAATATGAAAAGTACATATTATGAGAATATTACCTGAAATTAAGTTGATTTAGTCATGATAATGTTGAAGAAAGCACATTTATTGGAAAACAAATATTACTTAGAGCAAGGAATACTATCTGATAACGTTAAAAGGGCCAGTCCAATAAAATCTGTAAAAAACATAGATCTGTTTGCAGACAGCATTGCTTTAAAAGTATATAAAACACTAGTAATAGCAATAAAAAAAGAGCTGAGAAATGGAAATGTGGAAATCCATGATCAGATTTAGTGATTTTAGCATACTTCTTTCATTAATAAATATACAGAAGAAATTTGAGATGTAGTCAATTAATGTGGCACTTCTAGCCATAACTCCTTATGTGATGCATGGTACGTGAATCTGGATTCCACGCTGTGGTTATAATGCATTTTAGAGGGAGTTCTCTCCTATCCTAATGAGCAGGATCAAAGTAGGATAAAGATCTGACCTTAGTAGAAAACTGAATCATGCAATTTGTTTCCTTGGGGGTATGCTCAGCTAAATGATAAAAATCACAAATCCATCAAAGCCAGTCCTCTGTGGATAAGAGTGATTTCAGGCCCAGAGGAAAATCCTAGGGCCGTGGAAGGAGAAGGCTGCCTGCCTTTTAAAGTTAAGTCATATTCATTTAACACGGTGTTGAGTTTATAACTTTGTCTTTGATTCAAATTCTCCTCCTAACCTCATAGCCACACCTTCCAAGCATAACTCTAGTGCAAGGGCTGGTGATGCATCAAATAAAATGATCAGTACTGAAAACAAAGTGGATATAATAAAATGATGGGAAAGAGATGAAACAGCAGCCATCATTGGAAAAATGTTAGGCTTATAGTGGTTATTGATCAGAGCAATTTTAAAGGGTAAAGTGAGAATAATGGAGTATTTGAAAGTCTTTACCCCCAATGAAAGCTACAAATATTACTAAGCAATACAGTGCTTGAATATTAAGTGGAAAGACTATTGATAACATGGCTAGAAGATTAAAATCAGCACAACATGTATGTTCAGCTTATTTTAGGGCAAGAAAAGGGCCAAAGCCTTTGCAGTGATTTAGAAGTTGCACATGCAGCAAGTGAAGATGACAGTGATGAAGAATTTGTTGTCAGTAGGGATTGGTTCAAAAGGAACTCTGGTGGTTTAGTAGTTATGTGTTGGGCTTCTAAGTGCAAGCTCTGCAGTTCAAAACTACAAGTTACTCCAAGGGACAAGACAGGGCTTAATACTCTTGTGAAGAGTTGCAGTCTCAGGACACTCAGTTCTACTCTGTCAGTTCTACTCTGTCCTATAGGTTGATGGCAGGGAGCTTGTTTTGTTTTTTGGATGGGTTGGTTCAACCATTTCAAAGTGAGCGCATATTTACATAATATCAAATTGCAATGCAAAACACTGAGTGCATACATAAGTGCTAAGTGAAGAAGGATGTCATTTACCTTATCAAATATTTAAAGTGAATAAGACTGGCTTATTTTTAAAACAATTCTTAGAAGTCTGAAATCGCCTTCAAAAGAGTGAGAAAATGCACCAGGGAATGAAAGCATCAAAGACTAGGCTAACCCCCCCACAAAAAAAAAAGACTAGGCTAACCCTAAACTCAAGACTGTGTGTTACTCCCTCATTCCAAGGGGCATCACCATATTGTGGCCAATGTAGAGGCTTGGTCTAAAATCTCCATTGTTGACAATGGTGCTTAACTATTTTGTCCCTGTTGCACATCATTGCTTGGCCAAGAAATATTTTTTTCACGATTCTTCTTCCGTTTGACAATGCCCCTAGACATATCATACCATTCAATAGTTCGGTCATTTGAAGAAGGGTTGTGCAATCATCACCACAATCAACTCTGGAACCTTCTTCTTGGTTTTTATACCCATTGAGGTTGACTCCCCGTTTACCTTACTTTCCTCTGTGTTCCCCGGCAACCATTAACCCTGCTATTATCTTCATAAATCCACCCATCTCGGTTTCCCTATACAGATAAACATACAAAGCAAAGGCAAACAACAATCAAAGACCCAGTAACAAAGACCATACAAAATAGAGAAGGACCCCTATCTAAGAGAAAGCAGGGATATTAAAAATTAGAATAAATTCATATTGGATCCAGAGGGAGATCAAATTGCAAGGTGTTACATTTCAGTGTAAATACAGAACAAGGGGATCTTGAGTGGTTTAAATTAGGAAAGGTATGCATCAGGATTGTATCCTTTCACCATACTTATTCAATCTGTTGGGTAAGCAAGTAACCTAAGAAGCTGTATTATATGAAAAGGAACATGGCATTAGAATTGGAAGAAGGCTCATTAGCAACCTTCAATATAGAGATAACACAATTTTGCTTGTTGAAAGTGAGGGACTTGAAACACACACCGATGAGATAAAAAAACACAGACTTTAGTGTGGATTGCAACTCAGTGTGAAGAAAACCAAAATACTCACACTGGATCAACGACAATGCATGATAAACAATTAAAAGATTGAAGTTGTCAAGGATTTCATTTTGCATGGATCCATAATCAATTCCCATGGAAACAGCAGTAAAGAAATAAAATAATGCATTGCATTGGGAAAATATCCTGCATATAAGGCCTCTCTAACATGTTAAAGAGCAAAAATGTCACTTTAAAAACTAAGGTGAACCTGAGCCACGTCATATAATTTCCAATAGCCTCGGATGTATGCAAACCTTTTGAATTATTGTGTTAGTGAAGAATATTCAATATAATGAGGATTGCCAGAAGAATGAACAAATCTGCCATAGAAGATGTCCAACCATGGATACTCATTTGAAGCAAAGATGGCAAGATTTAGCTTCATGTAGTTAGGATATGTTACCAGAAGTGACCAACTATCAATGTGATGGATTGACAGGATGGCTCTAACAATGTGCTCACACAAAAAGAAAACCTTGTAAATATATAGAGGATTGGGCAGTGTTTTGTTCTGTTTCATTTTATATGAATCCTCACCAACTTTGTGGCACCTAACACCAACACCATGCATAAAAGATTTGTTTTCTCAAAGCGTTTGGAAATGTTCTGCTATTTTATCTCATTGAGGGTCTTCCCTTTTTGGCTGACATTCTATTTTATCTGACATGATGCCCTTCTCCAGGAACTGGTCATTTCTTCTTAATATGATTAAATAATTAAATTACATATGGGAAGCATATGCCAATAAAATTATTTTTTAAAGAAAAAGGATTTTACTAAAAGTGCTTAATGTCTTTAGTTGTCAAGGAAATAAAATATAATAGACTATTACTATACATTTATCAGAATGGTCAAAATAAAAGAAAATCAGACAATTCTAGGAACTGGTGAAGATAGAGAGTAACTGGAACTTTTATATGCTACTGTTGGGAATTTAAATTTGTGAAACCACTTTGGAAAAATATTTGCCAAGACACATAGCCTTATGACCCAGCAATTCCACTCTTACAGTTATTCCAAGGAAAGATGCTTATGTATGTGCACCAGAAGGCAGGTACTGATTATGCTCAGAGCTGCATTGTTTATAATAGCCCCAACCAACTCAAATGCTCATCAACAGTATTGGATAAATCTTGCTGATAATGAAAGGTAATGGATACATGGATTTTTATATAGTCCTGCAGGGAATTTGTGCAGCAATGAAAGCTCCTGTGACAACACACATGAATCTTTCAGACATAATATGAAATGAAAGAAGCCAGACATGTAACTGCACATTTTGTATGATTTTATGTATTTAAAGTTCAATAACTGTAAAAGCAAATATATGCTAATAGAGATTAGATGACTTTAAAGGTGATATATAATGGAATGCAATACGAAAGAAGCTACTGAACTTCAAGTAGCCTTTTCTATCTGCATTTATGTGATCGTTGGCTGGATTTATTCCCTTTGTGAAACTCTTGGAGCTGTATCCATAAGGTTTGTGTGTTTCTGTGTGTACATTATACTTCAAAAAACAAAACAAAAATAGGTAATTTTCTGATGTCTTGTATTATTCTTATTTATGGAAGCAAATTATTTAATGTAGCTCTTCTGGCTATAGTCTATGTAACTCCCACCAAAGGACCTTGCCCAGACAAGAGATGTGTGGGGAAGAGAGTGGGTGGACTCAGTTGTGAGTTCTTGGTAACAGGATTCATTTTGATTGCCATTCAGCTAAGTATAAAATGAGCCATCATGGAAACCAGAAGGGGAAGCTATCTCATTACCAGCAAGAGCCACCAGTGAGTATATCTTCTGGACCAGGAGATTCCAACACAGTGAGCCTCATATTTATTAGACTATTCACCAGAGAAATTGCCAAAAATACTTTGTGCATTACAGATAGTATTTTTCCAGTAATAAAGGAACCAATTATTTTTTCAGTACACAAATTGTTAGTTTCCACCCATCTATCATGAAGATGACTTCATATTTATTTACTTTCAAATGCCTAAATGGAAATGTAATAATCATGACTCAATTTTGAATCAATGTCTTTTGTCAACTACACTGTAGTGGATGACCATCAATTTGCCTTGGTGCCACATGGTATCCAGCTGTTCCTCCCAGCACCTGATCTCAGAGTCACAATGACCCAGAGGGTCAGATGTGGCCACAGTTGCATCAGGTGCACTTGCTGGTGGAGAATTTGCTACTGTTATTTTGTTAAGGGAAGTTGGCCATTGAATAATTGAATAATAAGGCAATTTGTATGTGTATACACAGGCGACCCCTGGATTGTGAGCACCTGACTTACTGAAAACTCACACTTGCGTTTTAAACAGGGCCTCAAATAAATTCAACTGGGTCTGTCATAAATAACAAAATGAAATAGGAACAGACCTGAATTTTTACAATTTGAGTTGGTTCCTCATGACAACCAACATTGGATAATTTAAAGGTTCAGGTCTGGGAAATGGGAAACTTGGAAGAGGTTCAGTGAATGTGGGAAACAGAAAGATTTCTCCTGTCATCTCCCCCAAATAGTACACTGATTGCAACTAATGGTAAATAATTGTCAAGTTACTTCCCTGAAGACAGTCAGTTGCCAGACTACTGTCTGGTCCCACCACTGATAGGCCCCTCTCCCTGCTGTTAAGGACAATGGGCTACTTCTCCCTAAAGGCTTGAAGTGATTGATTTGGTTTCTGCAGGTGGAGTTCACACCCTACTGACAATGGTCTCAATAGTGAGCCAGAGAACAGGTCAAGCCGGCTCAGTGACATCCAAAGTTAGGCTGCCATCCTGAATATAGGATCCACCCATCTTATCACATGCATACCCCCAATACCTCCCCTTCCTATTATGTGGATACCCCTAGATCACCTCCCTCCCATTACTGCATTACCTATAGCACAACTCTTTCCTGTGATGTATGTCTTCACCTGTAATTAGGGGGCTTGCATGTCCCCAGAGAATATAAAAGCCTTTGTGAGCAATAAAGATTTCTCTCTCTCCACATGGACCACCAAGTGGGACTGAGGTGAGCATTGCTACCATGAAATGTGTCTGACTCCATTATTTCTCTCTCTCTTCTAACTCTCATGCTCTCTATGACTTTACTATAATCTTTACTTATTATCATTGTACAATTGCACCTACTGGACCCATGATGATGTGTTAGAGGCTGGTTTACCCTGACAGGTGAGCCCTTTTAGAAGGCTGATGCAGGAGACTGTATTGGCAAGACTGTGGAGAAGGCACACACTGCAAACTGGCTTGGTGGGCTGTCATCTTTAAGTTTGAGCAGGGTGCTGCATTCTTTGACTAGAGTGGATTTTGTTTCTATTCAGAATCCCTTTTATGTTGACATAAATTTTCCCTCATTATGAAATGATTTAATCTGTGCTTATTGACAACAGATTCTACATCACAATCACTTTAATTTGATCTATTTACAACTTTTAAATTATTCAAAAGTGTTTGAGCATTGACCCACCCAAATTACCACAGTGGACTGGATTCTGACCCTAAGCAACATCCTACACGGTTTCTGCCACCATTTCTATTATTTAGTCGTACTGTGGTGGCTTGTGTGTTAGTGTGATGATGGAAGCTATGTCACTGGTATTTCATATGCAGCCGGGTCACCCAAGGTAAACTGCCATCAGTGGAGCTTCCAGACTAACAACAGACAGCAAAGAGGGACTTGGCTCCCCACTGCAGAGGAAGCAGCCACTGAAAACCGTCCGTGCCAGAGTAAAGCAGCCTCTGCCAGCCGTGGGGCCTATAGCCGCAACTGTATGGTCATAATATATAAAGACCATATAAAGTCCTGGAAATGAAGCTGGAGATGGCACCACAGAATTTTGCAAGACCAATGACTTGTCCATAGCAAATACTGTTTCCAACAACACAAAACACAACTATACACATAGACCTCTCCAGATGGAATACCCAGAAATCAAATGGACTGTGGGAAGAGAAGATGGAGAAGCTCAATATCACGCATAGGTAAGATCAAATTAAGCCTGAAGAAAATTAAAGCAAGTTCATCAGAACCAAAATAGGAGTTGAGTCTACTTCACCTGGATTTCGATAACATCACAAGAACAGAGTCGATGCTTGAACACTAATATCAGAAGACCTTGAGAGCTTTGGGAGAATATTAAGCATATCACACATGAAGGAAACAAAAGGTCACTAGAAAGATGAGAAAGAAAGAAACTATTGCAGTGATTGTCAGAGAGACTCTGAAACTTGTTCTTAATCTTCATCAGCAAGTGTAAGAAATGATAAAATCAAAGTGCTAAATAGAAAATTCCAAAGAGCAGCTCAAGAAGACAAAGTCAAATATCATAATGAAATATGCAAAGATCTAGGTTGGAAAATCAAAAGGGAGAACACACTCAGCATATCTTAAACTGACAGAACTCTAGAAAAAAATCAAGTTTTGAGCTTTAATTCTGAAAGATTTTATGGGCAAAAGATTGAATGATGCAGGAAGCATCAAAAGAAATTGGAAAGAATACATAGAATCCCTGTACCAAAAAGAACCAGTTGACATTATACCATTACACCATTACACCAGGAGGTAGCATATGAGCAAGAAACAATAGTGCTAAAGGAAGAAATTCAAGCTTCACTGAGAGGATTAGCCAAAATCAAGGCTCCAGGAATTGATGAAATATCATGTGAAATATTTCAACAGGCTGATGAAGCACTGGAAGCACTCACCTATTTATGCTATGAAATTAGGAAGATAGCTACTGACTGGAAGAGATCCATATTTGTACCCATTCCAAAGAATCGTATGATAGTTGGTTTATTGTGCCAACGTGGCCAATAGGAACATGTGAGATTAATCAGGACGCAGTTTGATTGGAGGGAAAAGGGATAAATGGTGCTACATACAAGCCCCCAACCCCTTCTCTCTGGACCAGTGATCAGACCAGTGTGCTGCTGCTTTACCTAGTTCTCTGCCTCAAACTGTGAGCTACCCTACCTGACTACCTGTGGGCCAAGCCAACCTGTGGATACTGTCTCTAGAGACCTGCTTCATCACGTTGTTGGTACGTACATTGCTTGAGCTTGTGGCTGGTGGATTCTGTTGCCTTGCTTGAATTTGATATCCCATCCAGGCCTTCTTCACTAAGCTCCAGAGCTACTGACTATTGCTGACCTACCCTGCTGTTTGCTGCCTTAGGACAGACTCTGCCTGCCTTGCCTGAGGGAGGACTCTGCTGTCTACTTCCTTGATGTTGGACCCATCAGCCCATGTGAGTTGAAGGATTTCCAGTAGATTAGCTACCATGAAAGTGAGTTGAACTGAGCCTTCTGTACTACTGTTTGGACTAATCAGCTGTTATAGTCCTTCTTGTTGTATAAATCTATCCTCTTAAATATATAATCATGTGTCCTGGTTTTGTTTCTCTAAAGAACCCTGAATAACACAAATGGTGACCTAAGAAAATGCTCAAATTAAAGAACAATTTAATTGATATCACATGTGAGTAAAATTTTACTGAAGATCGTGCAGCAATGGTTGTGGTTGTACATTGTCAGGGAGTTGCCAGAGGTTCAGGGCATATTCAGAAGAGGAAGTAGAAGAAGGGATACATGCTGATGTCAGATGGATCTTGGGTGAAGGCAGAGAAGACCAGAACAATCATTATTTGTGTTTTATTGATTATGCCAAGGAATTCAACTGTGTGGATCATAACAAACTATAGATAACCTGAAGAAGAATGGGAATTCCAGAACACTTTATTGTGTTCATTTGGAACTTGGACATGCTGCAAATGGAACAAGGAAAACACTTTGAAATCAGGAAAGGGGTTGGACAGGGTTGTACCCTTTCATCAAAGTTATTCCGTCTGTATGCTGAGCAAATCATCAGAGAAGCTGGATTATATGAAGAAGAATGTGGCATTAGGATTGGAGGAAGGCTTATTCGCAATCTTCCATATGAAGATGACACAACTCTGCTTGCTCTAAGTGTGCTCTTGAAGCACTTGCTGATGAAGATTAAGGATTGCAGTTTTCAATATGGATTATAACTCAATATAAAGAAGACCAATATCCTCACAAATGGACTAATAGAGAAGAGCATGATAAAGGGATAAAAGGTTGAAATTGTCAAGGATTTTGTGTTGCTTGGATTCATAATCAATGCTTCTGGAGGCAGCAGTCAAGAGATCAAAAGATGCGATGCATTAGGTAAATCTGCTGCACAAGACTCCTTTAGAGTACTGAAAAGAGTACTTTGAGGACTAAGGTGCACCTGACCCCAGCCAAGGTATTTTCAACTCATATGCATTGAAAGTTGGACATTGAATATGAAGACCAAAAAGAATAATTGCATTTGAATTGTGGTGCTGGAGAAGAGTATTGAGGGTACCAGGAACTGCTAAAAGAATAAATTGATCTATTTTGGAAGAAGTATGTCCAGTGTGTTTCTTGGAGGCAAGAATGGCAGGACTTCATCTTAACACCCTTTGGATATCTTGTCACAGAGACCAGTCCCTGGAGAAGGACAAACTGTTTGGTAAAAGAGAGGGGTAGTGAAAAAGAGGAAGGTCTTCCAGGAGCCTGATTGACACAGTGGCTGCCACAAGGGGCATGTGAGGATTGCTCAGGACCTGGCAATGTTTTGTTATGTTGTGCATATTTCTCTATGGGCCGGAACCAATTTGATGACACCTAACAATAACAAATAGCCTCATCTTTCCCCTGTGGTGTGACTGATGGGTTTGAATTGCTGACCTCGCAGTTAGAAGTCCAACACTGACCAGACAGTGCCACCCGGGCTCCTATTGAGCATCAAAGTAAGGCCAAATATTAATCCTTTCCATCTGTTCCTATTGACATACACATTATGATCAAAATAGGAATGGATCTCAGATCTCTTCCATAACCTGGGAACCAAATGTATTGTTTCTAGAAAAGGCAATAAATATGATGCTGTGAAGGAGGAGGGGTGGAATTTGGGCTAACTTCAGGAAGGAAGAAAATCCTAAAGTACATTTTTTTTTCTTCTAGTAGGAATAATCTACTTCTATTCTACATAATTACCTCCTCATTAAGTGCTAAGCTGCTGACTGAAAAGTTGGCAGTCTAAACTCACCCACAAGAAAAAGACCTGGAGATGTGCTTTTGTGAAGATTATAGCCAGAAAACATCAAAACATAGTCAACTTCTACCATTGAGAGTTATTATTAGTCAAAAATCAACTCGATGGTACCCACTAACCACCATAATAACTTACTTTTAGCACCCCAGTCTACATCTGACTCTACCAAGGCATTCAACTGTGCGGCCCATAACAAACTGCATAAGCTTGAGAAGAATGGGAATTCCAGATGATTTCATTGTGTCCATTCAGAACTTGTGTATGGACCAAGAAGCAGTTGTGTAAGCAGAAAAAAGGAAATACTGCATGGATTTAAATTCGGAAAGGTGTGCACCAGTGTTATATCCTCTCACCATACTTGTTCAATCTGCGTCTGAGAAAGTCATCCGAGAAGCAGGATGATGTGAGGAAGAAGGTGGCATCAGGATTGGAGGAAGGCTTATTCACAACTTGCGGAATGCAGATGACAAAATCTTGCTTCTGAAAGTGAGGCGGAATTGAAACACTTGCTGATGAAGATCAAGGTATGCAACTTTTAGTATGAATTATGATTCAATGTAAGGAAAATCAAATCCTCACAACTGGACCAATAGTTTGCATCATGATAAGTGGAGAAAAGTTTGAAGTTGTCAAGGATTTTGTCTTGCTAGGAATAATAATCAAAGGCCAAGGAAGCAGCAATCAAGAAATCAAAAGACAGTGCATTAGGTAAATCTGCTGCAGAAGACCTCTTTAGAATATTGAAAAGCAAAGATATTTTTTGAGGGCTAAGGTACGCCTGGTCAGTCCATGATAGTCTCCATTGCATCATATGCCTGTGAGAGTTTTGCATTGAATAAGGAATATTGTAGAAGAATCTGTGCATTTGAATTGTGCTATTGGGGAAGAACATTGAAAGTACCATGGACTGCTCAAAGGACAAATGGGTCTGTCTTGGGAAATGTCCGGCCAGAGTGCAGTACTTTGCCCTCTGCAATACTTTGTCTTGCCTATTCGGACGTGTTGTCAGGAGAGATCAGTCTCTGGAGAAGGACATCAGTTTGGTAGAGTGGAGGGGCAGTGCAAAGACGAAGACACTTAATGAGATGAATTGATGCAGGGGCTGCATCCGTGGATTCAGGCAAAGGGACAACTGTGAGGATGACATAGGACCGTGCAATGATTCATTCTGTTGTGTACAGGGGCCCCTAGGGGTCAGAGCCTACTCAGTGGTGTCTACCACCAACAGTCAAATTTGGACTTGATGGAGTTTATTTTCTCTCTCTCTCTCTCTTTCTTTCTGACTGTGTCAGGCTGGGTTTGACTAGAGAAACAAATCCAGTGACACTCATATATAAGCAAGAGAGAGCTTTATAAGAAGCAATCACACATCAAGAAAACCCCCCAGGCCAGGCTTACTCATGTCCATAAGTCCAATATTTGTCCATAAGTCCTTCAGACTCACACATCCACATGCAGTGATTCAGAATGCAGAAAGGTCACAGCTCTGATGAAGCAAAGTTGTGTGGAGCTGAGGTCGGTGGAACCATGGCAGCTTTCAGGGTGTCCAGCAAGCAGGGAAGTCCAGACTGAGAGACACTGGGGGTTCCCTGAACCCTCTTCATGAACAGGCCATGCCCACAAAGAGGACCATCAGGCTGCAACCTGAGGGACAGGTTGAATACCACTCCTACACTTTCATGTAACTACCACAACTTTCTTTGGGTCCATGCTGCCCTTTAAATATTACATAGTTGTTAACAAGGTGTTGAGTTCAGTTCTATGTGTGAAGGATGAGTACATGCCCTCGTCTCGGGGTGGGGGGTGCCAGCATTCCTTCATATGAATGGTAAACCTGGCCTCTCTTATGACTTTGCGTTTGTTCCACATTGTTCTACCACTATATCCATGATCTTTAATGTGCTCCTGGAGAGCTGTCCTACAGATGCCTTTCTGTAAGTTTCCCTTTGGGTTTTCCAAGCTGCTCTCAGGATTCTTTCATTGTCTTTGGTTTTGGAAAGTTTGATTATGATAGGTTAGGGTGATTTGCTTTTTAGGTCTATCTTGTTTGGAGCTTCCTTAATTTCTAGAACGCATATCTTCTAATCTTTCACAATGTTTGGGATATTTTCTTCCAACAACTTTGGACAATTTTCCCTTTGATTTTTGTTGTTTCTTTCTGTTCTGAAATTCAGATATATGTATGATATTTGACTATTCTACTTTATAGAGGCCTGCATAATTCTTAGACTTTCTCTGGATTTTTTTCATTTTTATTCTGATCGTTCCTCTATCAGATTAGTATTGAGACATTTGTTTTCAATTTTACTGCTTTATTCTTTCAATGCAATATTAATTTATCTAAAATATTAGAAGTGAGCTTCTGGCTTTCTATTCTCTGTTTTTGTCCAATTATTCATTTATTTTGTCAGTTTGTTCTGGTAGAGTTTTCTTGACATCTTAGAAATCTTTTTTTACCTCTGTCTGCAACTTTTTGGGTCTTTCTTTTGATTCCCTGAAGGAGTCTGTGATAGGTTTTATAGCAACTCGGGTGGGCTAGTATGCTCCCATGGAATCATCTGACATACAGTGGTCAGCTCCATGATGAGATCTTCTGTAAAGAAGCCCAAGCAGTCTTCTTCTGTGAAGACGTCCCCATCTTGATACAACTGAGGGAGGTTTCATTTGAGGTGTGGCCTACTCTTAGTATAGACTAACAGTGTGTGGCAGTAAGCTCACTTCTGCTGCTGGGTCTGGATCCTGCATCTGCCTCATTGCCCTCTTGTTATTTTAATTGTGATGGAACCAGTAATGAACTGCCAACCTTGGATTCCTTTGCCTGCCTTTTGGTTCCTTCAGCATTGCATCCACCAGCTTGTAGTCTCCCTGCTTCATCTTTTTGCTTCTTATTTGCCAATTCCTGTAGAAGCCCTGTTAGGCTGCAATTCACATGGTTGGCAGTTCAAAACCACCAACAGCTCCACAGGAGAAAGATGGGGCTTTCTACTCCCATAAATCCTTACAGTCTTGGAAAACCTAGTATATATAGGTTTTTGGAAATGAGTATTTATATATACTCTCATTATATATATACACTCATACAAGCCTCAGTGATTTTATTTCTCCAGAGAAGCCATCCTAACATATATTTTAAATACCCTTCTTTTGACTTCCTTGTCAGGTAGTTTCAATGCCATTTCTTCCTGAAAATGTCTTATAGTTCTGTACTTTTGGTCACTTGTGTAGGCAATCTATTTTGTTTATTTGTATGAACTCAAATTTTATGGTATGTTGTCTCTGAGACATTGTAGTATCCCATTTTAATTTAATGATTATTGTATGTTGGAGAAATGCTTGGTGCTCACCACCTGTGAGACAGAGAATGGAAGGAAAGGTAGAGATTTGGAAAGAGCATGTGGGGTGTCCATTCTCAGCAATACATTGCCCAGAACACCTTGGTACCATAAAAGGGAGTTCTCCTTTTGCATGTGGGAAACTTTAAAACCTGCACTTACATGTAAGAAGAAAGAAATACCGACTGTCTCACTCACTCACTGTCTCACTGTCTCAGTGCCTCACTCACTCACTGTCTCACTCTCTCACTGTCTCACTCACTCATTGTCTCACTCACTCACTGTCTCACTCTCTCACTGTCTCACTCACTCATTGTCTCACTCACTCACTGTCTCACTC
>NW_022111324.1:62741645-62745350 GCF_000313985.2 Echinops telfairi | reverse complement strand
TGTGTGTGTGTGTGTGTGTGTGTGTGTGTGTGTGTGTGTGTGTATTTTACCTTGTAGTGAGACTGTTGAGTCTGAAGTGGAGAAGACAACATTGGATTTGAGTGTTTTAAAATGGATTCAGTTAATTATGTCCTCAAGTGTAGGAAAAACAGGTGCTGAGAATAGTATGCTTTTCTGAAAAACATGGGCTTGCCCCTTCACCCAAGATGACTTCCAGGATGCAACACATGGATCTACCTTTATAAGACGGTGACCACCATTCTGTGTGGGTTTTTTTTTTTTTTTTCTGCAGCATACATTAACCCTCATTTTGGAAATGCTTTTTGACTCGAGACATCTTCTGGGTTCTCCCTTTGTTAGCAAACAGCTTTATATGTCTTTTAAAAAAAATCATTTTATTGGGGGTTCATACAACTCTTACCACAATCCATACATACATCATTGTGTAAAGCACATTTGTACATTCATTGCCTTCATCATTCTCAAAACATTTGCTCTCCATGTAAGCCCCTGGCATCAACTCCTCATTTTCCCCCCTCCCTCTTAACAGGACAATTCTTCTAAAGAGTGCACTTAAAAAAACCCAACTGGTATAACAAGACCTTCCAAAACAAAATGCTGATAAAAATATAAGACTTACTTCTGTATGATAATTTTAAAAAATATATATGGATATATATTTCTTAATAGCTCAGTTTTGATTTTATAACATGTGCATGCTTATGAGTAGAATTATTTTAATAATATGAGTAACAAATGAAGATATATCATTATATATATATCAACTTTAGAATCAAGATCTCTGAGTTATTTGCTAATATTAAATTAATA
Source organism: Echinops telfairi (assembly GCF_000313985.2). NCBI lineage: Eukaryota > Metazoa > Chordata > Mammalia > Afrosoricida > Tenrecidae > Echinops > Echinops telfairi. Next base: position 62,744,519 of record NW_022111324.1, on the reverse strand, counting down.
AATGTCTGCTCTAATTAGAAGTTCAAATACCTTTTGAAAGAGAAGATGTATTTATGTTGAGGTCTGCTGAATAGTATGTTCACTTTTTTATGCTTAAAGAGTTATTATAAGAGCTGTTTAAAACTTGAAAATCTTTAAAAACTTTTATGGCATTAGATAGATTTTGGTAGATTTATTTTTAAAATAGGAGAATGTTGCTTAATCTGTTAATTTCCTAGATCAAAGACATTAACATCTCAATGAGCTCAGTAGGCCAGAGGTTAGTTAGCATCTGCAGACTTATCTTAACATTTGAAGCAGACTCTAGCCCAAATTGGCAAACCTATTTATTGAAGATCAGAACTTTCCTATAATAAGTAGTTTATAACTTCTAGTTTGGGGTCTAATAATCTTTTGCTAGATATTACATAATGATTATACTCTTTACTAAAATAGCAATGAACTCAATGCCTTCTATAGGGATTAAATAACCTAAAGCCCTACATCATGAATAATTATTAATAATGATGACTAGATCAAGAAAATGTTAATTATTACATTAAGTACATTAGAAGTAGGTCAGTAGATCAGTAGAAGTAAAGTTCAGAAAAGATGTAAGTAAATCCCTCGCACAGTTTCTCAGTTATGAGACTGAGAAACAACGATGGAAGGATTAGTAGCAGGGTTGATGTGATATCTGAAACTTATAAGTATTGTACTGTAAGATATTTCCGTTTGGTTTGACATTCCTTCTGTCTTTTAATTGACCTTGTTTGGCTTTCCATTGGTCTGAGAATTTCCCAATCAACACACACACACACACACACACACACACACACACACACACACACATTACTATTGATTAGCCATGGACATAACACGTTTTGTCACCTACAGATAACTTTTTGTTTTGTGGACCTCCTAAGACATTTATAAAACAGCAAATATCCTGAACTTTGAGCCCATCAGACAGAATCAAGATTTGTAGAACTCTGAAAGGTGATGCGAGATCATGAATTATAGGTGATCCAAAAATGGTCCAAAGTAGAATGTTTCTTTAAATTCTTTTTTTGTTTGCTTGTTTATCTTTTGTTTCTTTAAGTTCTTAATGATGGAATATTGTAGGTATTTTAAGAGCATCCTCTCTATGTAACTAACTGTCTAAAAAGGGTTTGGTATACTTTAATCTTCTGTGGCAAAGCTCTGTCCCCCAAATGCTGAAGAAATCTAACCATTAGGGTTCCTACCCCTTTAAAACATCAGTAAGGAGCTGTTTGGCTTAGTAAGTGAGGAGTTAGGTTGCTCTTAGTCCCCTGTTCAGGACCACCAGCCCCTCCAAAGGAGAAAGATGGAGCTCTCTGCTCCGGAGATTCACAGGGCTGCCTTGTGCTACAGTGTTGCTGGGCAGTCACCATTGACTTGGTGGTAGTGTCCAGAGCCGTTATAAAAAAAGATGTGTTTTGAGAAACGATGTACAAATGCACTTTACACAATTGATGTGTGTATGGATTGGGATAACAGTTGTATGAGCCCCTAATAAAATGTTAAAAAAAAAAAAAGATGTGATATTATATGTCAGGCCACTTTTCCAGTTTTAGGATGGTTGGCTTTACTTTGGGGGTCCTCTGATAATTGCCCAGTCCTCAAATGATTATCTTTACTGGGTCAGCACTTTTTATAAATCCCAGAAGCTATACAAGAGGTGTGGGGCATGTTTTGATTTTGACATCTCCCTTTGCTGACTCCCATGCGGTCAGACAATTTAAATAGAGCTAAAGATTGCAGCTCCTATGAGGAGGGAGAGAAAAAGTTTCCCACAGGGAGGAGCGAGTTGGAATTTCCTGGGAGTATGGGTGTGTAGGCAGCCTCAGAAGAAGGTAAGGCCGTGTGGGGTATCCCAGGAATCTCCGGATAAAGACAGACAAGATGATGTTACCAGGAGGAGGCTCCAAGCTTCCAGTCTCTCCTTTCCTCCATTCTTATCCCATTCACAAGAACGATTTCAGGGAAGGGGCCAAATTCAGAGTCAGAGAAAAGTTTTGAAAAGAAAGAGTGAGTTTATTGAACGGGATACTTTGGAAAAGCAGTCCAAAGAGCCCTTAGTTGGTTTAAATGCCCAGGAAAAATGCAAAGCTGGAACTTATATTCAGCTAATGGCTGATCCCTCACAGACTGCCTTTCTGAGGGGTCTTCTGCTATTGGCTGGTCCTCTGTAGTGTGTATTGCTCTTTTCAGATGTGCGCTTCCTACCACCCCAGCACCAAGACGTCATGCTGTGTCTGGCTTCAGGCCTGAGCCCCCAGAGTCTATTCAGTCATTGTGGGGGTGGTGTGACCATCCATCTTTCTCCACTCACCTTTCACTATCTGCTCACTATCTCCGGTCTGTTCCATCGACGGGGAAATGTGTCTTATCCACCCGTTACCTTCCTTTGTGGCCGGAGAGGTATGTGCCCCAAATGTCTCCATCCCTCTTTTGTGTTACCATGTCTGCCAGCTTCCTGCCATCATCACTTCTCTTCCCCTTGCCAGCCCCTGACTAGCTAACAATGGAATCTAGCGCAATACCAGTTTAAAGAGCTGGTTCTGCCCACCCTCTCAAGTCCAGCAAAAGCCCGGGTATATGGTCAGTATGCTGTCTTCAACCGCTCACCAGGAAGAATAGCTGTGCCAGCGCCAAAGCTAGAAGGCACTTGCTCTGCAGAAAGATAGTTCCAGTGTGCACACAGAACCCTGTTGCCATCCTCTGCTTTGAATCAATTCCAAAGCCATGTTCAGTGCTCTATCGACACATGTATTTCTTTCTTTTTTTTTTGACAGATTAAAGTCTTAATTTGTTTTTATTTTTTAATCATTTTATTAGGGGCTCATACAACTCTTATCACAATCCATACAT
>NW_022111324.1:62697513-62740822 GCF_000313985.2 Echinops telfairi | reverse complement strand
CAGTCCACGGGTTAGGTGTCCCACAGGTAGTGTAGCTTGCAAACTGAGGCACAGAACAAGCAAGGCAGCTGCACACTGGTCCGGTGATCAAAGAGCAAGAGACAAGAAAGGCGAGCCTCGCTGAGCCATTTATCCCTCCGCCCTTTAATTAATCCCACATGTGTTTATCGGCCAGGTTGGCACAATGAACTAATTACCTCAAATGGGTCAAGAAAACAAATAAATCAGAGCAAATAAAAAAATAAAACTAATGAGAGAAAGAAGAAAAAAAATAACAAGAAAAATGGATCTGAGAACCAAAAAGGAAAGTAAAAACAAGGGTAGAAAAAAATTGAAAAAACACAATAAGCAAAACGAAACCAACCGCACTACTTGGGAGTTGATGCTGACTCACAGGAAGCCTGGTTGTGCAGGGTTACCTAACTGACTGATATGCAAAGTCAGCAGTTTGATACCACTGGCCACTCAGTGGGAGAAACCTTGGACTGTCTACTCCCTGAAAGACTTACAGTCTTGGTAACAGACAGGGTTGCCCTTCCTACAGGGTTGCTAGAAAGCAAAATTAGGCATGGGAGAAAGAAAAATGACAAAAATAAAGGGGAAAAAACATGACAAAAAGACAGGAGAGTAAAAGGGAAAAGAAAAGAGAGAAGAAAAGCAGAGAAAGAAAGGATAATAAATAAGGAAAGGAACGGAAAACAAGGAAAGAAGAAAACCAAGGCAGGGGCAGGACGCAGGAAGGAGCAAATGGGGGAGAGTACCTGGTGTGGGTCATCATCCAAGGAGCTCGAGGTAACTCTGGTGATGGTAAGGGGGTGGGAAGCATGGTGCTTGTTAAGAGCTTCTTTCAGCTTACTTGCTATCTGTGGTCAGTACAGATCCAGAAGTAGTTTGTGCAGGTACAGATGGTGGCTGAGGCCAGAGTGCTTATTCCCAGAAAGGAATTTTTTAGAGCACAGGTGCAGGGCACAAATAAGGAAGGAGCAATAAGCCTGTTTTATGTTTTAGCCCTGGGCATTTGGTTACTCTGATGAGGCAACATTTGGGTGCCTCTAGACGTAGAAGTGGTGCATGAGTAACCTAAGCCATGAGGACAGGACTTGGTGCCACATCATGTAGGGGCACTGTGCAGGGGAGAGCAGCTGGCTGCTGAGAGTCTGGGAGACACTGCTCTGCTCACAAGGAGTGGGTAAGGACCAAGGAGAGTCCCACTTTCTCTCCTCAGCCACCAGTGTGGAGCTTCTTCTAGTCCTGACAAGTGGAGCAAATTTTGCCAAATCATGTCAAGCCATTTGATACTTCCCCCATGTGTCCCTTCTCAGATCACTTGTGGTCAACTTTTTCTCCTAGTCAGTATTCAACCCACGTCTCTAATGTTCCCTCTAATTTCAAGGTTCCAGAATTATCATCCGGATTGCTTTCATTTGATCTCACATGTCTTTGTTGTGAACGGTTTGTGTAGCATATCTGCCTAGCCTGCCATTTTGCTGGAACTTTTAGACTTGATGGGATTTGTGGGGAATGTCATTTCATTGGATGGAGTCTTGAAATTTCCCTTGAATTCCAAGCCTTTGCAGGTATTGTTCCAGTAGTGCCAGTGTAAGGGTTATAAATCATGATCCATAAATCATAGAAATCTCTGTTAAAAAATATATCAAAATATAAACTTTCTTAGCATATCTTTTCTGTAGGTCTATACATTTCTGAAGGGGGAGTTCCTACCTCTTGAACCTTTCCCCACTGAATTTTATGCTTTTTGATTTACAGCATGCAAAAATAGCAGTTTTGCATCCTCAGGGGACTCAAATTGTGTTCCTTTAAAATGTCTGTTGAAGCAGCCATCTAGCTCAGAAGCAACAAAGCCCACATAGAAGAAGCACACCAGCCTCTGTGATCATGAGCTGCCAAAGGGATCAGTTATTGGGCATCAAAGACCAAAAAATAATATCATTGTGGGCTCACCTCCATGATACGATCGCTGAAAACAAATAGGTGCATAAGCAAATGTGGTAAAGAAAGCTGATGGTACCCAGCTATCAAAAGATATAGCATCTGGGGTCTTAAACATTTGAAGGTAAACAAGTGGCCATCTAGCTCAGAAGCAACAAAGCCCACATGGAAGAAGCTCACCAGCATGAGCCATCACAAGGTGTCAAAGGAATCAGGTATCAGGCATCATCAGAACAAAAAATCTTACCATAGTGAATGAGGGGAGGAGTGCTGAGTGGATACCCAAAGCCCATTAGTAGGCCACTGGAGATCCCCTTGCATAGGGGTGTTAGGGAGTAGACGAGCCAGACAGGGTGCGACGTAGCAACGATGAAAAATACAACTTTCCTCTAGTTCCTAAATGCTTCCTCCGCCCCTCACTATCATGATCCGAATTCTACCTTGCAAATCTGGCTAGACCAGAGGGTGTACACTGGTACAGATAGGAACTGGAAACACAGGAAATCCAGGGTGGATGATCCCTTCAGGACCAGTGGTGTGAGTGGCGATACTGGAAGAATAGAGGAGAGTGGGTTGGAAAGGAGGAACTGATTACAAGGATCTCCATGTGACCTCCTCTCTGGGGGATGGACAACAGAAAAGTGGGTGAAGGGAGACATTGGACAGGGCAAGATATGACAAAATGATAATTTATGAATTATCAAGGGTTCTTGAGGGAGGAGGGAGCATGGAGGGAGGGGGAAAAAAGAGGACCTGATGCCAGAGCCTTAAGTGGAGAGCAAATGCTTTCAGAATGATGAGGACAATGAATGTACAAATGTGCTTTACACAATTGATGTATGTATGGATTGTGATAAGAGTTGTATGAGCCACTAATAAAACGATTTTAAAAATATCTGTTGAGCTGGGAGAATAAAAGGAAGTCTGAAGGAGTAACATCAAGACTGTAGGGTGGATGAGATAAGGTTTCTCAGTGAAAATCTTACAGAATAGCCCTACCTCCTCCTAAAGCGTCAGCCGGTGCATTGTCATGGTTCAAGTAAATTCCTTAGTGTACACCTTTTTCAGCCATGCAATTTTCAATTTTCTTGAAACTTCTTCATAATAAGCCCCTGTGTTGTGACATATCTTGGGACTACATTTCCCAGAACTGTATATTTGAAAGTAGTTGAGGTAACAGTTTAAAAGCAATTTTTATTATATATTATCTTTATTTTAAATAGTGACTAGCATGCTATTTTTCATTAATCATTTTATCAGTAGGCTCTTACAAATCTTGTCATTCAATTGTGTTAAGCACACTTGTACATGTGTTGGCATCAACAGTTCCAAAGCACTTTCTTTCTACTTGTGCGCTTACTATCAGCTCCTTTCCCCTCCCCCACTCGCCCGCCCTCACGAATCCTTGATCAATTATATATCATTACCGATATTTCGTGTCTTAAACTGTATGTTTTCTCCCTTCACCCACATGTCTGTTATTCATCCCCCTGGGTGGTGAGCTATATATCAAACCATGTGATGGGTTTTCCCTTTGAATAATATTTTTTCCCAATAATTTTCTCACCTAATGGCTAAATCAGAATTCGAATGCATATCGATTTACATTTTTGGCTAAAGTACAGTTTTCTGTTTGAAATCAATTACTTTAAATTTTTCATTGTTCTTTGAGGATATTATGAGCTTTAAATACTTCAAAAATAAGGTATGGTTATTTTAAAATTATACATAATGAATAATGAAGTGTTGCCTTTATTTATTTATTTTGTCATTCTGCTGCAGTAGCTCAATATGAGTAAATAAGAGTAATTGGGGAAATCAGCATTATTCATAATGTTCATGAGGTTCTATTTCTGCTTGGTGCTAATTAAAGTAAGAGATGTATGTCTAATAAACTGAAGGCAGTGGAATGAGGCATTGAAGCTGGACTCAAGTTAATATGTGCTATTAATATGTGCTATTATCTTTTCAGCTGGTAAATCAGCCAAGGTGTAATTGAAGGAATGAGACTCACATTAGAAATTTTAAATGAAAAGCAGTTTACCACAGAAAGTTAGGCTATTTAAAAAACTACTGAAACGCAGAAAAAATACACTCCTGTTGGGGGCTTCATGAACTATGGCTATGGAGTTTATTTTGACTCATAGTGACCCCTGAAAGACAGGGGAGATGTGCCCCTTCGGGCTTGTAAGGCTATGACTTTATGGGAGCAGAAAATCCCCTCTTTCTCTCATGGAGCTGCTGGTGGGTTTGAACTGCTGACCATGAGGCTAGTGGCCCAATGCGTAACTCACCACACTACAAGGGCTCCTTCAGAGCTTCATGAGAGGCTGCTAGAATAAAGTGACTGAACTGACCTGCTAGGAAAGCAGCTCTTTCCACTACAGTAAGTAGAGGGATCAGGCATTGCCTCCAGAACGACTTAGCTTCAATATCAAGGAGGGCTTGGTGGCATAGTGGATTTCCTGCTGCAAATTTCCAAATCACCAGCAGCTCCGAGGAAGAAAGATGAAGCTTTCTACTTCTGTAAAGATTTACAGTCGAGGAAACCCACAGATACAGTTCCACTCTGTCCTATTGGGTCTGTTTGAGTCTGAATTGGCTGGATGGCAGTGAATTTGAGGTGTATTTTTTTCTTCAGTAATTCAAGATCAGGAGGCTACTGTCCCTACTTCTTCAACTCCCTCTTGACACCAACCAACACAGCAAAGCATTGATTTCGGTTATCACCAACACTCCCACAACATTCACAAAACTTAACCCTGGCATACCACTGTAGATTGTCTCCATCTTTGCTGAAGTACCAGGTGTATTGCCTCTGTCTCACTCCTGCATCTCAATCATACATGAATGGATCAAGATTTTAGAACCAAAACCACACCCACAATTTTTAAAAACACACTAAAGGATTAAAGAATAAATTAATTAAAAGAAAAAAAAAAAGAAAAACCTGTAAATAGATCAAGGTCTTAGTTTTTAGCTCTAGACGTGTCCTCCAGTCAAGTCCGATGGGGTGCCACGCTCTGGCCCCAGAGTCTATTCTTTGTACTCCCTCGGGAGCTCCCTGCTCTGCTCCCCCTGTTGCTCTGCCTCATGCCTTCAGTGTTTTGCCTTGGTGTCAGTCCAGGCCAGTCCCACCACTGAGTCTGCAGTGTTATCCCCCATAGGGCCCTGGGCCAGCGAGGGACGGCGTATCTCATAGTGGGATCAGCCACATGGTCCACTCTGTGTATTGGCTGTTTGAAGCAGGGATATCATCCTCCAGGCCTGGTGGGCCAGGATGTGCTCCACTCTCTTCCTCCCCCTTCATTTGCTCCCATGTGCTTTGATCTGACATGTCCCTCTCCCCTAGCTGCAGCTTCAGTGCAGTCCTTTAAAGTAAATTCTTCTGGAGGGGGGGCCAGTTGTCCATGTAGCTGATATGGGGGCCGAGCCCTCAGGCCCCTCCACTGGCTCCCCACTCCATGCTGGCACACTGCATTTGCATCTCAGAACACTGGATTTAAGTCTGGTCCCTGTTTCCCTGCACATCCACAATTTTGCTCCGAGTATGGTAGATCCTGGTGTTAGGCTTCCAGTGTCGATAATTCAGGACGATCTTGAAGAGTGGCTATGTTTTGCTCTGGGATGTCTAAGGGTGCCCACCACGAGTCAGAGCTGACTTAATGGCAACTCCTACAAACCTGATTCAAGAACTAACACGATCTACACGCTGAGCAAACCGGTTCGCTCTCTCTATTCAAGATGAATGATCAAGCAATTTGCATAATGAGTGTTGAGTATCAGTTGTCATGACATACTAAGAAATTACCAAAGAGGGATCTATGCAGTTTAGAGACTTATCTTTCACAATATTCAAATGCCAAATAATTGGGACATAGCCTGTGGATATTTTTGGTAATGTTTCAGATTTAACCATCTTAGAGCAGAATCTTCTTGTATAATTAAACATCTGATTATCTTATAATGAAAAAGTTCACTCAAGTTAAAAGAACCCATTTTCTACAAGCTATGGTGGGTAACAAATTCTGTGTATGAGTATCATTAATAAGCAGTTGTCCTATAGAGAATTTAAAAGATCTGAGATGGTATTTTAAAAATAAATTATTCTGACAATCAGATTTAGTGCACACAGACTATCAAGATGATTAGTTCATTGTCTGATTTGGTATTTTATTTTTTGTCTTTTAATGACACATTGGAAATTTTCCATTTCACAGAAAATGGAAGATTGATACAGAAACAGATTCATATTTGATCTTTGGACGTAAAACTCATTTTATGCACCTAGGTAAAGCAAATGAGACATAAACTTGAAACCTTCTGGAAATTATAAATGACAATATTTTCTGAAAGTTCCATCCAGCTCCAGAATACCCCGCCTCCGTATGAGTGTCATGTCAAAGAGAAATGCTTTCGTGTTTTGTGGAATTTTTGTTTGTTGCCTTGTGGGTTTATTTGCCTTTGGAAGATGGTTCTAATTTCTCAAAAAAGTTGATCATTTTACTATTGTGAAATTGAGCACATTTTCAGAAATGAAATTATTTTGAAATCCAAGAGTTCTGTTTCATAAAGCTTATACTAAATGCTTTTAGACTCTTAAATACTTTTAGTTTTCAATTTGTGAATATCATTTTCTTTGTAATTTCCATCTCAGTCAATTTATCAACTTTATTTTCAATTCCTAACTTGGATGACAGCCTCTTTGGTAAGTTAAATGGAAATGATGTGACCCTTTATATATTCAGAATTAATCTTGTCCTTGATCATAAAGAACATGCTATTCCATCACAATGTCTCATTTGGTTCAAATTTCTGTTTTATCCAGAGGAAGTCTTAAATGACTTTTAAAGAGGAAGTCTCTCCTCCTACCCTAACTTGGAATGGAAGTTCTCAGCATATTACCAAGAAGAAATCATTCACCAACTGTTCCCTTACCTCACCCCCTCAAAGGTTAGGTTTCCAAACAATAGTCGTTTCAGTTTGCAGATACAGATTTTGCACATGTTTCTTATCTCAGGGAAACTGACTGTCAAGGTCAAGTTTAAGGTGATCTCTTCAAGCCCACTGAATTCCCTTACCCTCGTGTCTGTTTTATTCTTCTTCACAAATGATTTGACAATGCCCAGAGCTGATCCAGACAACACAGAGGCTTTGTCTGAATCACAGAAAATCTCTTAGAAGGAAAATGAAAAATTCAGCTTATTATGTGGTGTCCAAATATCTGGATGTTTGATATCGGGGGACAGCACATCTGGATGATGCTTTCAGTGCCAGGTCAGTGGGTGTCAGCAGAGGTAGGGAGATGGAGAAGAACCAGAACAATGAGTACTAAGCGTTTGTATGGAAGGTGAAAGGGAGGAGGTGGAGGGGCCAGACCACACACAGGATGTTCCCAGAAGATGGAGGTCAATGGAAAAGAGGGGGAGCATATAAAAAACACTGAGGGTCAAAGCAAGGCCAGTGCATTTTAAGACTTTACTGAAATACTGACTAAAAACTTCTCAGGTTATCAAGGATGTACCAAAGTTGTTCAGACGCTTTTAAACTGAAAGTTGATGAATTAGTTCCATCAACCTTGCTGGGTATTGCTTAAAATTCTTTATATTCTCCTGCACTTCTAGGTAAAGATCAGACTTTTGATTGGAGTTATATCTGAAGTATGTTCAGTGTGGTACCATAGGTAGTGATAATCACACTATAAATATCTAATTTTTAGTTTTCAAATTAAAAATCTTAAAGGAGAAGTAATGCACACCAGTCACGGTGTATCTTGGTAGTAAGGAAACACTGGCCTCATGGAATGAATTAGAAAATATTCCCTCTGCTTCTATTTTCTGAAAGATATTGTCAAGAATTGGTGTCATTTTTCTTGAAATGTTTGGTTTCACTTTATCAGAGAAACCATGTGAGCCCAGTGCTCTCTTTTTTTGTAGCAAATTTACCATTTGTTTGTTTTTATTACTAGATACCAATCTATGTAGACTGCTTTTCCATGTGTGAATTTGGTAGATTATATATATATTTTAATCAGAGAGGAGAAACAAAAATTTTATTCAGCACATACAGTAAAGAGGAGAAAACAGAGATGGGAAATGGGCTAACAGGACATCACAGCTATGAGGGGGTACCTCCCCCGACGTCCAAAATGGAAAAGAGCTTCGCTGGGCAGATCTTTCACAGTATGCATTTATCCCACGAGGCGAGGATTGGGCAATAGTCTGAGTTAGTGCACCTAGTGGCATTGCCTGGGAAGTTTCTCTGGTCACAGTGAATTTTTTTAATAAAAGTAGTTTTATTTGAACCTTTTTTGGGGGATGGCTGATTTAAGACAACAGCATGCAGCTGTGAAATTTTGTTTCCTGCTTGGGGGAAAAGTGCTGCAGAAACTGTTGTGTTGTTAAACACAGCTTATAAGGACAGTGCAATGGGAAAAACTAAAGTGTATGAGTGGTTTTCTCTTTAAAAAAAGAGAAATGTCCACTGATGACAAACCATGTTCTGGACATCTGTCAACTTATGAACGGATGAGAATGCCAACTTGCAGTGCATTTGGAGTTCATTTCACCAGGTCAGACTGTTAAACAAGCTTTCTATTTAGGGGTTCTGAAAATGTTGAGTCATAGTGTGCGACAAAAAAGGCCTGATTTGTGGCAAATGGGGGACTGATTTTACCACCATGATGATGCACGCAGCCATCTCAGTGTGCCAGGTTTGTTTGTTTTTTTGACAAAAAACAGCATGCCTCTCTTTCCCTACACACCTTTACTCACCTAACCTCACTCAATATTTTTCCCCCCACGAATGTACAGGGACATGAAAGGACAGCAATTTGATGATGTAGAAGAGGCAAGAAGAAAAAACAAAGTGCTTGCTGTCAGCCATTTGAACAGGTAAGTCACCCTTCCGTGCATTCTTTGTGTGTGTTCCTGCTTCATCGATCTGTCTTTCTTGTGGTAAACTGTTCTTCCAGCTCATTGGCTGTGCAGAGAGTGAATGTGGAGTACTCAAAATGGCATTAGAACTGTTTATAGGCTTAGGATGAAACCAGGACTCTGTCTAGAGTGCCTTTGGTTTTAGGCACTAATCCGTTAGCTCCGCTTGATCAGAGATTGAAGGTAACACACCTATAATCAACCTAGAATTTGCTGGGCTCCTAGACAGTGACCATGGCAGGCATTCTAAACTCACAGTGCTGATTTTCCACTGGCTTATCCATTTTGCTCTTTACTTGGACTCAGCCGTGAGTGAGGTCTCCATCGATACCTTCAGATGTCCCAGGTCCCAAACCAAACCCACTTGATTTTGACTCATAGCACCCCTATGGGACAGGGTAAGCTTCCCTGTGGGTTTCCAAGACTCACTCTTTAAGAGAGTAGAAAGCCCCTTCTTTCTCCAGAGGAGCTGCTAGTGGTTTCAAAGCTCCACCCTTGTAGTTAGCAGCCCAACCGTAACCACTACACCACCAGGGCTTCCTTAAGATAATTTCAGTATAAGACGGTTGGCCAGATATTGTAACAGGAGAATTCTGTCTTCAGTGTTATTTTCTATGGGAATGGAACACCCTATGAGGCTGTCTATTTACTGAAATAGTGCAGGTCCAAGTTTAAACTGAAATAGGGCTAAAGCTGAAGGCAAGAGCTGGAGAAGGATGTAGACCTTCTGCTGTTCTTCTGAGATAAAACTTGCCAACAAAATTGTTGATTCTTCCAGGAAAAAGCAAACAAAATGCACTATTTTCATGAACTGGGATGCTGAAAAAGACACTGCAGAGATTTATAACTATAAAATATACCGCATCACTTGGCACTTGGGGCACAAGTAATCGAGGGCTATCTACTACAGGGACTCTAGGAATAGTTATCACATTAATAGCTCTCATGTCTGGTCCAAATTTCCATTTCCTGCTATTTGGTTTCTTTACAGGAAACAGGAATGTCATGGAGACGGTGCATGGCATAATCAAACTCTTCGGAAGGAAGTCCTAAAAAATGTGCTCTAAACTTGCTAAGCTTCTGGTTTCAAAGGATGCTTGGTTATTCTATACAAGGGCTTAGAGGTGTATATCTGAAATTGCATCGGTGCAGCTGATAAAATTATTCCCACATCTGTGGAAATCATTGTCTAGAGTTCAATAGGTACTCATCCTAGCTCTTTTCTCCCACCCTGAACTTGCCCTATAGTCTCCTCCACTCCCATCAATCCTTGGATGAAGCATAAAGTGTCTTCCACCTTCCCTTCAGCAAGAGTCATCTGAAGAAGGAAAGTTCAATAGAATTCCTTCATGATCAGTAAAATACATGTGGCAGCACTACTCTGATAACCCTTTCCCTCATAGATTTATGGGGATACTACTGCTAAATCCTCAATAGATCTTAAAGATATAGGTACTGACTCTGAATGAGGCAAAGTTTGGTCTTCATTTGAAACTCCCACAATTTTTGTTTTTGTTGCTTTGAGGAAGAGGATTTGAAACCGACCTGGTGGCCCCTGTGTCAGTCAGGAAGGTATAAGGCTCCCCATTTGCCTGGAGTGATGTCTCTCCCTGACTAACCAGGTGGAAAACCCCTAAATCCTCAGAGAAACATTGCTCTAACAGTAATGGTGATGCTAAAGGGATACATTCTTATTTGTTCTGAAGTTTTTAGCAATCCTGTTTTAAATTGCCAGCCCTCTTACAGCATTACAACAGTTACCAACTAGCTCATTCTTCTGGAATTATCCCCTAGAAATCTATGACTTTTTATTCGTTACTCTTATGGGAAAAAAATCTCCATAACTTCTTCCCCCCTCATTTTTCGTTTTGTTTGGCTGTTGTTGTTCTTTTCAAACTGCCACTCAGGGGCCATATTGATTCTTAGACAATATATATAAATCACTTGTACAAAACCAAGACCTGAACCCAATGGAGCAACACATGAAGAGTGGGCTACAGGGTCGGCCCCAATCAGAGACAAACTGACCCCCTCCCTACAAATATGTGCTACAGAGAGCAACACTAAACCTACAGGCTGGGCAGAGGGGCCAGCCTACCACACCGACATGGAAGCAAGCAAAGAAGGAAAAAGAGAGTGTGAAATCTGTACACTCAACCCTAAGGATGACATCTCTGCTAAGACAGAGAGGACTGTAGGGCGGACAACAGCTTCAGAGATGATGACCCCTCACCGGAGCATAACATGACAGAGGACAACACGGGGGTTCGTGGGGGGCATACAGCAGGGAGTGAGTCCAGTCTGAACCCCCACAGTGGGGCAAACCAAGAAGGGAACATAACAGATCAGCAACAGGAACAAAGCAAAGCCACAAAGCCCCTGAGGATCCCCAAAATAGACTTCAGGCTAGGAGGGGCAGTTTCCAGAACCCCCCCAGGACCAGTGGGGAGATAGTCATAATGGTTGGTAGACAGACCTGGAATTATCTATAATTTTTCAGGGTTTTTTGCTAATAATTATTATTTTTCTTTATATATATTTAATTTCCCCCCTCTTTTATTCAATTTTTTGTTTTCTTTTTGTATTGTCTACATTACTGTTGGTTTTCCTACCTATATAAGATAGGCATGAGAAGCAAGCCATATTGAAACCAATGGGACCGAAGTTTCCAGAAGGAGGAGGTGGTGGGGGAAGGGAGTGATGAGCAAACAATGCCACAGACAGGGAATTAAAACCAACAATGAGGAGGACATAGATATCCTGGAGTGTTGGAACAACAGCAATCTAGCTGAGAGGAACTACTAAGGCAGAAGAAGGGAGAATGTGATGGTGGGAAAGGAGGAGGGTAAAAGGAAACAGAGGTAAGATCTAGGAAGCAAAGCTATGGATAGAGGTATAAACATAGGTGTGCACATATGTAAATATATTAATTCATAAAAATAGAGTTTTGGCCTAGGGACATTTATTTATATGGCAATACATTGAGGAAGTGGACAGATTTTGGGCCTCTGCTCAAGCCCTCCCTCAATGCAAGAACACTTTGTTCTAACAACCTGGCATTCTGTGATGCTCACCCTCCCAACATGTTCACTGAAGACAAAATGGGTTCACAAGCAAATGTGGTGAAGAAAGCTGATGGTGCCTGACTATCAAAAGATCTAGCATCTGGGGTCTTAAAGGCTTGAAATTAAACAGGCAGCCATCTAGCAGAGAAGCAACAAGCCCACATGGAAGGAGCACACCAGCCTGTGAGATCATGATGCGTCAACTGGATCAGGTAACAGGCATCAGAAGACACAAAATAGATAAACAAGCAAAAACATATTGTTTAGAATGAGGGGGGTCAGAGTAGAGATCTGAAACCCATCTGTAGACAATGGGACATCCCTCACAGAAGGGTCGTAAAGAAGGGATGAGTCAAGCAGGGTGAAGTATAGCACCGATGAAACATACAATATTCCTCTGGTTCCTTGAAGCTTCCTCACCTCTCACTATCATGATCTGAATCCTGCCTTTCACTGCGGGCTAGGCCTGAGCATGTACACAGGTACAGATAAGAGCTCAGGACACAAGGAATCCAGGTCAGATAAACCCCTCAGTAACAGAAATGGGAGTCACGATCCCAGTAGGGTAGGGGAGGGTGGGGAAGGGAGGGGGGAAGAAACTGTAGGGAAAGGGAGACTGCAGTCGGTGTAAGGTATGAAAATAATAATAATTTATAATTTATCAAGAGGTCACAAGGGGGGGAGGAGGGAGGGAGGATAAAAAGAGGAGCTTATCCCAAGGGTTCAAATAGAATGTAAATATTTAGAAAATAATGATGGCAACATATGTACAAATATGCTTGATACAATTGATGTATGGATTGTTATAAGAGCTGTAAGAGCCCCCAGTAAAATAATCCCCCCCCCCCCAAGAAAAAGCAAGAGCTGCTAAATAATGAGCTTCTGGTTAAACGAGAGGCAGTGTTGGGTTATTAATCTAAACAACCACAAGAAGCCACAAACGGCTGCCTTCAAGTTATTTCCTAGTCACGGGACTCCCCTGTGTTAGAGTGGAACTGCCCCATAGAGTGTGTTTCTTCCTCATCTTCCTGTTCCAGTTCCCCTTGCCCTCTTGCCTTTCTCTCCTTCTCCTCCTCCTCCTCCTTTTCTTGTTCAAGATGTATAAAAGCTGATCAAAGCACCATTTGATGGGTTTGAACCTTTAGGCTATCAGTTAGATGCAAGTCATTTCAGCACCCGAACTCACTTAAATGCAGTGCCATGGGGGCAACGCCAACTCACAGTGACCTGGTAGGACTGGGTAGAACTGCCCTTGTGAATTTCTGAGACGGTAACTTTTTACAGGAGTAGAAATCCCCATATTTCTCCTGAAGAGAAACAAAGTACTGGCCTCATGTTCAGTAGCCCAACATGTAACCATTATGCCACCGGACTCCATTCCACCATTCCAGGACTTGGCGATTGTCCGACTGCTGTATGTGTACAGCAAATTCCAACTCACAGTGGCCTGGACCACTTCCGTCAGTGTCTTCAGCCTTCTGACCCCGAGGGCTTCGATCTGTTCTTCATCTTCATCATTGTGTTAGGCAGGGTTCTCTAGAGAGATAAAACCAAATTCTTGATAATATAATATATTTATTTATAAAGGTAATTAATATATAACAAGAAATGAAATGTTAAATCATAAAGATAATTAGATATATAACGAGAAATGAAATGTTAAATTATATACAGATAAATATACAATCTTAAATCATATACAGATAAATATACAATCATATACAGATAAATACACAAGAAATAAACAGTTAAATTAGAAGCACTATAAACGGCTTAGTGCGTGAGAGAAAGTTGAGAGACTAGCAGTCCTTCCAGTCTCTATCTGATGCCAGATCTTTCTCTATTTGTAGAGAGAGCTAGGTTATGTCAGCACAGCAGCCAATCACAAGGCAGGTCACCAATTGCCAGTTCCCAGCTCCAGAGAAGTCTTAAAGGGACCTCAACTTACAGCAACACAGTCCACAGGCTAGGCGTCCCACAGGCTCTGTAGCCTTTAAATTAAAGCACAAAACAAGCAAGGCAGCCGCACACTGGTCCGATGATCACAGAGCGAGAGACAAGAAAGGCAAGGCTCACCAAGCCATCCATCTCTCCGCCCCTCAGTCAATCCCACCTGCGTTTATCAGCCAGGCTGGCACAATAAACTGTCTCAATCATCTTTTGATTTCGATGCATTGTTGTCGTTGTAAATTGTCGCTTTCAGTGGGAGGCGGGTCAGCACGGTCCCGCTGGAACTCTGAAGGTATGATTAGCACTTTGACCGAGGCCGAAACCCCAACGCTTCCTTCAGTCCAAAAGTTTGTTGGGCGCTCCCAGGATCAATCTGTATTTCTCTTCTCTTCAGTCCAGTATCTACAGCTATGAGGCTCCAAAGTGTAGAGCCCTTGGCCCCACATCGGCAGCAGTGGCCCTATCCAAACTGTCCATGAGGCAGGGACAGCCGTGTTCCCAGGCCTCCTGGGCTTCTGACCCGCAGCCCTGAGCTTCTCCAGTGGTACCCGTGAAGGAGGCCATACCTTTCTGACTTGGTCCTGGGGGCACTGGTAGATTACATCAGTTGCTTTCATCTGATTTATCCAGTTTATAGGCATAAAGTCATTCATAATAAAAATTTATTCTCTTTAAAATGTCCACAGTATTAGTAGTAATGATTGATCTTTTATTTCTGATGCTGGTAATTGTTTCTCTCCCCTTGATTAATCTTATCAGAGGTTTGTCATTTTTATTGATCTTTTCAAAGAACCAGCTTCTTGGGTTTATTGATTTTTCTCTACTATATTCCTATTTTGATTTTGTTAACTTCTGCCCTAATTTTCATTACTTACTTTCTTTTGTTTGTTTTAAGATTAAAATGCTCTTCTTTCTCTTAAATCTTTGTGGGATGGCTGATGGGTTTGAACCACCAGCCTTGAGGTTAGCAGCCTAACTCATAGTCCACTACATGACTAGCATGTTAGTGGCTCAGGGGTCTGTGCATTGAGCTGCTAAATGCAAAGTCAGCTGTTCACAACTCCTAGTTATTCTTCAGGAGAGAGATGAGGGTGCCTCCTTCCATAGGGTCTTGAAAATCCCCAGGCAGTTCACTCTGCTCTATCGGGTCATTATGAGCCGGAATGGATTCAATGGCCGAGACTTTAGTTTGGGCTCTCGAGTACCATAAGGTGGAAATTCAGGTTGTTGACTTCAGATATATACATATTTTCTCCAATTTATACCAGAAATGTTATACTTTTGCCTTTTTAAATATGCCACCCATATTAACTTGTATTTTTATTGAAAAAAACATTTGAAACATTTCTCTTGAGACTTCTTTAATCCTTTCTAGTTAAAGCTACTAGGGATGACTTTGAGGGAAAAAGGGAATTCCATGCTCATGCGGAATTTGTACGCGGATCAAGAAGCAATTGTCTGACCAAAACAGGGGCATAGGACATGGTTAAAAATTGGGACAAGTGTGCATCAGGGTTGTATCCTCTTACCATACTTATTCAACCCATATGTTGAACTTAAGGAGGAATTTAAGCACTTGCTGATTAAGATCAAGCATTGTAGCCTTCACTATGGATTACATACAGCTCAATGTAAAGAAAACCCCAAATCTCACAACTTGACCAATAGATAACATCATGTTACCTAGAGAAAGGATTGAAATTGTCAATGATTTTGTTTCCCTTGGCCCACAATTAATGCTCATGCAAGCAACAGAGAGCAAAAGATGTGTTGCATTTGATAAATCTCCTGCACAAGACCTGTTTGGAGCCTTGAGAAGCAAGGAGAAGTTACTTTGAGAACTAAGGTGTGCCTGACCCAAGCCATCAGATGCATGTGAAAGTTGGACATTGCATAGGGAAGACCATAGAATAATCAATGCATTTGAATTGTGGTGCTGGAGAAGAATATCGAGGGTACAATCGACTGCTAAAAGGACAAACAGAGCAGTCTTGAAAAAACAATACAGCTCCTGTGTTCAGGCAAGGATGGCCAGGCTTCATTTTATAGACTTTGGCCATGTCATCAGGAGAGGCCAGTCCCTGGAGAAGGACATCGTGTTAGGTAAAGTAGAGGGGCAGTGAAAATGAGGAAGGCCCTCAAGGAGCTGCATTGACTCCGTGGCTGCAATAATGGGCTCAAGCACAGGAACAATTGTGAGGAGGTGCAGGACACTTGGTGTTTTGTTCTGTTGTGCGCAGCGTCACTGTGGGTTGGAACGGACCCAATGGCTTCATGGCACCCAATAACAACAAGGACAACAGTTAAAATGACAAATATTACAATTTGACACTTATTCTAAACTACCTTGATGGCAGTGAATTTGGAAATTGAGTTTTCATTTCTCTCTTCTTGCGTTATTTGCTTCCCCGGCCCTGGCTATTATTTGTAATCTTCTAACAGCCTTCTGACCCAGCACTCGGCTCCTTTAGCGGCTGCTGCCTGGAGGAGGCAATAGGCTACTTCTATTCTCTCACATGAGGTTAAAATCAACCTGGCAATTACAAATCACTACTTACTGTCAATCTAACAATTACAAGTCATTACTTATTGCCCATTTCCTCCTACTATAATGTAAATTCTATAAGTAAAATGCCCTAAGAGCTCTGTCAGTTTAAACAAAAAATAGTGTTACCAAAGCATCTAGTCCAGTGACTGACATCTAGAAAACCACAACCAAACTCACTGCCATCTATCCAGTTCTGACTCGTAGTGACCCTACAAGGCATGGTAGAACTGTACCTGTGGGTTTCTAAGGCTGGAACTCTTTGTAGAAGTAGGAAACCTCATCTTTCTCCTTTGGAGCAATTGGTGGTCTTGAACTGCTGGCCTGTGGTTATCAGTCCAACATGTAACCACAATGCAACCAGGGGCACTTAATAAATATTTGTGAGCTAATTGTGATTATATATATATATAATATATATATGTATATTATATATTAAAAATCACAATTATATATATAACGTAAGAAGGAAGAAGTCCAAGTGAGTTATGCATTGAGCTGGCTGAGGTCAGCAGTTCTAGACCACTGGCAGCTCCACAGGAGAAAGACTGGGCTTTCTACTCCCATAAGCAGTTACAATCTTGGAAACCCACTGGGAGTCACTAGGAGTCATCATTGACTCGATGGCAGTGAGCTACCTGTGGGAGAAAGATGTGGCTGTCTACTCCTGTAAAGCTCATGGTCTCAGAAACCCACAGGGGCATTTTGCACTGTCCTATAGGAACTCTGTGAGTCAGAATTTATTTGGTGGAATGAGTTTGGGTTAGGAGGGAAGAGGGAAGAGTCATTTTCTTTGAATCATGCTTTATTTTCACTTTGAACACTAGATTTTAAAGAAATTAAAAATACTGGTTTTCAAATTCTGCTAGAGTTTTGGAAAGCTAAACTCCACATATGTCTGAGTAAAGATTTTTTCCCCATTTAATCTCCTCTGAGTAGGAAAGAACATACCTTGAATGTATTTCACCAGACACATGTTTACACCCATGGAGTCTAACTAGTTGCAAACTCTGACAAGTCTCACGCAGAGACCTTTGATTTCCAATAAAACTATAAAAAAATATTTACTCTATGAATCACTATACTTATATCACATTTATTATGTCTTTGGAGAAAGGGAGCATTCATATAATGTAATTGATTTAGCTTTGGGCACTCACACGGACAAAAAAGTGACATGAATTCTCTCAGATACAGTGGGTAGCCAAATCAATTAGAATATGGAATGCCTGACTAAAATTCTTAATGGCAAGAATTTGAAGCAGAGGTTTTTACTTTATAAAAATTAACCTATAACCCTCATTTTGTTTCATTTCTCTGCCACAAAGCACTGTTTAATAGAAAAGCATGCTTCAGTAGGCACCCAAGAAATATTCATCATCAAAGGTGCCTATCTAGGCAATGTACTGATGCTCCTCATAAGAGTTTTGGGCTATTATAGGCATATGTTTAAATTAAAATGTCATCGGTTGAAGAGTACCAGAGAATCTCATGCATTCACACAACTAGATCAACTTGCTCTTCTCTTAGTTTCTATCAGGCCTTTCCTTAGGTAAAGATGACTAGCAGAAAGTTGAAGATGGGCAGGGTTTGCGCATGGCCATCAGGGATATGGTAAAGGGAAGGAAGCTTGCTAACGTAAGAGTATAAGAACAGGATGTTGTGACAGTCACCTGTCTTTTCTGGAATAATTTCATTCTCATTTCACTGTGTAGGGGTGAGTGTAGGGAATTGTGTGGCAACCTGCAAACTGAGTAACTATTTGTTGGGTCCTGAACAACAAATGAAAGGCAATAGTGGAGAGTAGGAAAGAGGGAAGGAGGGAAAATGCTCCTTTGGCCTCTTGCTGGGAGCGGTGCTCTGGCAATAGTCAGAGCAGCATGAAGGTATAGTTTCTCAGCAAGAACATAGACACCTGGGTTCCTATGAGCTGAATGTGTGTATTTTGAACTATGACAGTGGTGCGCTCCAGTCCCCTGCATTTGGTGATCCACTTCTGCAAACATCTTTATAACAAATTCCATCTTAAATCTTTTTCATCTTGACAAATATAAAGTAAGTATGATTTTCCTGACTAACATAGCACCAGCTACTAGCAATTGTCCGAGAAAACAGACCCTCCGGGGAGGGCATCTGGGACTTGTTAATGATTGGCTTGGATTTGGATATGAAATAACCACAATAACTGAGAAAAATGAGATACTTTTGATATAGATTTGCAGTATCAAAACAATTGATGATGTTATTACTTTTTGTGGCCTCAGATAAACTTGAAAGCAAGACTTGAGACCAACTGCTGAAATTAGTTTAGAAACGATGGGGGCTAGAAATCTATGTTCATCAGCTGCTTCTGACTCCACTGGAGAGTTTATAGAAAGACAATAAAAATCTCAAGATTTCAAACTCTGAGCTCTGTGCTTAGGAAGAAAAACCAAAAGACCTGACTGGTCCACTCACTTAGCTTCCCGATAGGAAAGTAGTTCAAAGAATAAATGAAAGAAAGCTGGAGTACTCTTGAAGGTCTCTAGGACGCTGTATTCTTGAACACTATGCACCCGCCCATAATGCTTCTCCAAATTGATCTGAATCCATTTGCCAGTGTGGTGGTGCACTGAGGGAATGGAAATACCAAGACCTTTGGAGAATTCTGAAACAATAGCTCTGAATGCTCTACTTCCTGATACTGCCAAGCACCACAGGGATCCTTGTGGGATTTAATATGATCGATCAGTAGTGGATTCAGACTTGAGGAGATTTGATCTAATTGCATGCCACAGTGGGCCCAGAACCTTCATAAGCAAATGTTATGGTTGTTTATATAGTTTCTGAATGCGTAATTAAAATGACGTTTTTGACAATGGTAAAATCCCCACCACGTGTTTGATACCTGTGGATTGAGAACTATTTTTATAGGCAGGACTAAGAGGAAGCCCCTGAGACTCCCATCCATACCTAAATGAAAACAAAAACCAATATCCATGATGGGATCACTCAAGTTAATGTCAATATAAAAAATTTTGAAAAAGGCAGAGCTCATGCCACCAATTTAATATTGCCTTTAAAGGAAAAGTAGATGGATCTTGGGGAATAATACTGGGTTTTTATGAAATTAATCAGGTGATTCATCTTATAACCAGGAAAATGGCATACAGGTAGGTATTGATGGGCTATTTTTTTTCCTTTGCACAACTAAGAAGGAATATTTAGCATCTCTCCCATTAAGGACAGAAGCCTATTTTCATTCAGGGCTTGGTTAGCGCTCATGTTCTTTGTTCCATAAATAAGGGCTTGGGCAGCAGGAGTCTAGTTTGTGAGGCCTTTGGTTTTCTCAAGTTTCCACAGAACATCATAGTGGTCCTAAAGAGAGGACTTCGAAAAATGATTTGCAGTGTGCTCTTTGCACCAGCAGCAGTAGCCTCACCTGGGAACTTGCTAAAAATTCCCCAGCCCCACCTCCCTCCTCCTAAAACTTCCTGAATCAGAAGCTCTGGGACTGATGAGAAACCCATTTTAACAAGCGCTCTGAGACATTCTAAGAAACACTAAAGTGGAGAAGCATTACCTTAGAAAAGAATATGTGTGTGAGGAGGGAGGACATAAACCTCATAAGAAAGAAACGACCTGGCACTTTGGTGAAGTTGTAGGGAGCCAGTGTTCTGGTCCTCTCTTCGAAAGTACAAAGTCAAGTTGCTCTGCCTTATGATACTGTTTTGTGGATCTCCTTGGATTTTTAAGGGGCGTCATACCACTGCTCAGTAACCTCTAAGGATAACCAGTCTAAGAGAAACTTGGAGCTCTTCCGTATGGGCATTAGGACCAGCAGATTCTATGGTTGTCCAAGTTTCTATAAGAGATGGGGGTGCTCTATGCTGCTCTCCACATGTTCATATAGAAGAATCTAAAGCAGTCACTGAGAGTTTGGGAAATAAGTCATGCCTTCTATGCCATGCTTCTGGTTTACATTTAGGCTCCAGGAAAAACAGACACCCCCCCCCCCCCCGCCCCATTATGAACTGAGTGAATATTTATTGATTCACCAATCCATAAATAAGGGTTTGGGCAGCAGTACTCTATTATCAAGTGGGATTAGGGTATATAAACAGAGACTTGATCACTCTTGAAATGCATTCAAGTCGCATGAGTGTGTGGCTCAGACTTCTGTGACTTCTGCTCACGCTGTTTTGCATCATCCTTCAACCCACACCTGGCATCTCATATGCTGCTGTTGTTGTTAGATGTCATAGCGTTGATTTCTACTCACAGCAATCCTCTGTACAGCAAAATGAAGTCATTCCCAGTCCTGTGCCGTCTGTGTAATCATCGTCCCGTTTAAACCCATTGCTGCAGTCCCTATGTCAATCATCTCTTTGAGGGACGTTTCCTTTTGTTGCTCTCTCCTACTTTACTAAGCACCACGTCTCTACTGATAACGTGAAGTCTCGCCATCCAAGGAGCAACCTGGTTACATTTCTTTCAAGACATATTAGTTGGTAATCTACTGTATAAGCAATAGACTTCTCCGACAGCATATTTCAAAGGCATCAGCTCTTCTTTGGTCTTACATAGTCATTGTCCTTATATGAGGTGATTGAAATACCATGGCTGAGGTCAAGTACACGGCAGTCTTCCAAGTGACATCGTAACATTTAAAGTGGTCCTTTGTAGCAGATTTGCCTGATGCAATGTCTTGACTGTTGCCTCTATGGCATTCATTGTAGAGCCAAGCAAAATCAGTTCCTTGCCAATTCACTCCTTGTCCTTTATCACTGGTTCACTTGTGAGGATCTTTGTTTTCTTCGTGTTGACATGGGACCCATACTGAATGGGTTTGATCGCAGTAAGTTCTTGACGCCCTCATTACTTTTAGGAAACAAGGTTGCGTTATCTCATGATATTTTGGCAGGACAATGGTAGGGAAAATCAGATGCACATCATGCATTAGGCAGAATGAGAAAACTAGTTCTCAGCAGGAATGCAAGGGACTATTTTTGCTAACGGAGGTACAGCAGTTCCGAAAGCAGAGGAGGTAGAGCCTTGGATCGACTTAGGATGAGTGTGCGTGGGCTCCTTCATTGGAGTGGAGGCTTCTGGCTCCTCTTTGGCTGCAGAGGTGGCAGCAGGGACACGCTAGAGCAGCACCAAGTGAAGGCCATGTTCTAGTTCATAGTCCCCAAACGTATTTGGCATACACCCCCTCTTCAGAAAAAAAAATTCACTCACCACCCACATAGCAATTAAATTCTATGTACTGTAGTCCATAATTAGGTATAGGTATCTGTTTTTGTTGCAGTGCCTCCCAGGGGGGCTGTATCACCCACTCTGGGAAATACCGCTGTAGCCCGAGAGGAGTTGCAGTTTTCATAACATGGTGCTGTCCCACCTCGCTTTCGCTCTTCGCTCTCTTCTTATGCCATTGGACCCATCTCCTTGCACTAAAACTCTCTGTGCTTAAAATATCTAGTGTGCTTTCTGTTTTCTAGACAGACACTGAGTGATATGCCTTAGTAATGTTCTTTCACCTCATTCTTAAACAACAATGCCTAAATCATATTACCTCCATTTAAAAAACAATTCTCAAAATCAGAGATTCAAAGGTATCGATTAACTTGTCCAAAATTATAGAACCTAGCAAAATAATCCATAGTTGAACATATATACACACATATGTATATATATATGTGTGTGTATATATAGATAGATAGATATAGATATATATAGAGATATTTCCTGTAGCAATGGTTATAACACTGACATCCATTTTATTCCCTCTTTGAAATGGTCAGATTCTAATATCATGTAGAAAAGCATTCACAACAAACAGCGTGGACAGTGACTGGCTATATAGATTGCTTCCACTATTCTATTGAGACTAAGAAAGCCAGAGTTTTCTTGAGTTCACAGAATTTGTGGGAGAAGCCAGCACAAATGCAGATTCTCTCAACTCAAACCCACTGCTCTCCAGTCCTTTCTGTCTCACACCCCGACAAGGTCAGGAAGACTTGTAGGACAACAGAGAAGCACTTGACTGTTAAAACAAAAAGCAGTGAGCTGAATCCACACAGCAACTCCTCTGGAGCAAAGCCTGGCCAGCTGACACTGCCAACAATGCAGCCAAGAATATCTTACATCACATGGAGTGGAAAATCAACTCAGTGGTACCTAACTTCCTCAACAAACCCTCCCTCTAGATGATAATCTCTATAAAAGACCAAAGACTCAACAGGGCAACCATATGATGACCGAGGAGTCCTGGTAGCATGGTGCTTTTATGGGTTGGGCTGCTGCTAACCCAAAGATCGCAGTTTGAAGCCAGCTGTTCTGTGAGAGAAAGACAGGGCTTGTCACTCTTGTAAAGAATTGCAGTCTCTGAAACTCACAGGGGGCAGTTCTACCCAGTCCTATAGGCTCATTATGAGTCCGCATCAACTCAATGGCAATGAGTTTGGAGTTTGGTATATGTTGACTTGAGTCTTTCCATGTGATTAACAGTATACATGAGTACTCTTTCAAAACTCAAAACCAAACTCACTGCCATAGAGTGGATGCTGACACATAGGCACCTATAATTATAGGATGGGTAGACCTGTCTCTGTGAATTTCTGAGACTGTAACTCTTGACCAGCATAGAAAGCCTCATCTTTCTCCTGAGGAGGGGCTGTTGGATTCCAACTGGGAACCTTGCAGTAAGTAGCCCACATCTTGTGTGTGTGTGTGTGTGTGTGTATAAGAAAGAGATTTAAATACAAGAGCAATTGAACATTGAGAAAACACCCCAGCCCAGTCCAGATCAAGTCCATGATATTAGGCCATATGTTTGATACCAAGCTATAAAATCCTCTTCAGACCCACATGCAATGATGCCAAATGTAGGAGATCACAGGTCAGTGGGTAGAAAGTCTTTGGATCCAGTGGCGTTGGAAACATCTCAGCACTGGCAGGGTTCTCTGTATGGCTTCTTTAGCACCCAGGGCTGCGTCAGGGTGGGTCCATGTATCTTGTCCGCTGCTATGTCTCCCAGAGTGTGAGCAGAGAGTCTCTCTCCTCCAAGGAGGAAATACCAGAATTCCCAGAGTCCTTAGGGGAAGGCTATGCCCACAGAGACGCCTCACTGGCTATGACCTGATTGACAGGCTAGACTCCGCCCCTACAAGCTTAATCCTTAAATGGACAATTATATAACTACCACAGCACTCACCTGTTTTCATAGTTTAATAACCATAATAGCAAGCGTGTCCATAAAGATATCCCACTCTCCAGTGCAAGTGGAACTTTCACACAGTAAATTATTACAGCACTTTCAAAAAATAGTTTATCCTTCTGCTTCAAGACATTGTTAATTTATCTAAGCTGTACCCTGCTGTTCTTGTTGTTTTTAGGTGCCCTCAAGTCAGTTCCGACTCATAGTGACCCTCCGTACAACAGAGCAAACAACACTGCCCAGTCTAGTTCCAGTCTCACGATTGTCATGTCCCAGCCCATTGCTGCAACCACCATGTTAATACAGCTGGTTGAAGACCTTCCTCTTTTAAGCTGCCCTTCCTTGCACTTTACCAGATGTGATGACCTTCTCCATGGGGCTGGTCTGTACTTATAACTTGTCCAAAGTACATGAGGCAACCAAGTCTCCTCATTCTTGCTTTTTTAAAAAACAATAATCATTTTATTGGCTGTTCGTACAACTCTTATCACAATCCACACATCCATCCATTGTGTCAAGCACAGTTGTACATTTGTTGCCATCATCATTCTCAAAACATTTGCTTTCTACTTGAGTCCTTGATATCAGCTCCTCATTTTTCCCCTCCCTCCTCACTCCCCCCTCCCTCATGAACTCTTGATAATTTATAAATTATTATTTTGTCATATCTTACACTGTCTGATGGCTCCCTTCACCCAATTTTCTGTTTTCCATCCCCCAGGGAAGGGGTTATATGTAGATCCTTATAATCGGTTCCCCCTTTCCACCCCACCTTCCTTCCACCTTCCTGGTATCACCACTCTCAGCACTGGTCCTGAAGGGATCATCTGTCCTGGATTCCCCATGTTTCCAGTTCCTATCTGTACCAGTGTCCATCCTCTGGTCCAGCCAGATTTATAAGGTAGAATTGGGATCATGATAGTGGGGGAGGGGGGCAGGAAGCATTTAGGGACTAGAGGGAAGTTGTATGTTTCATTGTTTCTATCCTGCACCCTGACTGGCTCGTCTCCTGGGATGTCCAGTTGCCTACAGGTGGGTCTTGAGTCCCCAATCTGCACTCTCCCTCATTCACAATGATTTGATTTTTTGTTCTTTGATGCCTGATACCTGATCCCTTCGACTCTTTGTGATCGCACAGGCTGGTGTGCTTCTTCTATGTGGGTTTTGTTGCTTCTCAGTCAGATAGGAGCCCAAATCCTAACCCCTATGCCACTGAGTACTTTAGGTACCTTTAATTTGTTTTCTAAATATTTTCAATGAACATACATTACTTATAAAGTTATTTTCAAAAACAAACAATTTCAAAGCATAAAAGCTTTTGTAGCAAAAGATATTCTCAAAAGAATGGAGCTGAGGACATTTCTGACCAACAGCACAGTGGTCTCTGGCTATTCTCTGGGAGATATCCGTGTTCTAGGAGCTGAACAAACTGATTTACTCCAAATAGAACATGATGTTCTTTTCCAAATTTACAGAAAAATGAATTAATACATAATATTATTTTGTTGGTCTCTGATGTTCCTTAAATATTTGAGAATTGCTACCTTCTGTCTCTCAGGAGCAGACGGCAAGATGAAGTAATAGCCCAAAATATTAAAGTGAAAACTTGAAAATGTGATTACTCCAAATAGCATATACACTGTTGGTTCTGTTTAAAGGCCCTGATGGTGCAGTAACTAAGGGCGCATTTGGTAATGGACAAGTCTGCAGTCTGAACCCACCAATCACTCTCTAGGAGGAAGATGTTACAGTCTGCTTCTCCAAAGAATACAGAATTGGCTCAAGTAGAAAGAAAATGTTTTGGAAATGATGATGGCAACTATGTACAAATGTGCTTGACACAATGGATGGATGGATGGATTGTAGTAAGAGCTGTAGGAGCCCCCAATAAAATGATTTAAAAAAAAAGAATATAGACTTGGACCCCCGATGGAACAGTTCTGCTTTGCCCTGTAGAGGCCGGATGATGGAGGGCAGCAGGTTTGGCTATTCTGTTAAAAGTGTTGATGTACAACAGAAGTCTAACATGCTTTCTTTCTGAGAGCAAAAGCTCCCCTACTTCAAAACATGTTCTTGCCTACAACTCTGTTTCACTATGTTTTCAAAGGATGATTGTATTTGTCTAGAAGCCCTGGTGGTGTAGTGGTTATGTGTTGGTATACTAACTTCAAGGTCAGCAGTTTGAAACCACTAGCCACTCCATGGGAAAAGGACAGGGCTTTCTACTTCCGCAAAGATTTAGTCTCTGAAACTTACAGGGAAATTCTACTCAGCCTTTTGAGTTGGCATTTACTTGATGGTAGTGATTTTTCTGCTTTTTAAAACAAATCATATTTGAGGGGTTTACATTCTGAACACGTTTTAAAGCTCATGGCAGTATAAGTTTCAAATCCATGGTGGTTATAATGCTTGTATTTTTGCTGCTTTGGAGATGTTCTGACTTGATAAAATATATTTTCCCTAATGTTCATTTCCCACATTCCTTAGAAATTCCTACAAGGCCTGCATCACCTCTCCCATTTCTCAGCCAAATGAGGTGAAATGAATGAAACGAGGGACAGTATTTTCTTGTTTCTAAGAAGTTGGTAGCAGAGCCATATGTAGCTTTGTATTGCTAAGCCCTGGCTTGAAGTTTATGGGCAGAGAAACAGCGAGTTGCATACATGGAAACAATGAGTGACGTAAGACAAAATCCTCGTGTCAGTGGGATCATACAAAATTCTTAGTGATGTTTATGAACACTTTTAAGTGTAGAATGATATGTGATAAATATATTTATAAGTGTATTAAATATATTTTCTTTGATTATATCATTAACAACAATAGCAGCAACAACAACCCCTCTCCCCCTGTTGTGTTGATTCTGAGTTGTTCTGAGTTGTACTGACCTTATAGGTCCAAGAAGAAATGTTCCATACGGTTTCCAAGGTTGTAACTTTTCAAGTAAACAGAAAGCCTCATACTTCTCTCATGGAGTTGTTAGTAGGTTTGAACTAATGACCTTCCGGCTGGGAGCGGAGCACTTTAACTATTTGCCATCAGGGTTCCAAAATAATATGAGTCATCTATTAATACCACTTGGAAATGTAAGAATAAAATTGTTTTGTGATATATTTCTACACTGATTTTCAACATTTTTAATTGAGTAAGAAGCCTTTTTTGGTTTTTTTTCATCTCTTCTTTCCCTTTAACTACTATTTCATCCTTAAAATAAAAATGATTGATATAGGCCCATAAATGCTACTTATTATAATATCATAGCTAAACAATAGAATATTTGTCAAAATCAGCAACAATAAAAACACAGGCAGCAGCAAAAACTGCTGCACGATTGCAGGGTGTACTGGTAGTGATTCCAGTGAAACCCACTGAGCATTTAATGGAGTAATAGTGACAGCCCTGACTGGAGCACATTAGAAAGTTCACCAAGTAAATTAGCATAGAGCCTTTAGCACTGTAGGTATATTGGTCAAAGTAAACTGGGCTTACCAAAAATATTTTTGTCGTAATAACTAACAAGGATATTTTTATAAAAGGTAAAATGTTCTCGCAGAAACACTGCTCAAAAATGTAATAGATAATGATTTGGTTGTCACACCCACACCTTCCTAGTGACAGCACTGACTGATGACCTATTTCCAAAGAGCAGCTTATGAAATCCCATGGATCACAACGTTCCAATGCGCAATCGGCCACTGGAATGACCTAGAATTGGGCCCCATCTTGTTGCACTGTGCTCTGGGTTGCCATGAGTCGGTTGGTGTCCAACTGAGTGGTAGCTAGCAGCATATGTCTTCTTATAGATTTTTCTAGATACTTTAAAATGAACATATATGTTTCTTTTCTTGAACAAATCAAAGAAAATGTCAGTCTCCTTTGATTTTTGGGGTGTGGGGGTGGGTGGGGGACAGCACAATTTCTCCTAGTAGAAAGAGCCAAGAAGTCAGATGGCTGGTCTCTTGAAGTCTTCTGTCAGCTCTAAAATACTGGGTTCTTGAGATAATTCATGAAGGGGAATGTTAATCATTTTCTCATTGACTGGCATCTTCATGTCCAATTTATGGTCCTATGAAACACTCAGTAATTTATCATTTATAAAACATCTATTTACCAAACACGTCACATTCAAAAGGCCCTGGCAGAACTAACAACGTTTACTGTGAAAATGTTGCCCCAGGGTTGGCTCTGAAGTCAGTTCCCTGAACTTAAGGTGGGCACCCCAACTAAACCCACTGCATTTGAGTTAATGCTGACTCATAGTGACCCCTGTGCGTTTCTGAGACTGAATCTGTTTATCAGAGTAGAAAGCCCATTCTTTCTCCCGCGAAGCTGCTGGTGGTTTTGAACTGCCAACCACATGAATCGCAGCTCAGCATGTAACCACTGTGCCACCAGGGGTACTAGCTATGTATTTGGATACATTACTTCACAACGTTGTGCTCTACTTGCAAATAGGGGTAATGATATTCTCCACATCAAAGGGTTGTGAAGAATCAGTGAAACAATCTATGCTCAATCCTAATAAAATCCCTAGTACCCTAAACCACTTATGCATGAGGTATAGATGTAAGGAAGAGTTGAGCCTCTTTGTATAGATTAAGTTAAATTAAATAGGGAAATTGAAAAACTAACTTCAGGGCTCACTGAAATGAAATCGCCAAATACATAGTCTGATGCTCCTTGCCTGTATTTCGTCCCATGCAGCCAGCTGCGGATCATGGGCTTAAAAGGACTTATATCTTAATATATAAATCACAAGCCACCAAGCTTTCAGCTCTCGCTCAGCGTTTACTCTGTACTGGTCAAGGGATAAGAAGATCAGAAAATTGCCGTTCACTTATTTGTGACTCTAATTCTAGTATCCACCAGGCCTCCCCACCCTCCCTTCTGTCAGGGTTCCTTTTGAAGGCGAAGTCGCTGCATCCATTACATGCCCACTGACTTTCAGGACAAACCAGGACTTTTTTGCTAAAAGCTCTGAAGTCTGCTGCCAGGATGTTGCTGCATTTTGGATGATTTCTAAATCAGCTGCTGGCCTGATTTCTCTGACAATGGTAACTTTTTCCATTTCTTGTAGTCTTATACTCAACAAATTATTGTTTGTTTGTTTTTCTGTTAGCTGAAAAAAAAATCACAAGCTGCTAAAATAGAGCTGTGCTCAAGCTGCCCACGGATTAAGAATTTGGAATCTGAGCCCAGCTCTGTTTACAAGGTGAAAGGCAAGTGTAATCAGCACGAATGGCATGCTTTCCTAGTCCCGCCCTGCTTCAAGGCCAGAGAAAAGTCCATCTATCTCCCACGTTACTAAATAGGACGCACAACCACATTTAGGGAGCCGGTGGCTTCACCTAGATCATTCCTTTTGAGCATTTGGGTCCTGCTTCTGGGAAGAGATTTGGAGGCGGGCTAACTTGTGAAGCTGTTTTGAAAATAACCTTGTGTGTATCTCCTCCTTCAACTCTCCCCAGGGAATATTTTATTCTAGGACATTATGCTCACACTTACGGTGGGTACTCCAGAAAAGAAAAGAAGAAAAAAATTGATCCTCAATTAAGAGCTCTCAATTTCCCAGAAAACAACAACAACCCAAAAATGACTAAAGAGGAAGAAATAAAGCAAAACTTTTACAAGGGGAAAATCTCCCTTCCAGCATTGTAATGTAGTAATGTGGAAAATCTTTCCTTAGGCCACCTCTATTTCCAACCCAGTTCTTCAGTGCTGAATCTATTAGGGAAGAATTCAGATCTGGTATTGTTAGATCAATGAACTCAACTCCATATGGGACTTCCATGAACTCCATTTCACCTCTCCGCTGGCTTCTTTTTATTATTATTACAGTGTGTCTTTATATCCAAATTACCTTTTCAGTCAGTAAATCTCATTTGAGTGCATACCAATGACCAGTAAGCACAACAGTCCGGGATAAAGATGTAACAAGGAGTGTGACAGTTTCTGCTCTGAAGCAACGCACACCAGTGGAAAGCACGCGGTTACCCAAAGAAACAGTCACAAGGCACTGAGGGCCAGGGCAGCCTAAGAGGTTGGAGCCAATTATAAAAGCTAATAGTGAAGTATATTACATCATAATAATTATATTAAAATAAAGTGGGGGCTTTGATCTGAGAGTCATCAGTCACCAGAGAAGACTTCACAGAGGAGACACCAGCCCCTCAGGAGGGTGTGAAGGTCCAATCGGAGTTTACTTGGTGAATATGTTATGTGAACAAAAGACGGGGCAGAGAGACAATTTTAGAACATTTTAGGGATGTTCCCGTGCTCGAACAAGCAATAGCTAGAATTCTCCATAAAATTTTAGCCACTTTTTTTCTGATAGGTACACCAGAAAATTTAGTTTGCATTCAATAAAGTCAGGTCAGAGGAAAACGTCACAAAGTTACAGACCTGGTAAATGAGATGGTCAAAAACTTCTCGATGGTGTCCCCAGGGGTGTCCCTGGGTGAGGCAGAGAGTTCCCAGCTCTGAAAACGGGCGAGCGGGAAGCGTGGCAGTTCAAGAGGTGTCTTCAGAGAAAGATCTGGAGATGCACTTCACCACGGAAAGCCCGGCGGCGTGCAGGTCTACTCTGACACACCTGGGCTCTCCATGCGACAGAAGGGACCCCATGGCAACTGGCATGGTGTTTGTTTGTTTGTTGTGGGGCTCCAAGGAACATTGATGCTTCTGAGGAAAAGCTAGAATCATTGGAGGCAAGTGGACCAGGTTTTGTCTCATCCTCAGCCAGTATCTATAGATGATAAGATCCGCGGTAACTCTTCTGTTGAGCTTTTCTGCTCTCTCCATGAAGAAATGGGACTGAGAGAGATTAAATGACTCACTCAAACCATTTAGCTAATTTATCACAGAGGGCCAGAATTGCAAATCTCTGATTTCTAGTTCTATTTTTTACCTAATTCACCCTGCCTTCTCAATATTCAAATGATTTATAGATTAAAACTTTATGTAGAAGAGGAATTTAAAATGTAAGCATCAATAGCAAGCTATAAGTAATACATATGCACTTATTAAAATATTTGCAAGGAAACATTGATGAGGAAGTTGCATTTTCTCCACCAGGTATGTCAGAGAGTCGGACATTGCACGACTCCATGTTGTGAAAGTACATCCTGGGCTGGTCCAAAGAAGTTACAGCAATGACTGTTGCTATTATCACCATACCTGTCATTCTACTGGCGACAACTGCCCAATGTAGCTTAAATAACCTTTGCATTCTCCTTATACCTCAATTTCTGGCTGTTTGGTAGACACTGGGAAATGCTCTCTTTCTTTCAGCCCTTTAGATATTCTTCAGTATCCCACTCGTTTTTCTTAGGAGAGGAGTAATTATGCAAGTACACAAGGAGAATTCCCAAAGCTGCTTCTAAGTTTCCTTTGGACACACATTATCTCCTAAGTATCTACGTAGTCCTATGTAAAATACCATTTTTAGAATACTTAATATTCGTATGCTATACAAATCAATGTAGTGACAACTTTTGGATATTAAGTTCTTACTCCCGATTCATCTAGTTATTCATTTGAGTTTCTACTACCTGACATTCTTTGGACACCAGTAGCCAAAAAACATTCAGACTTGCTTGCTTTCCTAGAGGTTACAGTTCATTAAAAGAAATGTAAAAACGAATCTTTGTTGACTATTCTCTTTTCTATAATTTTTTTGCAGGTGTCTAGATGAAATTATTAACTATCAATGGTTTATTAAAATTAGTAAGAAATGTATTTATGAATCAAAGTGGACATATGAATTAAGTTGAATTTAGATACTCATAGGCTGTTATCTTGAATTGATTCATAATTTATGGTCAAAATCATTGCTATAAGAGTACTTTACTCTTCTCTTCGGTGTTCAGGTAACTGGTGATAATATGTACTTTGGGTTCAATGAACAAATATTATTTACATGAGTAAGAAAAAATATTTTCCTTGTCAGATAAGTAAGTCTAGGCTTTGGTAATAAAGTTCAATTGCCAGTGTTTTAGGAAAAAAATTACTTTTTGCACATATAATACTTGTACATTCATTTGAGATCTCAGAGACAAATTGATGGAGCTTCCATGTGGAACTTCACTGGTCATTGGTGTTTGGTGAAAGAAAGAGCAGGTTGTTGGTTAGTTTTTAAGGTCTCCAGTGGAATGTGACAAAGCACACTTGAACTTATATCCCACTTGGAGGGAAGTGTAACTCAGAATGAAAGTACCTGAACGGAAGGCAGCCAGCAACATCAGTGAATGGTATCAATGACTGTTAGGTATTTAACGTATTCTTTATTTAGGCTTTTCAATGCCCAGGAATAAAATATTTGATGCCTAGGGGAAAAATTTACCAAGACAATTGGGATAATCATTGTTACAATTGTCCTGACAAGAAGCTATAACATATTCTTTAGATTTCTAGTCTCAGCAATGATTCTTGTTTCTAAGTCAAGTTCACCATATGAATAACACAGTAAGAAAATATAGCTAGAAACAAAGGGGAATTAAAAAGAGAAGTGAAAATTAAGAGGGGAGAAAAGAAAAGGATGCTAATCTATACAGTCCCCACTGTTGCAATGACTCAGTTCTGACATAAGTTGAATACTTCTTTTTCAAAAATTTCATCATTATTGTCCTTTAGTAGCAGAATCTTTCTAAATCTGATCTTCATTCGTCTTTAGGGTGATGTGGAGATTAGGGACTATGTAAACTAGACATTCCCAGGTAAGGGCAGCGGGTGAGCTCAACCTATCCATTTCATCACAGCCTGATGACCCCTCCTTGGTGTCATAAGCCTTTTGGTACAAGAGAAAGAAAGACGAAGACTGGGTCAACTCTCCTTGGCCCTTTGCTTTCTGCTGGATCTGCAGTTTGTGTCTGGGACCGTTATTTCCTGTTGTGTGCCCTGCAACCAGTTCCAGGAACTGTCAGTTGACTACCCATGGTGGACTTATTTGGCCAACTTCAAAATTCTCCATCCACCAGCCTGTGCCCCGAAGCCTCTGCTTGGTCATCTTGCTTCCTGTTCACCAGGAGAAGCCTGACTTGCACCAAACTGACTTTCCAACTTCTCCAAGCGTGTGAGACATAGATTTCTTGGTATAAATCTCTTGTTCTTTCTAGAACATATATACATGTCAGTGGCTTTGCTTCTCTAGAGAACCCAAACTCACACAAGTGGGAAATATCACAGGTAAACTTACAGTTATGTCTTAATAGATGCAATCAAAACAAAATGGAACAAAAGACTGCTGCTGAGTCAATTCTGACTCTCTAGGATGGAGTAGAACTGCTCCCTAGGTCTGTGGAGGCTGTCGATCTGCATGGAAGCAGACGGCCTTAGCTTTCCCTTGGAGTGGTCAGAACTGCTGACATTTCAGTTCGTGGCTCAATGCTTGAGGTAGTTAGTTTATTGTGCCAATCTGGCCAATAATCACATGTGAGGTTAATTGAAGGGCGGAGGGATAAATGGCTCAGTGAGCCTCACCTTTCTAGTTCTCGGGTCTTTTGCTTTCTGATGGTCGGGTCAGGGTGAAGCTGCCTTGGCCAGTTCCTGCTTCAGCTGGCAAGGCTCACTTCCTGCAAGACATCCCCAAAGAGAAGCCACATGGACCTACACCGATGCAGCCCTGGGTGCAGGAGCAGCCATGTGGAGACCCTGCCAGCGCTGAGATGCTCACACGTTCACTGATTCAGCTTTCCTCCTGCAGTCGGCATCATTGCGTGTGTTTTATGAGATGGAGGAGGACTTTGTGGATTGGTGTTGGACATATGGGTTAATGGGTTAATGTTGGACTTGTGGGCTTGGGCAGCACTGGGTTGGGATGTTTACTTGATGCACACTTAACCTTTATATCAAACTCTTATACATGAGTTACTGTGGATTTGTTTCTCTAAAGTACAGACTAATACAATGCTTAACCCACTGCATCACCAGAAATCGGTCACACATACACAAATAAAACTACATAAATCATAAAAATCTACTTTGGTAATACAGAAGTGGATGGCATTGGCACTTGTAGAAGGTGCTGGATTATCTGGAATGTCCCACAAGTAAAGATAACGTTTCTAGTCAGAAAATCAGTGAGCGTTATCTGTATGGTCCTTTGCTTCTGTCCTTCAGCACTGGGGCATTTCATTGCTTCCAGGATTTCCTCTCTGATTTAGCAAGACGATCAGTGTGTGGTCCATGCTTTCAAATAAGTAAAGTTTCTGCTGTAGTTCAGAAAACAAAGTCTCTACAGAACATTTTGAGTTATAAATCACAGATTGGAGCCCCTCTGAGGGATGCCCGTGGAATGATAGCATCCGTGAAGTACTTGCTATAACACTGTGTGTCATACATATTATTAATGATGCTTTTTTTTAAGCAACAACTCTAAAAATGGAGTTCTATTCCTTGAAATTTGATAGTGTCAGAATCTTTATTCGGTGACAAACTTTGATGAGCCTATCACACGTGCAAACCACATTACAAATTAATTTTTATTCAATTCGTAGTGCTACCCAATACATAACAAGAAAGCTTTATAGATGAGATTATCTGATGATAAAAACAATAAATTATCTGATGATAAAACCAATAAAAACTCGACAGACCCAGAGTCTAAGTCTACACAAATCCAGAAACATTGCTCTGTTCTTTGTAGTAGAGTTGTAACCCAATATTGAGTCCTAAAGTCATGGCCAACATTCATTTTAAAGCTGATGGCTCAAAGCAAAGATGACCAGAAAGATTTTTACATGTGCTTTATTGATATGCCAGAGTATTCGCCTATGTGGACCATAATAAACTATGGATAACCTTGAGAAGAATGAGAATTCTGGAATACTTCATTGTGCTCATGTGCAACTTGTACATGAACCAAGAGGCAGTTGTGGGATCAGAACAAGGGAATCCTGCTTGGCTTAAAATCAGGAAAAGTGTACGTCACTGTTGCGTCCTCTCACCACACTTGTTCAATCAATATACAAATCATCAGAGAACCTGGATTATACGAAGAAGAGTGCAGTATCAGGATTGGAGAAAGGCTTGTTAACAACCTGAGGTATACAGATGACACAACTTTGCTTACTGAAAGCCAGGAGAACTTAAAGCACTTGCTGATGAAGATCAAGGAGTGTAGCTTCAGTGTGGATTGCAACTCAATGTAAGACCAGAATGCTCACAACTGGACCAATAGTTAACTGGAGAAGAGGTTGAAGTTGTAAAG
Source organism: Echinops telfairi (assembly GCF_000313985.2). Taxonomy (NCBI): domain Eukaryota; kingdom Metazoa; phylum Chordata; class Mammalia; order Afrosoricida; family Tenrecidae; genus Echinops; species Echinops telfairi. The sequence continues at coordinate 62,705,973 of NW_022111324.1, read as the reverse complement.
AATTTTGTCTTGTTTGGAACCACAATCAGTGCTTATGGAAACAGCAGTCAAGAGATATCAAAAGATATATTACATTAGGTAACGCTGCTGCACGAGACCTCTTTGAGTATTGAAAACCAAGGATGTTACTTTGAGGACTAAGGTGCACTGGACCCAAGCCATGGTATTCTCTATTGCATCATATGCATGTAAAATTTGGACATTGCATAAAGAATACCACTGAAGACTAGATGCATTTGAATTGTGGTGCGGGAGAAGAATATTGAAAGTACTATGGATTGCTAAAATGACAAACTGATTTGTACTGGAAGAAGTAAGGCCAGGGTGCTCCTTAAAGGAAGACCCACAAAGAGATGGATTGCTACAGTGGCTGAAACAATGCGCTCATGCATAGGAACAATTGCGAGGATGGTATAGCACCATGCAGTGCTTCGTTCTGTTGTGCACCACCTCGCTATGGGTGGGAGCCGACTGGATGGTACCAAATAGTTTGGCACGATTCTTTTCCATTGAGCCTGGATTAAATGAATATTCCATCAGTATTTATTGAATGACACAGGTCATGGCTTTAGCCTATTCATCAAACTATTTTCAATTGGGTAAACTTCATGTAGGAGCTACCTAAATGGCATAAACCCCTAGCTGCCCACTAAAATGTTCTTATGCTTACTTTCTTATTGTTCCTTGGCACACAGCTAGATACACTTCCCAGGGCCCTTTGCAAATAAACATAATAATGCGATCAAGTTTGATCTTACATAATTTGTTAATACAAAGTGAATGACATATGAGTGGAATTTTCAACCCCTTAGCCTGGTCCACAATAATCTCTCATATGTGCTCGCTTATGCTCTTTGCTTTTTTCCAGTTCTCTGGAGTAGGGTGAACCCGGGATGACCTGGATGTCTTGTATTAAAATGGAAAAGACTTTAATCTAGAACCTGAATAGTTGTGTGAAAAGGGGTAACCTCATCAATGGGTTACCAACTCCAATACTTTTATATGAACATAAATAACAACCAAACCAAACAAGCAAACTCTTATTTTTTGCAGTATATTCATTACAGCAAATAGAGTCCCCTAGTTAAGACAAATTAAAGTAAATATTCTAAAGAAGAAAGCTAGTTCACACAAGAACTATAGCCAATCGGAAATATGAGGAAATCTTGATCATGTAAAAGTTATTTAACTTTATAGAATGCCTATCTTTTTTCCATATTTAATCAGAATTTCTACTGCAGTATAGATTAGTGATGTAAGTAAATATTTTCTACACATAAACCACAGAAGCTGCGTTCGCGATGACAAAAGTATAATGCATCCTCAAAGAACCCAACTCAACATGCCTGAGCTTGTATTTGGCTCAACACTTTCTGCTATGAATGAGAATAATGTGATTATTAGTTCTCAAGAGAATTATTTTAAGGTCATGGGGAAAAGAGGGTGATGGTCGGACTATCAGTGAAATTCTTTAAACCAATGAAGTGCTTTTTAGGTCAGAGGGCCTTCCTGGTGATTCTGGCAGAAATTACTTTTAAAAATTAGATGACTTCAAAGCTCTTTTCCTCAATAGATTAAGATGATGAGTGTATAAAAAGTTAAATTCATTGAAAAGGTTCAATTTACCCTGAACTTTGATTAAGTTTTAATTCCTGCTGGCATCGTTACTTGCTGGGCTGCAGTTCAAATCCACCAGCCACTCTGAAGGAGAAAGATGAGATTGTCTATTCCTCAAACATGTACAGTCTAGGAATCCCACTGGAGCAGTTCTGCGCTGTCCTGTTGGGTCTTTAGGAGTCAGAATCCAGTCAATGGCGGTGAGCTTTTAAGTTTTGATAAAACTAGGACTTTGAGTTGGTTTGTTTCAGTTTAACACCTGCTGAGAATTTGTATTTCCACCCCCAAATATACTGAATTATAAAAATCACCTGGGAATCTGGCTAAAATGTAGAATCTGATTCAGAATATAAGGCATGGAAATACAAACTCTCATTAGAGGTTAAACTGGAGTGAACTGATTCAAAGTTCTATATAAAATATGCAATGAATTTTACAGATTTTTCAACATTACCGATGATTAAATTCATTTACACACTCTAGTGAGAATTTTAAAGTGTTAAAAAGCAAAGATGTCAAAAAGCTAAGGTGCATCTGACCCAAGCCATGATATTTTATAATGGCTTCCTATGCATGTGGAATCTGGACAATAAATGAGAGATGCTAAAACAGAATGAATTCATTTGAATTATGGTGTTATTGAACAATATTGAATGTACTATGGAGTGTCAGAAAAATTAACAGATCAAAAAAAGAAAAATGAACGGATCTGTCTTGCAATTCCATTTTCTAAATATATTTTGTTGAGTGCTCTTACAGTTCTTATAGCAATCCATATATTAATTGTATCAAGGACATTTGTACGTATGCTGCCATCATTATTTTCGATACATTTATTTTTTGTTCTGTTTTTAACATAATTTTACTGGGGGCTTGTACAACTCTTATCACAGAGGTTCCATTATTGGAAACATTTTTCAAACTCATCTCTTTGAATGGCTGACAGCACCTCCCTCATTTTTGTGTGTGTTTTTTTTTTCTTCACCTCATCTATGTCATCAAATTGCTGTCCTTTCATGTCCATCTTTATTGATGGAAACAAAAAGAAGTCAAATAGAGTGAGGTCAGGTGAGTAAGGTGCATGGGCATGAAAGGTATGCTGTTTTTGCCCCAAACTGTCACACTGACATGGCTGTGTTATCAGGTACATTGTTGTGGTGGCAAAATCAGTTCCCTGGCTGCCATAAATCAGGCCTTTTTTGTTGCACACAGTTACTGGACCTTTTCGGAATCTCTAAATTGAAAGCTTGATGAACAGTCTGACCTGGTGGAATGAGCATTATGAGTCGACACTGTCATCTGTTCAGGAAGTTGACGGACGTCCAGATTTGTCATCAACATTCACCTCTTATGAAATGAGAAAACAACTCATACATTTGAGTTTTTTACAAAGTGTTATCCTTGTAAGCTGTTTTCAACATCACAACAGTTTCTGTGGCATTTTTCCAAAGCAGCAAACAAAACTTCACAGCTGTGTGCTGTTCTCTTAAATCAGCCATCACAAAAAATGAGATTTGAGCAAAACTGTTTTTATGAAAAATTGACTGTAATCAGAGAGAACCTTCCTAGGTGGTGCCACAGGGGCACTAATTCAGGGCGAGTTGCTGGATGCTCACCTAGCGGGAAAAACAAGTACTATGAAAGCTCTGCCCAGAGGAGCTTTTTCCGTTTTTTGGGGGGGTACCCCTCATAACGTACTTGGTTGAATAGAGGGTTAACTGCTATCACCTGGGTTACCTGGTGTAATTCACTCTAAGGAGCTTCAGTTTCACACCTAAAAAAAATGAAGCGCTTAGATAAGGTGATTTTAAATGATTTCTCTCCAAAGGTTACTATATCTAGATCAACTAAGAAACTTTCTTATTTGATATCTACACAGTTTTAGAAATATTTCAAAAAATTTTAGAGAAAAGATACTTCCAACAAATAATCTATTTTCCCTTTTGAATGACTTAACAGTGAAATGTCCAGGGCATCTTTGAAAAACTTTTTGCTCCTTCCCATCCTTTATTTTTATTCTTCAGTCCCTAATATCTTAGCAAATTCTGTTTTATTCCTTCTTATTTATATTTCTCCCCACCTTGGCTTTCATAATAAGAAGGAATTAGGGTGCTTAATGAATATCTCACTTCAAATGGGAAGGTTGGAAAAGGCAACATACAGAACCCCCAGTACTAATATCTCTCCTGGTGGGTCTGGGTGACGACAATGCTTCTTTTGGGTGAGATATAGCAAACCTACCAACTCACCCAGTTTAAAAAAAAGTATTTTGGTAGATTTTTATTACCCTTTCAAAGAGCAGTAGCTATTTCTTGCTACTACTTGAGTTAAAATTCAATCCTTGAAGCTATTCAGATTTAACCTAAGACTTACGCAGGAGATGCAGAGAGCCCTGATTTCTATCTATGATGATAAAATAATTCCTTTTCTCTGTTCAATGAGCTCTTTTCAGTGATGCTATTTTCCTTTCAGTGAGGCCACCAGTCTGATAGCAAGAGATTACAGTTTCCATTATGAATTTGTATTCTATGTCATATTCTAGTCTCAAATTTTCCACTTTCTTGATATAAAATTCAATTTACTGAAGCGTCATTTTTCAATTTCCTTTCTTTGAAAATTAGAGAAAACTTTCTTTCTAACTTTTCTGGGGTTTTTTCTTTCTTTCCCTTTTTGCTTCATAGGGAAACTGTGGGAAGGAAAGTGTTAAATTGACTGCTTTGCACTTAACAAATCCTCATTTGCTATTGATTAAGTGCTGATTGGAATAAATAGATACATTAATTAATAGATTTCTAAACTGAGTAAAGGCTCCTAGAATGAATAAATTTATTCAACTTTTATGGTGATCTTATAAACATTTTTGAAGCATTTTACTAGCAAGTGGAGCATAAGTAGAAATCATCCTCCTAAATGATCATAATAACTCAGGAGGGAAGAAAACTTGCATCTATTTATCAATTATACATCATTAAATTGAGGGCAAAAAATAATAAAATTTATATAAATACATTTGTGATACTACATAATGAGTTATCTGTACTTAGTAAACAGAATTGTAAATGGGTGATAACAGTGCTTTGCCTAATTTTTGACAAAACACATATGACTATGTTTAAGTAGAGAAATTTGCTCCAGTAATGGCACAATCACAACCCCATCATATGTGCTTTGTTTAGAAATGGCTAAGTCAATTGAAAGCATCAGAGGATTTGTGCATCCAAGTAGATGTCTTAGCGAAGAGAAATCCATCTAATTTTCTTTAAAATACCATCTATTTTTCAACTGCAGGCTCAAATGCTATTGATTTCACTAGCTATTGATTTCCCTAGTATGTGTGTGTGTGTGTGTGTGTGTGTGTGTGTGTGAACATGTTGTGTTGGGGGTGAAAGTTTACAGAGTCACTTAGTTTTCCTTTCAACAACCACACATATTTTCTTTTGTGACATTGGTTACAACTCCCTCAGTGTAACAGCACTCTTTCCATTGTTGCTTGGGTTCTTGTTTCCATATGATCTTCATTCCTGTCCCTCCCTACCTGCTGAACTTTGTTTTGGAGAAAAGGCTGCCCATTTGGTTGTTTATGGTTGACTGTACTGAGAAGTACATTTTTTAAAGGTATTATTGTTCACTTTAAAGGCCAGTCTCTTGTTCGGATGAAAGTGATCCCCAGAAAGTGGTTTCATTCCAGGTTCTAAAGGGTTCTCAGGCCTCAGGGGTTGCATCAGATGCTATCACACCAATTAGTTTGCTTTTGACTCTTTTGAATTCCATTCTATATTAGTCTTATATTCCAAGACCTTGTATTATGCTTCTGATCAGAGCAATTGTTCGTTCTTTTCGTCTTAAAATAGAGGAGGCTATGGCTCCCATGGTTCATTAGTCCTTTGGACTCAAGGTTTCCGTACGCCTTTGATTTTCTTCACTCTTATTTGCTTCTGCTGGGGCGAGAACAATAATTGAAACTTACATGGCTATTCATAAGGTTTTAAGACCCCAATTGCTACTCACCAAAGTAGTATGCTCTCTTTGTGGAGTATGCTATGTCAGTTGACCTAGATGGTCTCTAAGCCTGTGGTCCTAAACCCCCAAGCCCACAAGTGACTCACTCCCAAAAGATAATGGGTTATGGCTAAGTACTTTCACAACATTTATTCTGTTGTTCTACTATACTCATGGTTACAAATGTATACATATGGAGAAACATCTTCTGCCAAGCCTATATATACATGAGATAGTTAAAGTTTATTGTGCCAACCTGGCTAGTAAACACATATGGGGTTAATTGAAAGGCGGAGAGATCAATGGCTCATTGAGCCTCATCTTTCTAGTTCTCGGGTCTTTTGCTCTCTCAGATCAGGGTGCAGCTGCCTTAGCTAGTTCCCTGCTTCCACTGGCTAGGCTCACTTCCGGAAAGACTTTCCTGAGGAGAATGCAAATGGACCTATGCATGCAGCCCTGGGTGCTGGAGCAGCTGTGTGAAGACCCCTGCCAGCACTGAGATTCAGCTTTCCTCCTGCAGTCAGCGTCATAGTGTGTGTTTTGTGGGATGGAGGAAGACTTTGTGGATTGGTGTTGGACATAAGGGCTAATGTTGGACTTGTGGATTTGGACAGCACAGGGTTGGGATGTTTTATTGATGTCCACTTACCTTTTATATAAAACTCTCCCTTACATACATGCGTTTCTGTGGATTTGTTCCCCTAAAGTATACAGACTAACACAATACACTTATGGGTGTATCCCATTCATCATTCTACATCTGTTCAGCTTATAGTTCTAGCTGTATACCTACTTGTGGATTATTTTTTTACTGTTATTGCAGAGTTGTACATTGTTTTAGTTAGGTTTCGTGTCAGTTTAGCTGGGTCAGGATTTTCAGTGGGTTGGCAGTGAAGGCATTTTAGTAACCTATTTCTTAGAAGTCTTGGATCCATGATTATGTAATCAATGACAAAAGACAAATTTGCCTTTTTTTCTTTCTCATCTTTATATGTATTATTTATTTTGCTTGTGTTTGAACACTTCTGGTGTATTGTTGAATAGAAATGCTGACAGAGCATATCCTTGTCTTATTTCCTATTCTAATGGTGTGCTCTTTCATCACTAAGTGATGTTCACTGCATATTTTTCATAGATTTGCTAGATCAGACTGAGAAAAATTAATGCTAATCATAGTTTACTGAGATGTTAGAGTTTTGTTAGATGGGACCCAAAGATTCCTTTAGACTAGGAAGGATTTATCCTAAAGAAATACAACTGAGGGCTATGATGACCCCATCACGTATTACAGGGGCTTACCTTGAGGGTAAAGGACTGTTTGACCTACTGATCCTTTCATTGGGTCCTTATGGTAGCAGACTGTCAATCTTTCTCTCTTCAAGCCACTGGTGAGTTCAAACTGCAAACGCCTTGGTTATCAGCCAAACTGTTAAAAATGGAAACAAAATTACACGAAAAAAATTTCTTACGGAGTTAGTCCTATTCTGTCCTATAGGTTTACTATGAATCAGAATCAATTTGATGACACAGAACAAAAATAGCAAGAAAGTTAATAAAGGACCGAAGCGTTATCTTAATTGGAATTGGGAGTGAAAAACAACAACAAAACCCTGTAGTAAATTGGAGTTGAGAGTAAAGAAAACTAGATGGCTAGTTTCTTCAGAAGAAAAATGTATAATTGCACAATAGGTTTCTCTGTGCTTACAGAACCTTAAGTCAGGGTGAGAAAAAGGGAACACAAGATGAAGGGAGAGGAAGGCTTTCCGACAGGAGAGGAGTGATTCAGAGAGAAGACATGACACCTCAGTGCTCAGGTTTAAATTCTCGAGATTTCAATTTCCTAATTAAAAAAAGAGAATAATTATAGTACCAACTTTACAAGGTTAATATGATAATTAAATAAAACATATAAAACTTTAAACCTTATGCTTGACAAATAGCAAGCATTTAATAAATGTTAGCTACTATTTGCTTGAAAGGAGAAAAATATGAAGGTTAAATCCTACTTATCAATATTTTCTAGTGTAGACTGATAATTACAATGTGCAAAGGTAAAATATTGGGAAAGCATAATGTAATAAGTAAATAGCAAGAGGTCATAATTACTCTTCAGTGTCATTCATAGAAATAAAAATAAAATAATTTATCTCTTTATCTTCTATCTATATCTATCTAATGATCTAGTGGTCTCTGAAATAAAAAATAAATATGATTATATAACACCAAGTATTTTCCCAACTTCTTCAAAACTTAATTTTTCATTATTTCTATCTGAATATGAGACTGTCCCAAAATACTCTACCAGTCTTTTAAAACAATGTTATGAGATGCTTTGCTCAAATTATTTGTGATTTTGTACCAAGCTTAGTTATGTGACAAATCCTTGGAACTGATGTTTTCTGGATGCCCAGGTGAATTTTATTTAAAGAGCAGTCAGAATGAGATCATTATTTTCCTCCATTCATATTTGGCATTCGAAATGAGAGTTTTATATCCAGAATTGTATTCTGATACAATTACATCCGAATAATGGGAATGAAAGTTACTGGAAATATAGTTTTGCAGTAAAGTATTTCTCAATATTAGAAGAACCAATGACCTTTAAAATCTCTATTATTGACTCTCTGTTGCTCTATTCATTCATCTTTATTTGTCTGTGCACATACACATGCATGCACTCACACACATAAAAATACATTCTATCAAAATTCTTAACTGCTTACTAGTTTTCCCACTTTCCTAGTGCATGTTAGTTATTTTTTGTGTGGAAAAATTCAATCTTTTTCCTCTTCAAAGAAGCCCTGTAAGTCATACTTTAGATATCAACTTAGTGACAGTGTTACT
>NW_022111324.1:62643795-62697413 GCF_000313985.2 Echinops telfairi | reverse complement strand
TATATATATATATATATATATATATATATATATATACACACACACACATATATATAGTTAAGGATTTTGAGCACCCTACAAGAGCACTTCTCATTCCTACTATGGAAGAGTTGTGACAAAATTATAATGCTGAAGTTAAATGCATTTAATCAATACTATCGTCTTTAAAAATAATCCTCTACATACAAGCAAATACCAACAAAAATGAAAAAAGCAGAACAAAATCCTAAAGGCTTTTCTCTTTTGATGTCACTGTTTTAGAAGAGTTAGAAATTTAGTACCAAGGGTTGGTTACCAATATGTTTTCTTGAGATGCATATTTTTTAAACTAGTGTCCAAAAGAATGAGGACTTAATATAAAATTCTTATTTTGTAATATTTTTTAATATAAGAAGAAATAGCAAAAGTGTGCTCTAACTTCCACATACCAGGCTGAGTAGTGACTTCTTTCTTTAAACAAAGATTCCAGATTTTTGCTTACCATAGGGCTACCAGAAGGCTACATTCATTTATCGTCCCCAGATTGTCTCTGACACCATATATGTTTGTGATGTTTCTTCTGAAACTTTGACTTCATTGCAAAAATGAAATCTTATGGTAGTGGCATTGGGACAACTATCATCCAAAGGAACACTAGAAGCCCTAGGATGAAATAGTAGAGTGTTATTCATTTATTTGTGATTCATTCATTCAACTATTATATAAAAGCAACTACTGTGATAGCAGTTGAGATCATAGTCGATAGATTCACACTCTACTTGGTTTCAAATAACTTGAAATCAAGTTGGGTAAGCTTATTAAGTTAATAAGTAATAATATAGAATGTGATAAGTGCACTTGGGAGAGGTAAGAGAAGTTCACTTGTAAACCATGTAGAAGAAGCAAATAAGGCAGACTTGATATCACAGTTTTATAAACTGACATTAAAACAACATCTAAAGTATGACTTGCAAATAGTTAGATGAAGAGGCAATATTGCTTTCTTCACAAGATATTAATATACTTAAAAACCTACGGAAGACCTGTTTGGTGAATTTGAGAAAGGAAAAATGTTAATATTGGCTGAAGTGTAGGTCCTAAGGGACAGTGAATTAATGATCATGGAAAGATGACCAATAGTCAAATATTATACAAAATCAAGAGTCACTGAATAGTTTCAAGTAGGCAAATGACATCATCAGGTTTTTTTTAATCATTTTATTAGGGGCTCATACAACTCTTATCACAATCCATACACACATCAACTGTGTAAAGCGCATTTGTACATTCATTGCTCTCATCATTCTCAAAACATTTTCTCTCCACTTAAATCCCCGGCATTAGGTCCTCATTTTTCCCCTCCCTCCCCGCTCCCCACTCCTTCATAAGCCCTTGATAGTGTATAAATTGTTATTTTGTCACATCTTGCCGTGTCAGACGTCTCCCTTCACCCACTTTTCTGTTGTCCGTCCCCCAGGGAGGAGGTCACATATAGTTCCTTGTAACTGGTTCCCTCTTTCCTACCCACTTTCCCCCTACCTTCCCTGTTTCTCCACTCACACCACTGGTCCTGTAGGGCTCATATGGCCTGGATTCCCTGTATTTTCAGTTCCTATCTGTACCAGTGTACATCCTCTGGTCTAGCCAGACTTGCAAGGTCGAAGTCGAGTCATGGTAGTGGGAGCGGGGAGGAAACATTTAGGAACTAGAGGAAAGTTGTATTTTTCATCGTTGTTACGACATCATCAGTTTTGAATGTTAGAAAATTTACCTTTGTTGTGTGAAAACTAGATGGAAGGGGTCCAAAACTAGAGACGCTTTAGTATGAGTTGATGGAAAAATCCAAAAATATATGGTGGTAATGTGAATTACAGTAGTGTCAGTGGATTAGAGGCAATGAGCGGATTTTAGAAGCATTTCAGGTATAGAATTAACTGAATTTGATAATAGGGTGAATGTAGGTAGAAAAGCATAAAATCCAAATTTGGGCACCCAAACCATTAATAGTGGTTCTGTTCATAGGGCTAGAGAATATAAAAGGACATGTCGATTTTGGTATAAACATGATGTGTTCAGTTTCTAACATGTTGTAATTTAAAGCATACATGAATTACCCAACTGGAAATGACTACTGGAAAGGTGGACATATAGATCCTGCTAGCTAAGAGCAGTCATCTGAGATTATAGATAACACCATGCTTAAGTTAACATAAGTCATGGCACTCAAGGAGCGTCATTGAGTGAAAAAAAGTATGCATACTAGAGGCATAGAAACTGTGCCACAAATAGATGTATGCACACCAATGTTCATCACAGCCCTATTTATGATAACAAATAGATGGAAACAATCTATACATCCATTGATGCAAGAATGGATAAACAAATTCTGGTGCATAGACAAAATGTGCTACCCACATTAAAGAATAATGACGAATCTGTGAAACACCTCATGATGTGGTTGAACTTGGAGGATATTTTGCTGAATTCTAAAAGGACAAATATATTATGAGATCACTATTATGAAAAGGCAATAACTGGTTTTTACACTAAAAGAAACAATTTTCTTTTTGATGAGCACCAAGGCTGGGAAGGGAAACAAAGGTAAATTATTAACTAGAGGGTAGAAACATATTAGAGGGCAGAAAAAAATACAACCATACACACGGGTAAGAGTTCCCATAAGCAGGCAAAGGAGAAACTTTGGTACATACACTCAGTGGCATACTATGCATTGCTGAAAACAATGACAAAATTGCAAACTGATGGACCTGGAGAATACAAAGTTGAGTACAATAAGACGATCACAAAGCAGAAAATATTAGCTGTCTGCCTCTAAGCAAGGTCAACTCCAGCTGTCCCCAGAATCTCATAAGATAGATGTCAGCTATCCACTGCAAGGAAGGCCCCAGCCATCCCAATAACCAGCAAGGAAGGTTTTGGGCATTCCTGCCTCCTTTCAAGGTAGGCTCCACCTGTCCCTACCCCCCAGAAAGTAGGCTCTAGCTGTCCCTGCTGTCCTTCAAGGAAGGCTTCAGGTGTCCCCAGAAATGGACAAGGAAACTCCTGGATGTTTGGTCCCCTCACCCCGTCCACAACTAGGTTGGTTCTAGCTATCCCAGCAGCCATCAAATGAGAGCTTTGGGTGTCCTTTTCCCTTTGCAAGATAGACTCTTGCTGTCCTGTCCCTCATCACCTGTCCCTGGGACCCAGGATGGTAGGCACAAGGGGTGCCTGTGACCTGATTAGGAAGGCCTTGCCCTTCCTGCCCACAAACAAGGAAGACTTTGGCCATTACAGCAACCTGACAAGGAAGGCTCCAGGTATTACCACACCCCAGCAAGGAAGGCCCTGTCCATCCCTGAGACCTAGCAAGGAAGGTTGTGGACATTCCAGAAACCCAGAAAGAAGACTCTGAGCATTCCCCACAATAGTCAAAGAAGGCCCTGGCCATCCTAACAACCCAGCAAGAGTCAACTGCTTCCATACAATCGAGCAGCCCACCCAAACCTAATAGCTGTACCATAATGTCACAGAAACATCAGTACACATACAAAAAATTCAGAAAAACAGTCACAAACAACTGAACAACACCCTATCCCAAGGATTACCCTGAAGAAGAGGCCCTGGATGCACCAGAAATGGAATTAAGTAGAATAATCCTTCGATACATTCAACAGATAGAGGAAAGAATGGAAAAACTAGGAACCCTATACAAAACACATGTTCAGAAAGAAACAATAACATAGCAGAATTAGATAACATGGTAAAAGTGCTGAGTATAGAATAGAAAAGAAAAATTAATTTGTTAGCTCAAACACGATTCTTTTTATTTTTATCATTTTATTGGGGGCTTGTACAACTCTTCTCACAATCCATACATCTATTGAATCAGGCATGTTTGTACATATGTTGCCTTCATTATTTTCTATACATTTACTTTCTATTGAGCCCTTGGTATCAGCTCTCCCCACCCCCTCGCTCCCCCCCCCCACCCTCATAACCCCCTGATAGAGTGTACATTGTTATTTTTTTTCATCTGTCACACCAACTGCTGTCTCCTTTCCTCCATGTTTTCTGTTGTTCTTCTCCCTGTAGAAGGGTGTATGATTATGTGTCGATCATTGTGATCGGTTCCCCCTTTCTTTTTTCTTCTCCCCGTCTTCCCCCTATACTTCTGGTATTACTATTCCCAGTCCTGTTACTGGATTCTGTGTGTCGTGAGCTCCCATCCCTTTCTATACCTGTGTACGTGTTCCGGTCTAGTCTGAATTGAGCAGCAGCACTGGGATCATGATAGCGGGGGATGAGGAATCCTCAAGGAATCAGAGGAATATAGTGTGTTTCATCAATGCTTTACTGCACCCTGGTGACTCGTCCCTTCCCTGTGGCTCCTCTGTGGGGAGATTGTTCCGCTGTCTACAGATAGGCTTTGGACCTCTGCTCCAGTCTCCCTCATTCTCAACAATATGTTTTTGTTTGTTATGTGTAAAGAAAATTTTTTCTAATACAACTGATGTGAGAGACACAGACACACACAAAGACACAAAAGCAAAGGAGTATAAAGAAAGTCTTCAAATGATATTGAACACCATTAAAATAAACAACTGTTTCCCACTGGGATCCAAGAGAAAGAAGAATTAAAAAAAAATCTAGAGAAAATAGTACAAGAAATCATGGGAAAGAACTTCCTCAATACCATAAAGGAAGAGAAGATAACGCTATAAGAAGTGGAGAGAATCTGAAACAGGCAAGAATGAAAAGGAAAACAGCATGACACACTGTAGTCAAACTCTCTACCATGAAGAGCAGGCAGTTCTGAACAGCGAGGGCAAAACAGCAGTCAGCCAGAATGCAAGTGAATGAGAATAAGCCCGAACTTCTTAGCAGAAACTATGCAGGCAAGATGACAATGGAATGTTATATATAAGATCCTCCAGGGGAAAGAAAATCCTGCCAACCAAGAATCCTAGATCCATCAAAACTCTCTCTAAAATACGTATGGGACAAATAAAGGCATTTCCAGACAAATGAATTTGTAAAAACAAAACAACATTATAAAAAAATATTCATGAGAACACTTTGGTTAGAGAATCAACAAGAGTAGATAAATCTGAGATGACATACAAATCAACAACATCCAGAAATCAATACAAGGAAAACAGCATTCAAAGCAACACAGAAATAGAGGAAGAACAAAGAAACCAATAAAACTACAAAAACAAACAAGCAAAAATCCCTAAACCAGCAAAATTATAGCAACAAACCTGCATATATAAATAATGACATTACATGACAATGGATTAAATGCATCAGTGAAGAGACTGGATTAGAAAATCAGATTTCTCAACGTATTCCCTACAGGAGACAGTACATAAACACAAAGGCACAAATACATTAAAAATCAAAAGATGGGGAAAAATTTTACCATGGTAATCATAGCCAAAAAGCAGGAGTGGCAATATTAATCCCTGATAATATAAACTTCAAGGCACTCTCCCCACACCAAAAAAACCCCATGAGAACTTCATAACGATTACAAGCATTCTAGAACACGAAGATAGAGCCATATTAAACATATATGCCCCTAAAGAAAGGCCTATGAAATACGTTAATCAAGTTCTCAAGAGAAATAGACAGCTCTACAATAACAGTAGGAGACTTACTTCAATACAAAATTCTCAAGAAAAGATAGAAAGAAAATTGAATAAAGACAGATGAACTAAACAACATGATCAACTACCTTGACTTCCCGGACATGTACAGAGCATGTCACCCAACAGAAGCACACTACACACTCTTCTCCGGTGCGCACAGAGCACTCTCAAGAATCGTTCATGTGTTTGGCCACAAAGGAAGTCTTAAGAAATTTAAAAGGACAAATATTATAGAAGACCACTGTTTCCAGGAGAAAAAAAATAACGACTTTTAGACAAATGGGGACAGACCATGGAGGTCACCAAGGGGAGAAAGGCAAGGAAGTAAAGATGAAGGAATAGGTGAAAGGGTTGATCGGTATTAACTTAAATGAAGTGGAAGACAGTAATCCACATGAGAGAGAAGAGAAATCAAGGAGTTGGGTAAATGTAAACTAGTGGGAACTTTGATTCCTAGGTTAGACCACTGCATATAAAATTGATGATCTAAAATGGAAATCCATATCAAATTTGCAATTTTAAAACTTTCCACATAGGAAGAATATTGACTATCCCACCTCCCCGGCAAGCATCGGAAAAAGGTGCTTCAAAAAGACATTAACAGCAACAAAATATGCTAAGATATTAATTCAGATAATGAGTAAAATGATCCATTTAGTAAGAACGATCACCCCCTGGGAGAACTTGTTGAGCTTGTTTCTATTGACCAGTGAAAATAAGCCAGAGGACATGGATTTTAAAGAGATTTTTTGTGTGTGAATAAACAGTAAAGGGAGAATTAAGGATTATAGTGCAAAGAAATCCAAAGGAATAAAAACAAAAAATGTTTTGTCCCAGTATAGTACCAGGGAGTATATGAAAGTATTAACTTCAACCCAGTGTCCAAGATGTGAATGTAAGATACCAGCACGAAGCAGGGAATCAACAGAGAGGTCTGAGAGGTCGACCCCAATTCCAATTTACATGGACAGCCCACCCCCTTGAAGAATTCACTCCAGGGGATAGTACTGAAACTATAGCTTAGGGAGAGGGACACGTCTCATCACAGGAGCCCATAGCGCTGCGGGGGACAACACTGGAGACAGAGTGTGGGAACTGTGCCCATTCCGACCCACCACACCGAGGTGAAACATTAAGGGCATGCAACAGAACAGCAAGGGAAGCAGAGCAATGAAGCCCCTGGGGAATGCCAAAAAATAGACTTTGGGACCAGGGAGTGGCACTCCATTAGCCTCGACAACAAACAGACCTTAAACTATTGATAGGCTTTTCTTTCTTTCTTTCTTTTTTTTTTTTGGTCATTGGTTTTTGTTGTTTTGTTTTCTTGTGTTGCTTTGTTTTTCTCTGTCTTTTATTTATTATTTAATAGTTTTATTGACATATAATTCATGTACCATAAAATTCCATGGTTTAACTATATTAATAAGAGTTGTGCAATCATTACCACAGTTCATTTCAGGACATTTTCTTCATTCTTTTTTTTTTTTAATCATTTTGCTCTGTCTTGTTTAGTGCATATTATTATCTCTGCATGTCTATCTAGATAAGATAGGCAGGACCAACACTCTGGAGGAGAAAACAATGGGACCGACGGTTCCGTTTGGGAAGACATGGCAGAGGGGAGGTGGGGAAGGGAAGACCTGCGATGTGATTGGTTGGCATCGTGGCTGCAACAATGGGCTCACCCAGAAGAACCATTGTGACAATGGTGCAGGACCAGGCAGTGTTTCATTCTTCTATGGATGGAGGCCACCTGCTGGCATCTAACGACACACGGTATAGCGCCATATTCATTTACGCTGATTTGCACAGAACGCTCTATATGTGGTTTCAGGGAAATCATCATTGTTTTGCATTTGTGAGTGGTGTGTCTTATAACACTGGTGATCCCCGTTGATGTTTTTGAGTTACACTGGAAATGCTGGACTAATGGGGTGAGTTCGTTTGAGGAGATGCTCTCATTTTCTAGGGTACAGCCACAAGAGAAAAAGAGGAGTTATCCCCCTACTTCCTCTAGTCCTTTAGGTCCCCCCATCTCCCTTCCTTAAGGTGTCCTGCCAAAATAGAGCTCAATCACACACGTTATTCTCTCTTAAATGTGCTGTCCGTCTCTCTACCAATACATGTCTGTTTTTCCCTTCAAATGTCTTACTTGAGGCCACTCATCTGCGAAATCTTTAATAGATTGGCCTTAGAGAATTTTGTGCATCCTTCTACTTTATGATGCTTTAAAAAATATTTAGAATCTAATGTTCATCTTGCTTATGTGAACTTAATCTAAAATTTTAACTCCTGTGGCTTATTGTTGTTTTGTTATTGCTATTCTGTCCCAGAAGAATCACATTATTATTTAATTGTAGCTTTATCTCTGTTATTTTTTAACTAATGAATCACTTTTTAGACCTGATGTATGTTTTTCTTTTTTTTGCCAATTTAAATACAGCATTATTTTCAAGGCATTGCATTTTCCACTTACAGTAACAGTACGAATAAAGTGCAATGTTGACTTGATGTCTTTCCCTATGCATACTGTATTATTCAAGTACTGAGAATGCCCAGAAATGTAGTATAGCAGCTTTAACGCTTTACTGCTGGGTCAATGTGCTACAAATTTGGGCCCTTCAATTTTTAAATGTGGAACAATGCAGTATGTTTTTCATCTCTATATTCAACCTCATTACAGTTGCTCTTTTGTACCATGTGTCTTTGAACTGTATTTCAGATCCCTCCCTAGTTTCACTCAGGCTGCACAGGTGACTAGAGTTTAAATGGGACCAGCTAAACGGGCTCTTTGTCTAACCATGAATATCTACCTCTATAGTAGGCTATAATTATTCCTGAGTACTAAGAGTCAGATATTAGATAACACTAGATGTTTGGCTAAAGAGGAAAAACAAATACAATTTGGAGTTTATCACAGAATCAAATAAAATTGTGAAAAAGATACTTAAATGTCAAGAAATTAGTGAAAAACAGACCAATTGCTTTTAAATGTTAAGCTCCTTCACGATGTCTCAGATCTATGTACCAGAACACTGCATAGCATTTCGGAGCTCTGATGGCACAGAATTAGCTTCTAGATGGAAGGTCAGTGGTTCTAACTCAACAGCTGCTTCACCAAAGAAAGATGTGGCAAACCTATTTCCACAAATGTTTAGAGCCTTAGGAAATCCTACGGGGCAATTCCACTCTATCTATAGAATTAGCATGATTTAGAATCAACTACACAGCGGCAGGTTTTGGCACAGGATTTTGGAGATCTCTCCATAGAATAAAACCCACTAAATATACATTTAATAAAAAATCTTATTTATAAGTTATAAAAAAAATAACAGGCAAGTACTATATTCAAGAGAATGAAAAAGATCCAAACTAGAGACAATGTAGTATGATGAAATCAACAAAGTAATAAAAATCTCTGGCCCCAGGTTTTAATCCGATATCACTGAGTGACCCTTAGAAATCTGCTTTATCATTCTGAGCCATTATCTCTTATTTGTCAGATGAGATATTTAGAGGACATGATATCTAAGCTTTGAAAAGACATGATATGTTAATGTGCTGTAAGAAAAGTGTACAAACATATACAGCTTTATCTTTTACAGAAGAAAATATGTTATTAATTAAATGAACATTGTGAGAAGAGTCTTTAAAGGTACTTAGAAAATTGAACACAGAATATATATTACATAAAATACATCAGTGCTTTTTTTTAATTTAACTTATTTATTTTAAGTCATCAGGATTTAAAGAGTTGCGAGACATCTTAGAGTCTTTTATTAAACATTCATTTTACAAATACAACTCTTACATTGTGACAAAGATCGAGTCTGAATATGGAATGAACTCCAGTTGCCAAATGGGCCAAGAAAGTGTAGAGATCTTGCTGGAAGGTGAGTGATCCTGTCTGCGGTCCAAAGACAATCAAGGTGCAGATATTGATTATGTGGATGTGGGGAAGGTTTCATGACTCTTGTCTGTGGCTAGGATTGTCAGTTCCTTCCTACTTCCCTGAAGAACTTATCAAACCTGGAAAGACTCATGTAATGAGGGGTGTTAAAGCTCGAACTTCATTAGCTTTATGATTAAGTTCCTGTTGCTTAGGAAAATATTCTGAGATGCAGAGATTGATTAATTAATACAATAATAGAGTTAGAAACCTCAAAGCAGGAACACGTTCAGCAGATCTTAAACTTGAAAGAACTCAAGAAAAAATGTAAGCCTCGAATTGCAATTTTAAAAGAGACTATGGGCAAAAAAATTGAACGATTCAAGAAGCATCAGATGAAGATGGAAAGGATACACACATTCAATGTACCAAAAACAAACAAACACAAAACCTAGCTGATAGTCCACCATATGAGCAAGAACCCATGGTACCGAAGGAAGGAAATTTACAGAGCACTGAAAGCATAAACACAAACAGGGCTTCAGTAATTGATGGAATACCAATAGAAATGTTTCAGCAAGTTGATGAAGCACTGTGAACATTCAGCTATGCCAGGAACTTTGCAAGACAGCTACATGGCCAACTGACTGGAAGAGATCTATATTTGTCACTATTCCAAAGAAAGGTGATCCAACAGAATACTCAAGTTATAAAACAATGTTATTAATGCACTCTGAAAGTACAATTTTGCTGAAGATAATTAATTCAACAATGGTTGCAGCAGTACATTGACTGGGAGCTGGCAGAGGTTCAGGCCAGATTCAGAAAAGGATGTGGAACAAGGGATATTATTGCTGATGTCAAATGGATCTTAGCTCAAAGCAGAGGCTACCAGAAAGATATTTGCTTGTATTTTATTGACTATGCCATTCAACTCTGTAGATCATAACAAACTATGGATAACCTTGAGAAGAATACAAATTCCAGAACACCTCTTTGTGCTCATGTGCAATTTATACATGGACCAAGAGGGAGTGGTTCAAATGGAACAAGGGAATACTGCGTGTTTAAAATCAAGAAAGGTGTTTCCCAGGGTTGTATCCTTTCATCATATTTATTCAATCTGTAGGCTGAGCAAATCATCAGAGAAGCTTGCTTATATGAAGAGGATTGGAGGAAGGCTTATGCATAACCTGTGATATGCAGCTAACAGAAGCTTGCTTGCTGAAAATGAGGAGGTCTTGAAGCACTTGCTGATGAAGATCACTATGGATTACAAGTCAATGTACGGAATACCAAAAATCTTCACAAATGAACCAATAGATAGCATCATGATAAATGCAATGAAGCTTGAAGTTGTCAAGGATTTTGTCTTGATTTGGATTCACAATCAGTATTCATGGAAGCAGCAGTCAAGAGATCAAACAACGCATTGCTTTGAGTAAATCTGCTGCACATGACCCCTTTAAAGTGTTGAAAAGCCAGGACATTACTTTTAGAAGTGAGTTGTGCCTGACATATGCCATGACATTTTCGATTACCTTATATGCATGTGAAATTTGACCTTGCATAAGGAAGACTGTAGAAGAATCAATGTATTCTTTATCATGGTGGTTAAGAATATTGAAAGTAACATGGACTACTAAAACAGCAAACAAATCTGTCTTGGATGAAATACAGCCAGAATGCTCCATAAAGGTTGATGACACTTTGTTTCATGTCCTCTGGACATGTTGTCAGGAAAGACCAGTACCTGGAGAAGGACATTCTGCTTGCTAAAGAGGGGCAGCCAAAAAAGAGAAGGTCCTCAAGAGATGGACTGACACCGTGGTGCAACAATGGGCTCAAGTACAGGACCAGTTGTAAGGCTGGTGCAGAACCAGGCAGTGATTTACTCAGCTATGCACAGTGTCTTTCTGAGTTGGAACCAATTTGATGGCACCTAACAACAGCAACAATAACAGCAATAAATTAATTTAATATTTTGAGTGCTAAGTATATTCCAGGTACTTTATGTAAACTGTGAACAAATTGATAAAAATCATGGCCCTGTGAGGGTCACATTTAATAGCAGTGTTGTTTCATAGAAATGTAACGTGAACTCCACATATAGTTTTAACTTTTCTAGTAGCTGTACTTAAAAAAACAAGCAAAAAATAAGTGAAGTTAATTTTTACTACATATTTATTTAACTCAAAGTACTCAAAATATTGGAATTGTGATATGTAAGCAAGATGATATTACTAAAGACATACTCATATTTACAGTATTATATTCATCCAAAGCCTTTGAGGTCATGTATGTATCACACACTTACATTACATGGCAATTTGGACTATGCAAAAGTCAAGTTGTTCAATGGGCTTATGTGGCTCATGATTACTATATTGTATAGCACAATTCTAGAGAATACAAAAAATACTTATTACATAACAACTCATAGCACTAAAAGATTCAAATAATATAAATATAAACAAGAGAAATAGTTGGATAAATTATTATCTATTTATATCCCATAACACTATACTACAAAGATTTAAATATTTTTGTATTATTTTTAAAAAGAGAGTAAACATCCAAGTTAAAAAAAGTAGGGGGAAAAGATTAAAAATGATCTGTATAGCATGATGCTCTGTGTAGGTATAGAATGTATTTATGTATGTATGTTTATTTCATAAACTTTAAATTTTCATAGTTTACTTTTAATCTTGTCAAAGGATTAAAGCTTTTATAACTTATTTTTTTGTCTTTCATCTTCCCTGAATAGTTTTATTGTTTCAGTTTATGCTCATACTAACACTAATGTGCATTAATATAATTTTTGTTGTTTATAAAAACTCTTTCAATGGATTACAGAATATTAAGACCGCTCAAAACTCCATAGAGATCATTTTTCCATTGTTTTCAGTTAACAATAATGTAACTAGATGCACACATATAGATGCTCACACAAACACAGAACACTCTATTGAGACCTGTGAATATGGTGTGCAGGCAGTACATGAACTCTTCTAACCTCATGAGGTGGGACAGAAATTAAAGTCATCAGAGTCGGCTGTCCAAAGCCGATTCCTACGAGGCAAAGAACAGATATGCTCCTACCCTTAAACTATTTCTGTTTTTCACTCTTAAACCACACTTTTTACCTATTCTGAAATCAACCAGACCTCCCAAGGCACTCGCTACTTCTCTGTTGTGTTCAATAATTTGTTGCAACGATTACACAGAATTTACAGATCATACTCACAGTTAGGGGCTTTACCCGAGAAATAATAGTTCGCAATTAAGGATCAGAACACTCATGACCAAGTTCTTTTCAGCAGTGGCCAAAGGCATACCCTGTCCTTGCAGTCCCTTGGTCTCTCTCCCGCTTGGGGAAGTGTTACAAGACTCATTTAATTTTATGGATTAAATGCCGAGAGCCACCCACTAAACCCTCGAGGCTCAGTTTAAATATACTCAACTCTAATTCTATTGGTTGCAAATTTACCTCTCCCCTGATTAAGTGCCTGGGGCCACACCCAGTTCTGCTAGTAAGTCTCTGGTTGAAAGCACCCAGCTTTCTCTCTTAATGGGCTAAGAAACCCACTGCTCTGTCTCTGTGCTCTTGCGTATGCGTGTGCTGCCTCTGCTGCCACCATTTCTCTGCTGCTGCTTCTTAGAGGGTCTTGCTAGTCTCCTGCATTAAGAAGATTACGCACGGGAACCTCAAGTCCAAAGGACATGTTCCATTCCGGGCTCCTTATAGGGAGTGAGAGCCCTTTTTCCTGCCTATAGGATGGTTCATTTTAAGCCTAATGGGATGGCAAAACATCCATCTCCTGAGAAGATTCCATATACTATAACCACAAGATTCTGAACTTGCATCAGGTGTTACTGAACTGCTAGAGCCTCATGAATATTGCTCACTTCTATAGTGTAGCTTGTAATACATTAGTCTGGCTTTGCAGTTTCCCCATGTAAATTAGGAATCAATGAATCTATCACTGAAATGATTACAAGACAAAAAAGTGAAATACATAACGGATCGATTAGGAAGTTATTGAGAACTTTATGATTTTAGCATGATTTATTTTCATTTCCAAAGTATGAATTAGGACAAATAAATAATTTGTGCCTGTAAGCCAAAAACTGAGTGATATTTGAAGAATAGTAACTCACTAATAACACACACTTATTCCTTTAAGTCCTGAGAAACAGGAAGTTAAGTTGCTTCCTTGAGCTGTCATGGCCTAGAGCCCACTGTTAGTTTCTGGGCAAGCTATGGCGACAAAGGCATGGCTTTGCTGGTCAATGCTCTGGGCGGGAGTTACCAGGTGTTCATATGCCTTTCCCAAGCCTCTCCCATGGTGTTTGGTAGCCAGTGCCACATAATAGAGACACAAGTTGTTGACATTCTTCTCCCAAGTACAGCCCTCCACAACCTTGTTTAACTTTTTCCTGTCTATTTTCCCAATGTATAAAAATATCTTTTTTCCTTTGTTCAGGAACATGGTTAGAAAGGCCAAGTTCAGTCTCTTTTGCTTTTCAAGGAAACAAAGTTCTCATTCTTCTTCCCCAAAGCGTGGCTCAGAGTGTTTTTGTTTTCATTAGGTAGCAGACTATAGACTATAAATGGTTTTTGTGCTAATAGTCCTCCTACCACAAAGATTCCCATACACCTTACTGACTTTATTAACAAGCTATCTAATTGTCTTGATGGCTTCAAAGCACCTCACATTTACTTGTGAGGCTATTACAAATATTGTTAGAAGAGCCATATCAAATAATTCATTGCACCACAAGACCATAATCAATATATATGTTTATACTCATGGATAAAGACTAGCATGAACCACTAAAATATTAACCATTTTTGTGTCTAGGATCCCTGGTGGCATAGGGGATTACATGCTGGGCTGTAAACTTCAAGGTCAGTGTTTCGAACCCACCAGACACTCCTCAGGAGGACTATGAAGCTTTCTGTACTCATACTCACAGGCCCAGAACTCCACAGGGGCAGTTTTGCTCTGCCCGATAGGATGGCTTGAATCAGAATTGACTTGATGTGAATGAGTCTTTAGAGGATGATATCGTAACTGAATTTATTCGTATATAGTTAGTATTTTATTGAACATTATACAACATGATTTCTCACTCTTCTAGAGTATTTGCCACAATTTCTCATCTATTCCCATTTGGATGCAATTTCAGATATAATACTGACTTGTGAGGTTGCGGAGCTAGCTCGAAATTAAGTTATATTCATATAGTATGTCTACATTGTGGACAATGGTTCTCTCACTTATCAGATGTAGATACTACAGCTCCATTAAAGGCCTGTTCAAAAGGATTACAAATTGGTATTTTAAGAGGACATTTGGAATTGAGTGATTCTAAAGGGCGCAGTAATTATATTAGGATTGTTAATTAATGTATTTCAAAAACCTAGAACATTTAGGATGGAAAATAAGATAAGATATTAAAACTTGCTGAAAAATTATTTGGCAACTTTAGACAATTTTTCTGAAAAACATCTATCACACATGTAAACATTATCTCCACTCTAGGTAATTCTACTTGACACCTGATTTTAAAATAAATAATTAGCTTCAAATAATGTTTTAAAATTATTGTCAAATAGTATAAAATTTACAGTAATAAGATACTATTACATATCCATTAGCATAACATAATAAATTGCTTCAAAAATATATATCATGAGATCCAATGTGTCTACCTAATGTTTTTCAACATTCAAGATCAAATCATTTTATTATAATAAACGTGTTTAATCAGGAATTCTTGAGAGTGAGTCATAAATAAATAAATGTGGGATTACAGAAATGAGAGGCTTAAGAGCCATATTCGAGCTCAGCACCAGGCAGAGCCCTGGCTGCTTTTCCCTTTGCCTTTAAGTGACTAGTCCTAACTTAAGTGTGCTGTTTCCCACTCAAAACTATGGATGCATTCGGTTAGGTGAGTTTGGTTAGGATCTCACTAGTCTCCAAATACTTGGGGATTCTCCAGACAGCCTTGTGCTATCAACTTCTGATTTATTGGTTATGGCCATATGTAAGCTTAATATAATTTTAATTTTTAAAGTTTGGACATTTTTTGTCATCCAGGATATTATCTATCCTGGATAATATTCCAAATACATTTGAAAATATTATGTTTTCAATAGTTCTAATATTAGTTATGTTGAATTGTTGGATATAGTTGATGTGCTGTTCAAAGTTTCTATATCCATACTGATTTTTTGAAGTGTTCTATTATTTATTGAGAATGGGGCATTGAAATTTGCATCTACATTAGGAGTTTTGTGCCAACATGGCACCTGTAGGAAGATATGGGTGGAGTTTAGCTTGTCAGTCAGGTCACAGCTTGATGATCTCCTTCATAGGTGCAACAGAAATAAATGACTCTCTGGGGGTTGCTCCCCCTTCTCCTCCCCTCTCTTCCTTCACCTTCATGCTAGGGGAGCCATTCTGAAACCTGTCTAGGTGAAAAACTGCACCATTGGAGCCACAGGACTTTGCACCCACCAGCTTGTGATCATCCTATGTTATGTGTCATTGGATGTGGCTGCGTGAGTCTGAAGAGGGACTTATGGACTAGAATTGGACTTATGGACTTGAATTGGACTGGGCTGGGACACCTTCCTGATATATAAAACTTCTTGATATAAAGCTCTTTCTTACACTTCTATGAGTGTCACTGGATTTTTTTCTCTAGGCAACCCGGCCTAGCACAGCCACTTTTTTCTTTTTTTCCTCAACAGTATTATGGCATATACTTCACATGTCACACAATTCAATAGTTCAATCACATTAAGAAGAGTTGTACAATCATCACCACAATTAGTTTTAGAACATATTCTTCAATCTTGTATTGAAGAATGTGTATTTTCCCTGAACTTTCATTTTCCCCCCTCAGTTGAAACAGCTTTAAAATGGATGTAAAGGGAGATCAAATGATGTTACATTTTGATCTATGTCTGCCATAATTGGCTTTATAATGCCTTCTGTCTGACAATTGGGTTCCTAACTATTACTAAAGGGGATTCATCAGAGGCTAAATTCATGTGTGGATACTTCCAATGGATTTTGGGTTTCCACTGTCATCCATAACCTTTCGAAACCAAGTGTTCACAATTTAAGCTTTGATGCTACTCCCTTCTTTAGATTTGGATTATATTATTTACAATCCTTTGATCACACAGGCTGGTGTGCTTCTTCTTTGTGGACTTAGTTGATGGCTCACTTAGATGGATGCTTGTTTGAAACAAGCCTTTAAGACCGCAAGCACCATTCTTTCTGATAGCTGAACATCCTCTGGTTTCTTCACCACGCTTTACTATAGTTCCCATATCTTCAGTGATCTCTTCATGTGGTCAAGCATCAACCAGGACATGTCGTAAGAACTAATTGTTTTTAGATTGGAGCTAGAATTAAGTGCAAGCCCCAAATCCATTCGTGTATCTATGGTTTACATATGTCTCTGGTTCATCTTAGAGACATCATTGCCATTTTATATTAGAGAACATTGCCAATCATCCCATTGGGCATCACTTCCACGGCAGTCAAGTCAAGGCTGACTTACGGCGACCATATAGGACAGAATAGAACTGTCCCTGTGAGTCTCTGAGCCTGCAAATCTTTACAGGAGTGGAAAATATCATTTTTCCCCTGTGGAGCTGGCTGGTGGTATCAAACTGCTGACCTTTCTGGTTAGCAGTCCAGCGTGTAACCACTAGACATTGAGAGTGTCATTGGTTTAGTCAATGGTATAGAATTTAAAATAGTGTTTAGAAAAGGAGGTTATATGAATATAGACCAGCTATAAACTGAAATCCATGAATTGTTGACTTGTAAAGATTAAGTTCCCAAGTGACTGGACACTATTTACACAAATAACATGGGTTGGTGAGAGGGAAAATCTTCTAGTTATATTCATTCACAGCTCCAGAGTGATGCCTACCAAATTATTACATGTCACAATGAAGCGAAGAGGGCACTAAAACAGTAAGTATATGGTAGCTCTGGGCCACCACTCCTTGGACACCCTTAAGGCAAGAGATTCAAATCAAAGTTCAATATTCACCAGTTCTATGCCCTTGCGCTAGTAGTCAAATGCTTCTTCTCACACTAGGGAGTTTTAGCCTTAAGTCCATTAGGTACAGGGGAGTTTGAGATAACTTAGTGGGGTTTAGTGAGGTTTCAACATTGGATCTATCTGGTGTAGCATATGAAGGATATTATACATACCAAAGAGCAAAGTCTAAAGTCCCAGTGGTCCATAATGCACAGACTGGGTCACTAAGGGCTACTTAGAAACTAGGTCAACAGTATCCAGTTAGGAACCTCGTACCGGGTATATTGCACCCTTAGGTTCCACAACTACTACTTTTCAAATGCCTGTTTCTCCTGTCAATAATGTTAGAATTTGTTCTAGGCAGTTAAGGGTTCTTTTGTTAACTGTGTATACATTTACATATATCTTAATGAAGTATTGACCCTGTTTTATTATTATGACATGTTTCTCATTATTTTCTAATATTAATACCACTATTTCTGATATTAATAAAACCACTCTGCCTTATGATTTCTGCTTTTATGGTGTACCTTTTCTACCCTTTTACTTTTGACTTGTTTATACGCGTAAATTTCATTTCTAGGCAGTGGCTTGTTATCGGGTGCCATTGAATCAGTTCCAACGCATAGAGACCATACATGTAACAGAATGCAGCACCCTCACCACGATTGCTGCGCTTGAGCCCATTGTTCTAGCCAGTGTGCTCATCTATCTCATGGAGCAGCTTTCTCCTTCCTGCCGACCCTTTACTTCGTCAAGCATCATGCCTTCCCCCAGTGACAAGTCCCGCTGAATAGCATGACCAAAGCACGCGAGACAAAGTCTCCCCAGCTACTTACGAGGAACACCATGGATGTACTTCTTCCAAAACAGATTTGTTCATTCTCCTGGAAGGCCATGGTCTTTTTATATTATTCACCAGCACCATAATTAGAAGATTAATTTTCTTCCATCTACCTGATTCATTATCTAGCATTTGACTGCCTATAAGGAGATAGACAATACCACGTCTTGGCTCAGGCACATCTTGGTCCTTAAGCTGACAGTTTTACCTTTTAACACGTTGTTGTTGTAGTTGTTTTTAGGTGCTGTCGAGTAGATTCTGACTCAAAGTGACCCTACATGTAACAGAAACATTGCCCAGCCCATCACCACACAACTGTTGCTGTGTTTGAGCCCATTGTTGCAGCCATTGTATCAATCCGTCTCTCTGGTGGTCGTCCTCTTTTTAAATGACCCTCTGTTTTAAGCATGATGTCCTTTTCCAGTGACTGGTTTCTTCTGAAAACCTGTCCAAAGTACAAGTGATTAAATCTTGCCATTTTCCCATTTAAGGAGGTATTTATTTTAAAAGCTATGTTGCTGCAGATTTTTTCCAAATGCAACATGGCTAATTTCTTGACTGTTGTTTTTATAGGCATTTGTTGTGGAACCACATGAAATAAAAGACTTGTCAATTTCACTTTTTCTGTCTATCATGACGTTTATTGATCCAACTTTGAGGATTTTTATATTCTCGAAGTAGAGACATGATCTATACTGAAGGTTGTATCCGTCTTCTTCACAAGGAAGTTCTCCAGACTTCCTTTACTTTCAGCAAGGAAAGTGGTGCTATCTGCATATCTAAGGCAGCACATGAACATTACATCAATCCTAATACCACGATATTGTTAATATAATCCAGTTTTAAAAAAATTATTTGCTTGACGTACAGATTGAATAAATATGGTTAAAGGATACAACCCTGACTTGCACCTTTCTTGATTTTTTTAAACCACACCATTTCCCTTTGTTCTGTTTGAGAGACCAAAGAAGAATCAATGCATTTGAATTATGGTGCTGGTGGAGAATATTGAAAGTATCATGGACTGCCAAAAGAACAAACAAATCTGTCTTAGAAGAAATATAGCCACAAAGCGCCTTAGAAGCATGGATAATGAGACTTTGTCTTATATACTTTTGACATGTCATCAGGAGAAACCAGTTTCTAGGGTGGTAAAATAAAGGGTCAGCGAAAAAGAGGAAGATATTCTAGAAGATGGATTGACATAGTGACTGCAAATATGGGCCCGAAGCATAGAAATAAATGTGAGGATTGGGTAGGACCAGGCAGTGTTTTGTCCTATTGTGCACAGGGTCAGTATGGGTTGGAACCAACTCCATGACAACTGACAACAATCAACTTGTATGTTTATGGATAATATCCTATGATGGACAGCATTATAATTCAAGACAGCACTCAAAATAATTTTTGATGATAAAATCTTCAATTTGCCATTCCTAACATAGAACATTTGTCATTCTCAATACCAGTACATTTCAGTTCAATGGACAATGGATATTGTGGTAGTTACATCATTTCATGTATAGGGGTGGAGCCTAGCCTGTCAATCACACAACCTGATGACGCCTCCTTGTGGGTATGGCCTTCGCATGAGGAGTCTGGGAACTTCCTCTCTTTTAGACTAAATGTTTCCTTGCAGATTTGATTTTCTTCACTTTTCTTTTGCTCCAGATGAAGTGTGACTAATACATGCACCTTAGAAGACTACTCCCAAGTTTTTAAGACTAGTCACTGCTCAACACAGCAGGATGTAGAACATTATCTTTGTGAACTATGTTATGCCAATTGACCTTGATGTCCCCTGAGAATATGATCCTGAGACCCCAGGCATAGTGACTTATTTTCTCAAGATGAATGGCTACAGGTAAGATGTTTTCAATTTTGCTCCCTGTATGCTGTACTATATTCATAGATAGATTTGTAGCATATATAAATACCGATGTAGAAATATCCTATCACCCTTATATATAGTTGTGAATATAGTTCAATTCTCTTTCCCGTATCTGCTCAGCTTG
This sequence comes from Echinops telfairi, assembly GCF_000313985.2. Classification (NCBI taxonomy): domain Eukaryota; kingdom Metazoa; phylum Chordata; class Mammalia; order Afrosoricida; family Tenrecidae; genus Echinops; species Echinops telfairi. The sequence goes on along the minus strand of NW_022111324.1, from coordinate 62,676,956 downwards.
CATGCCTATCTGTGTGTCCACTCATAGATTATTGTTATGATGTTATTGCAGGGTTGTACATATAATAGTATTTGCCACAGTTGTCTTTAACTATTGTATTCTTCTCATTGTCTTCCCTTGCCTTGATTTTTGCTGACCTCCCCAATCCCTTTTTGTATATTGCCTTTCCCTCCACCCAACTCAAGATGTTCAGTGCCCCACTTTCTCTCCCACTCCTGGAAACCATCAAAGAAAGTGTCCCTTAATGTGAAAACTTTTTATAATTTGTTCTTTTGTGATTGCCTTGCTTCACTCAGTATAATGCCCTCCAGGTTCATCCATATTATGAGGTGTTCTGTAAATTCATTGTTATTCTTCAACACTGGGTAGTATGCCATTACATGTATGCATTATGATTTGCTTATCTTGTCTTCCATCGATAGGCATTTAAATTATTTCAACTTTTGCTATTGTTGATACTGCTGCAATGAGCATGAGTGCATCTACAGCTATTTGTGTTATGGTTTTTCGTTCTCTAGGCTATATGCCCAGTAGTTGGATCAGACGATATTGCGTATGTAAGCAGAAGGTCAGTGGAAAAGAGGGAAATCCTCAGTGAAATGAGTGCCTCCGTGTCTGTAACAATGGGCTGGAACATATCAATGCTGAGGCCGGTACAGGACTGTTTCATTCTGCGGTGCAGAGGGCTGCTACGAGTTAGAGCAAAAGCAAAACCAACAGGGTGTCCAACTTTCGCAGGACCTGTCAGACTACAAAGAGCAGTGTCAGTACCATGTCCCCAGGCCAGCAGCAGTGTACGGGGGTTCCAGTCCCTCCACACACTCACCAGCATTTGCTGTTTTCTGTGTTTTTAAACTTTGTGTTAATTCTGGAGTGGGCTTATTTCTCTTTATTTATTCTTCCTTCCTGCCTGCCTACCTTCTTTTACTTTCTTTCTTTTTCTCCAAATGGTTGATGATGTGAATGCTTCTTCACGTGGTTTTTGGCTGACTGAATGTCTTCTTTGGGAAAGTGTCTGTTCATGTCCTCTGACTAATTTTTAATTGGAACATTAGTCTTTTTGTTTTTGTTGAGGGTTGACTTTGCTATAAATTTTAGTTTATTCCCTAGTTTGATGTGTCAATGCCAATACTTTTCCACCCTATAATCTGTGGGTTATCTTTCTTGGAGTAATCTGTTGATGCACATTACTATTTAATTTAGTAGGATATTTATTTTCTGTTGTTTGTGTACTTTCCCTTATATTCAATAACATTTACGCCATATTTTATGGCATCTATATACTTTTTCTTTAATACTTTTTAAAGCTTTTAGTTTAACAATATGTCTTTGATCTAGCTTTACTTATTTTTATATGGTGTGAGGTATAGGTACTGTTTAACTATCCTACAAATGGATATCCAGGTTTGTTTGTTTTTTTAAACAAATGCCCTCACATTATTTAGTCATTGGTAACCTTTCAAAGCTGAAGGATTACCAGGCCGAGTTATGTTGGGGTGAAGAGCACCCAGGAAAGGCAGGCACAGCCCTGCTTTATAGATTGTAGAGAGCACAGCTGTAGAAAGAAGAAATCAGATGAAGGTGTATGGCAGAAAATATGTGTGGGGCTGTGTGATAGTTCTGGGAGGCTGCTTGGAAAGGCATTTGCGGATTGAACTCTGAATGCAAGGAGCTGGCTTAGTGGCAGAAGCCTCCTCACAGCACATGCAAAGGGCCTGAGGTAGAAGCCCTCTGTGCATGCGTGAGGAACACAAAGGCCAATGGATGAGGTCACACTCAAGGAACTAGGATTTGCTGATTTGCAGACAGGGGAGACCAGTAGAAAGGCACTGGAGATCCTTAGATAGTGACAGGACACGAGTCCTATTTCTGTGTTCAAAGAGTGCTTCCCTGCTTTGCAGGGGTCTGGAGAGGCCATACTGGGTGGGTGCGGGTCAAGAGGATGATGGCTTGAGAAAGAGAAGGATATGAGTGGGATGCAGAAAGGTTTTTCCCCATGTTGTCCTCCCGTAATATATGCCAAACCTGACCACATGGTCATTGACTATATACTTGGAGGTCAAGAAGAAAAATTTTGAACAGAAACTGGTCCTAAGTGGTTCTAGAATCCTATGCCCTCCACAAATCTTATCTTTTTTGCATTGATAACCACTCAAGCATTTTCAATAATATATTCCCTTGACTATCATTTATATATCCATCCCTAAAAGGCATACTTTTCTGTTTATTTTTCAACTTCATAGAACTATGTAATAGTGTATGCAATAATCAGTAAGAATGGATATGTGTGAATGATGGCACTGGTGAAGAATATTGGAAGTATTATGGGCTGCTAACAGGACTGATGAATCTGTCTTGGAAGAAGTACGGCCCGCATGCTCTTTGGAGGTGAGGATGGAGAGACTTCATCTCATGTACTTTGTACATGTTGTCAGAAGAGACCAGTCCCTGGAGAAGGACATCATGCTTGGTGAAGTAGAGGGGCAGTGAAAGAGAAGAAGGCCCTAAATAAGATTAATTGACCCAGTGGCAGAAGCAATGGTCTGAAACCTAGGAACAATTTGGGGCATGGAGTAGGACTGGGTGGAGTTGTGCATAAAGCTGCTGTGTGTAGGAACTGAGAGGATGACACCCATCAACAACATCCAGTTTTCCATCAAAATTGTGATTTTAAGGTTTAAGCCTTGTTTGTGTATTCAGTTTTCTGTTTGTTTGTTTTTTACTTATTTTCTTGATATAAAGTGTTCCAGAGTGCTACCTACTTAGTTCTCTTTGTATGGATATAACTATTTCTAATTTTTGAAACTGTAAACTGTTATTTTGTGTGTGTGTGATTTATCATGCACCTGCACAAGAGTTTCTCTGAAGTATAAACCCCGAGAATTACTTAGTTATGAGGTATGAATGATTTAACTATATCATGATATCCCCCACCCCCTCCAAAAAGTAGTTATTCTGGTTTCATTTCCCATCCGGTGCTCCATATTTTTGCTCACACTTGGACTCATCGTTTGTGTTTCTTGTAAGCATGTTGGAACTTTCTTTTTTTAAAAAAAATTCCCCCTTCATATCTATGCCTTCTTTTTAATTAAATACTTTTATTGGGGGCTCTTACATCTCTTATCACAATCTATACATTCATCCATTGTGTCAAGCACATTTGTACATATGCTGCCATTATCATTTTCAAAGCATTTTCTTACTACTTGAGCCCTTGGTATCAGCTCCTCATCCCCCTCCCCCCTCCCCTGCCCTCCCTCAGGAACCCTTGATAAGTTGTAGATTATTATTTTCATATCTTACATTGTCCTCTGTCACCCTTCACCCACTTTTCTGTTGTTTGTCCCCCTGGGAAGGGGTTATATGCTGATCCTTATGATCAATTCCCTCTTTCTCCCCCCACCCTCCCCTAATCCTCCTGGTATCTCTATTTTCATTGTTGGCCCTGAGGGGTTTATCTATCCTGGATTCCTTGTATGTGGGCTCTTATCTGTAGCAGTGTGAATGTTCTGGTCTAATCCAATTTGTGAGGTGGAATTGAGGTCATGATAGTGGGGGTGGGGGTAAGCATTAAAGAACTAGAGGAAAGCTGTGTGTTTCATCAGTGCTATACTGCACCCTGACTGACTCATCTCTACCTGTGACCCTTTCTTTGATGGTTTTCTAGAGACATTCTCTTTCATCTCATTGGTCAGCATTGTCTTGGAAACATGTATATTTAAAACCATTATTTGCAATTGGAATAAGAGAGAACTATCTCTGATTTTTATGTTGTTAATTATATTAATAACCTTGACACAGAACTCCTTAATTCCAAAAGACATTTTTTAAAAACTTCCAAACAAATAGGTTTTCAGTTGCCTCATTTCAAATTCTGAAGAACAGATGTGACTTCTAGTTTCCATACTGGACAGCAGAAATATAGAACACCTCCATCATTACAAAACACGTTATTGGATCATTGTATAGACCGATCATCCTCCCTGAGACATATGTATAGAGCAGAGATATAAACAAACTGAAGCTCTACAAAATAAGGTCAGGAGAAAGATGCTAGGCATTCAAAGAAAACAGTGTCTACTGCACGTGCTTAAGGATCCCTGGTGGTATAGTGGATTAGAGATGAGCTGCTAGGCACAAGGTCAAAAGTTTGAACCCCCCTGCAATTCTTCAGGAGCCAGATGAGGCTTTCTACTCTCAGATAGATTCATAGCCTCAGACACCCACAGGGGTAATTCTACCCTGTCCTATAATGTAGCTGTGACACAGAATTAACTCCATGGTAGGGAGATTTTGAGGTATGTTCTAACTTATACAGTAAGGAATTGACAATGCCCAAAATGCAAGTAGTTGCATGCAGAGCAGCAAAAAGCTTTGTTGCTTCATTCTCTTAATTTACAGAATATCTTAATTATTGCAATTATCACAGGTGCTTACATTGTAATTTTGTTGGTGTTGTTATTGCAAAGACAGTGTAGTTTATTACTTTAAGAAAGTTTGTTGAATACTGTAAACGGAACTGGGAACAATAATGTTGGATAATGAGTCATAGGTAGTTAAGTGAGGTTCACTGAAATTGGCAAGGCTGGTGAATTAGACAAAACATGCCCCTCACAGAATACTTGCTGTATACACAGTGCCATGTGCAAGGAAAATTACAGCTCCACTAAAGCTTCTAAGATTCTCCCATCCACCTGCCCTGGTTTTGCATTATAAGAAACGTATGCATGAGGGCTCACTCTGAACTAGGGAGAATTTGAAAATACACTTGATAGGCTTTTGGCAGAAGGGTGTTAGAGAAGAGCTAGATCACAGTTTCAATTAAGGAGAATTATTGGTTACCTCAGAGTTACACTTATAGTCACTGTCTTATTGACATAAAGCAGAGAAATCACATAACCTTCTAGGTCTACTACTCTGTTGTACAGTCCAGGGAGAATAGTTCCTGCTCGTTCATTGAAGTATTTAAAAGGTATGCCTAAGCCATTCCAAACTGTGTAGTGCAGACAGGAAAAGAAACCAGACCATTTAAAGGTCAATGCAATTGCTGACAGCACAGTGATGCAATACAATCTGAGGGGTGCATATGAAGACGATACATCATAGCCAGCTGCTTCCTGTCTAGAAACTTTGAAGTTATCTTTGATTTATTAAAAAAAAATCTTCCTTTGATCTCCAGTTGTTCTCCTTTGTAATATCTCCGGGAATCACTTCTTGCTTGTGAGAAGTGAAGCAGGCACACGCACGCACATCTTCAATTCATCTTTATTATGCTATTTACTCATTCCTAGAGTATTTTTCCCTTGGGAGTCTCCAAGATTTTGGCTAGACCGATGGTTCTCCATCTTCCTAATGCCGCAATCCTTTAACACAGTTCCTCATGTTATGATGACCCCAACCATAAAATTATATTTGTTGCTACTTCATCACTTTGCTACTGTTATGAATCGGGCGATCCCTGTGAAAGGGTCGTTTGACCCCCAAAGGGGTCGTGACGCACAGGTTAAGAATTGCTGGCCTAGACGATGAAACATTGGGTTCAAACATGCGATTGTCAGAATGGTGCAGGGCCGAGCAGTCAGTATTTCTTTCTGTTACACATAGGGTCACTGTGAGCTGAAAGAGGTTCCATAGTGCCTAAGAGCAAAAATGAAACTACCCTGATGTGCTGCTAGCCGTATATTCCCTCCTCTCACTCCATTCATGAGCTTTTCCTTACTTTCTGAACATAATCAGCTAATTCCTTGACTCCCTATCTCAGTTTTTAACGCCCACCCGATTACAAACAAAACACCCAAACTCACTGCCACTGACTCCATTCCGACTCACAGTGACCTTACAGGATGGGGTAGAACCGACCTGGGGGGTTTCTGAGATTGAAACTCCTCATGGGAGTAGAAAGCCTCACTGCCGCCCCCAGGCTCCTCACCTTGCTACAGGCCCGTTCAAATGGTGTCGTCTCTAATTTCCATTATAATCTTTTATCTCTGGAACAGCTGTGCCATCTATCTCTAGTAGCACGTGATTTACCAGTTAGTTGTTCTCTAGTTGTTTAATGCTGGCTAATTTGTCAAATTGAACCTGGGAATGGCATTATTATTATTATTTTTTAAAACATTTTATTAGGGGCTCATACAACTCATCACAATCCATATACACATCAATTGTGTAAAGCGCATTTGTACTTCATTCTCAAACAAAATGCCGCATTTGTACTTCATTCTCAAAACATTTTCTCTCCACTTAAACCCCCGACATTAGGTCCTCATTTTTCCCCTCCCTCCCTGCTCCCCCCTCCCTCATAAGCCCTTGATAGTTTATAAATTATTATTTTGTCATATCTTGCCCTGTCTGACGTCTCCCCTCTCCCACTTTTCTGTTGTCTGTCCCCCTGGGAGGAGGTCACATATAGTCCCTTGTAATCGGTTCCCTCCTTCCTACCCACTCTCCCTCCACCCTCCCTGTTTCACCACTCACACCACTCGTCCTGCAGGGCTCATTTGCCCTGGATTCCCTGTATTTTCAGTTCCTATCTGTACCAGTGTACATCCTCTGTTCTAGCCAGACTTGCAAGGTCGAATTCTAGTCATGTTAGTGGGAGTGGGGAGGAAACATTTAGGAACTAGAGGAAAGTTGTATTTCTCATCGTTGTTACATCGCACCCTGACTGGCTCATCTCCTCCCTGAGACCCCTCTGCAAGGGGATCTCCAGTGGCCTACTAATGGGCTTTGGGTCTCCACTCCGCACTCCCCCCATCATTCACTATGGTAAGATTTTTTGTTCTGATGATGCCTTATACCTGATCTCTTCGACACCTCGTGGTTGCATAGGCTGGTGTGCTTCTGCCATGTGGGCTTTGTTGCTTCTGAGCTTGATGGCCGCTTGATTACCTTCAAGCCTTTAAGACCCCAGATGCTATACTTTTTGATAGCCGGGCACCATCAGCTTTCTTTGCCACATTTGCTTATGCACCCATTTGTCTTCAGTGATCCCTTCGACACCTCATGATCACACAGGCTGATATGTTGTTCCATGTGGGCTTTGTTGCTTCTGAGCTAGATGACCGCTTGTTTACCTTTAAACTTTAAGACCCCAGACGCTATATCTTTTGATAGCCGGGCACCATCAGCTTTCTTCACCACATTTGCTTATATTATTATTATTATTTTTATGCAACTACTTTACCTAGAACAGTGCTAGCCAGTGTTTGCATGATGAAATATTTGAGCAGTATAATGAATGGAGTATAATTCAAGCTTATATTATGTTCAATAATAAGGCATAACAAAAATAAAATAATGTATCCTGGAGGCTACCTTTAACCTACTCAACTAGGATCTCTTGAGTATTAATCCATAGTCTATATATTTTACCAAGCTTCTTCAAAGCTTTATCAAGCTTCTTGATATATTAGTCTAGAAACTAGTATCTTGGAATTACTGCATGGACTTCTTCCCATTTTTGATCACTCATTCCTTCACAAGAGTTCTGATATTTTATTTATAAATATTTAGTAATGAGCCCTGATGGCATATGTGTTGAGCTGATAAAAGTCAGCAATTGGAAACCACCATATGCTCCATTGGAGAAAGACAGGCTTTCTACTTCAAAAATTATAATTTTGGCAACTCACAGGGGGTGGTTCTACCCTGTGCTCAAGGTCATTATGACTCATAATCTACTCATGGGCAGTGAGTCATGTTCATATTGTGAAGCCCTGGTCGTGTTGTGTGATAAGCCCTGGGTTACTAACTACCAGGCCACAGCTTTCAACCCACCAGCCACTCTGGAAGGCAGGTAAGGCTATCTGCACCTTTGAAGATTTATAGTCTCAGAAACCTCATGTAGAGTCTCAGAATCAACTTGATGGCAGTGGGGTGTTTATATTATCATTACTTTGCACAAAGCTCCCTGAATTTCTTATCTGGATTATAGTTAAAATATTGTATTTCATCATTTCTCATCAGGCTCCTTTGCAATACATCTCCATACACTCTCATGTCAGTGTTTGTATTTGAAAATGACAGTTTATTGTGCTACTTATGCAGAAAAGAAATCCAAGTTCCGTTATACAGTTTTAAAGTTGTTCAAGATATAATCTCTGCCACTATTGCCACTACTACCTCTGCTTCTATCCAACAGAACGACTCCAATAATTTTTCAAGACTCTCCGTCTAGTAGAAACATAGACAAATAAAATCTCATTGAACAATAATACCCCGAGGAGCTGTCTACAAGGTTACTCTGAGTTGGAATCAACGGGACTGCAAGGGCTTTGCCGTTGTTTTGCTCTGGAATGAATGCAGAGCCCGGGGAGGGCATGATTAGGAGCTTGGCTGCCAACCAACTGTTGTGTTTAGAATTCACCCAGCAAGCAGCTCGGGGAGTGAGACTTGGTGACCTGCTTTTGCAGAAAGATGACAGCCCAGAAAGCACTGTGTTGCAGTTCTCCTCAGGACATACAGTTCAATGAGTTGAAAATCAGTCCAGGCACAGGTCACACACAGTACTCCGGAATGGAAACTTGTTTGCCAGAACTGGATTAAATATTTTACATGAATGATCATTCTTAATCTTCACAACGGCACCACGGAAGCCTGACATTAGAACCCAACTCTTTGTCGTCTGGAATCCATATTCTTAACCGCTGTGTTAAAAGAAAGACCAAGGAGTATCTCAACCCTAACATAGGAAACACCAAGAATTACTCCAATTAGAGTCTTCTGGATTAATAGGGAAGGAAATAAAATTAAATTAAATAAGGTTTCCATTTCCCTACAACCCTTCATTATGTTGCACTGTCGTTACCATCTGACTTGTTGTGCATAGTTCTCTTCTCTGACTGCCATCGAGGTTTTGTCTGACTCCTAGAGACCGTACAAGGGCGGAGTAACTCTTCCATGGTTGGAAAGCTTCATTTTTCTCCTCCATTGCTGCTGGTGGTTTCAACCTGCTGAACTCGGGGTTAGCAGACCAATGCATAACCACTGTGCTACCAGGGCTGGTACGAAATTCAAATTGAAAAGTAAGTTTAATGCCCATTAAAGGAATATATCTACTTAGTTTATTTTTCATTATCAAAATGGTCTAGATGCTAACAGATTTATAAAACATAAATATGAACTAATATTATTTGAAAATTAAATTAACTTAGTATATAATTTAAAACTTTATTTAATGTAATTTTTGAGTTCTAATTTCAAACAAATGAAAAATGGTTTATGTTTTCATTTGAATATTAAGCTTCTCTAATCGATTAAATTACCTTTCTTAGTTAATCTATGTTGAAATTTGCATAGTAGGTTAATTTATTAAGTTGAGGTGAAATCAATATAAATTTGATGATTGATGATATGTGAAGCTATGAATGAGAATATATGGTTTCAAATAAATGGAAGCATGTACTGATTAATGGATAAGAATGAGGCCCCAAATAAACTTGCCAGGTCTGTAGTACAATATGATGAGCTTCAAAGTATGATTGACGCATACACTTCACTAACATGTGTTCATCAATATTAACTTCAGAGCTAATATAATTTATAGAAGACAAATAAATGCAATATTCTTATAATAAGGGAAAGGGAAGTTGTATCCAATATATTTTCTACTACTAGCAAAGGAATTGAGGGTAATAGCATTCTCTCTCTAAGGGAAATTGTTTAAAGGTCCACTTGTTTAGGAGAACAACGTTACTATAGTCACGATCATCTCTGCTGACCTCTTGGGCTCACCTTCATAACATTTTTTGGTTATTTTCTTAATTTTATTACCATTGTTTATGGAATGTGTATAGACATTTTGATATTAGGAAGGCTTAAGATTTACTTATAAAATCACATCATTTAACTTAATAAATAACACAGAGTATGTTGCTGGTAATGTTTATAAAGACACAGATTATCTTGAAGGACTTTTATAGTTCAATATAAACCAAAATATGAGAAATCAGAGGAATTTATCTTTAGATATTGGTTGCTCAAAACATTAGTTGTGATAGTTAGATTTGGGTAGGCAAGAAAATGTAATCATGAAATCGAAATATATTTACAATTATCACACTAGCTGCAATATAAAAACTAAGATATACCAAGAGAAAATTACAGGTTCCTGCAAAAAAAACTGCTAAATATAAAACTTGAAACGTTAGAAGTAAAAATTATCAAAAATGTAATGGAATGCATATAGATCAATATTCTAGGCATTAGTGGTCTGTGAGAGTCAAAATAAGACCTTGAATCTATCCGACTTGAATTTCAAGAATTTGAAGTTCAGATTTGATGCATTGAATACTAATGACAGTAGACCAGATGAGCTGCGGGAGGACATCAAGAACATTATACATGAAGAAAGCAAACGTTAATTTATAAGGTAGGATTTAACGAAAAGATCAACATGGATGTCAGAAGAGACCCTGAAATGTTCTTAATCATAGAGTAGCTAAAGCAAATGGAAGAAATGATGAAGTCAAAGGAATAAATAGAAAAATTCAAACGGCAGTTTGAGAAAACAAAATAAAATGCAATATTATTTATAATGAAATGTTCAAAGATCTACAGTTAAAAAAATAAAAAGAGAGGAACATACTCAACATATAAACTGAAAGAATTAAAGAAAAAAATCACTTCTGTAGAGACATAAACCATATGCTCCCTCTGGGTGGATTAGTGTCCTACTTCCCTAGTGCCATCGTCTCCCTATTTTTTCCCTCCCTTTTCTCCCCTCCCACCCTTCCTCTTGTTTGTGTTGGAATGACATGTATGTCCTTGGATTTGGTCTGTCCCCCACCCAATTGCCTGTACCTCACCCTGCAAAGCATGGAGTCAGTGGCTTTTCTTCTATGCCTACTGTGCTGATTATACTTACCTCCGTGGACTCATGTTGTTCTTGTCCTTTTCTGATTGACTAACTTTGCTTAGCATAATTTCCTCCAACTCTTCCATGAGATGATGGGCTTCTTGTATCATCAGTGCTTTTCAGTGATGCGTAGTACTCCATTGTGTGTGTGTATGATAGTTTTCTAATCCACTTGTCTATTGGTGAAAATTTAGGTTATTTCAAATTCTCTGTGATTGTGAATTGCACTGCCATAAGCATTGGGGCACTGATGACTATTTCTTACCTCTTCTGGGTATATGCCCAGTAGAGGGATTGCTGGGTCATAGAGTAACTCAATTTCTATTTGCTTTAAATATCACCAGATGGCTTTCCACTAGCAGTGGAGGAGAGTTCCTATCTCGCCACATCTCCTCCAACATCTGTTGCTCTGATTTTTTTGAACTGGGCTATCCTAAGGATGTTGTGTGGTATCTCATAGTTGTTTTAATTTGTGAGTGCAGACCCCATCAATGGTGTGCCAAACCTTGAGGGCAGCATAACCACATGGAGCAACACCTGAACAGAGAGGTGTAGTGGACCAGCCCCAATCAGAGACAAACTGAATCTCTCACTAGAAATATGTGCTAGAGAGGACAACATTAAACCTGTAGGTTGTGGGGGAGGGGCAACTTGCTATGTCCATACAGAAGCAAACGAAGAAGGAAAAAGAGAGAGTGAGGGACTAGACCCCATACTGACACACCAAGCCCTGAGAATGACATCCCTGAATGGTGCTTCTAAGGCACAGAGAGGACTGTAGAGCTGACAACAGCTTAAGACATGATGTCCCCTCAGTGGAGCATCCGGCAACAGAGGACAAGACAGTGGACACATAGCGGGGAGTGTGTCTGGTCTGACCACCCCCACAGTGGGGTGAACCAAGAAGGGAACAAAAGAGACCAGCAACAGGAGCCAAGCCAAGTCACAAAACCTCTGAGGAGCACGCTAAATAGGCTAGGTGGTGCAGTTCTGGGAAGTGCTCAGGACCAGTGGGGAGATAGTCATAAAGGTCAGAGGACAGACTTGGAAGTTTTTATGTTTTTCCTTTTTTCCCTCTCTTTTTATTCAATTTTTTTTTCTTTTTGTTTTGTCCCTATTATTGTTGTTTTGCCTAAAAACATAAGATAGGCAAGGGAAGCAACAGGAGAAAGCAACAGGACCAAAGGTTCCAGGGGGACCTGGAGGGAGGAGGAGGTGGAGGAAAGGAGCAGTAAGCAAACAATGTCATAGACAGGGGAACAACTAGGAAATTAAAAGCAGCAACAAGGAGGACATAGAGATCTCAATGGTGTTGGAGCAATAGCAATCTAACAGAAGAATTATTAAGAGGCAGAAAGGTGAGCATGATGGGGGGGGGGCAGGAGAAATGTAACAGGAAACAGAGGAAAGATCTAGGAAGCAAAGCTATGGATAGAGGTATAAACATAGGTGTGTACTTATGTAAATATATTAATTCATAAAAATAGAGGTATTTGCCTATGTACGCATATTTATATGGCAATACATTGAGGAAATCAATAGACTTTGGGCCTCTGCTCAAGTCCTCCCTCAACACATGAGCACCTTGTTCTAACCTGGCATTCTGTGTTACCCTCCCTACAGGATCATTGAAGACAAAATGGGTGCATAAGCAAATGTGGTGAAGAAAGATGATGGTGCCTGGCTATCAAAAGATATAGTGTCTGGGGTCTTAAAGACTGGAAGTTAAACAATTGGCCATCTAGCAGAAAAGCAACAAGTTCACATGGAAGAAGCACACCAGCTTGTGCGATCATGTGGTATTGAGGGAATTAGGTTACAGGCACCAGAAGACCCAAAACAAAACAAAAAATCATATTGTTGGGAATGAGGGCAGTTGGAGCAGAGACCCAAAACCAATCTGTAGAAAATAGGACACCCCCTCACGAAGGGTCATAAGGAAGGGATGAGCTGACCAGGGTGCAGTGTAGCACCAATGAAACACACAATATTCCTCTGGTTCTTTGAGGCTTCCTCACTGCCCCCCCCACCCCCATCCCATGGAGTAGTGATACCAGGAGGGTAGGAAGAAGGTGAAAGGAGGAGGGGCAAAAGGGGGAACCAATCACAATGATAGATGCATAATTTACCTCTTCCTCCCCCAAAGGGATGAACAATAGAAATGTGGGTAAAGGGAGACAATGATCGGTGTCAGATATGAAAACAATAATAATTTATAATTTATCAAGGGGTCATGAGGGTGGAAGGGTGGGGAGGGAGTAAAAAAAGAGGATCTGATACCAAGGGCTCAAATAGAAAGTAAATGTTTAGAAAATGATGATGGCAACATATGTAAAAATATGCTTGATACAATTGATGTATGGAATTTTATAAGGACTTTCAGAGTCCCCAATAAAATTATTTTAAAAAGAAAAGTTCAAACCTTGAGTTACAATATTGAAAGATTCTGTGGGTGAGATACTGAATGATGCAGGAAGCATCAAGAAAAGATGGGGAGAACCATTATACCAAAAAAGAGCGAGGAGGCCTTCTACCACTTTAGGAGCAGCGTATGAACAGGAACCAATGGTGCTGAAGGAGCACGTTCAAGCTGCACTGAAAGCATTGTCTAAAGCAAGTCTCCAGGAATTGATGGAATGCCCATGAAAATGTTTCAGCAAGCTGATGAACCATCGGAAGCACTCACTCGTCTATGCCAGGAAATTTGGAGATGGCTATTTGGCCAAATGACTACAAGAGATAAATATTTGTACCCCTTCCAAAGAAAGGTTACCTAATAGAATGCTCAGATTATAGAACAATATCCTTGATAACTTTACTTGATAACAAGTAAAGTTTTGCTCCGGATCATCCAACAGCAGTTGTAAAAACACATTGACAGGGAGCTGGCAGAGTTGCAAGCCAGATTCAGGAAAGGAAGTGAAAGAAGGGATATTACTGTTGATTCAGAAGTATCTTGGTTGAAAGAAGAAAATACCAGAGAGATCATTATTTGTGCTTTATTTACTATGCCAACGCATTTGACTGTGTGGCTGGTAATAAACTCTGGATAGCCCTTAGAAGAAGGAGGATTCTAGAACACCTAGCTGTATTCCTGGGTAACTTATGTATGGATCCAGAAGCAGTTGTTTTCACAAAACCCAAGAATGGTTTACATCAGAAAAGGTGTGCATGAGAGTTGCATCCTCTCACCATACTTAATCAGTGTGCTAACCAAATAATCAAAGAAGCTGGAATATGAGGATTGGAAAATGCAGCATCAGAAGTGGAGGAAGTCTTATTAACAACCTGTGTTATGCATTTGATACAAACAACCTCCTTTTTGGTGGTAAGGAGGACTTGAAGCACTTCCTGATGTGTATCAAGGATTGCAGACTTTGGTATGGATTACAATTAAATGAAAAGAAGATCAAAATCCTCATAACTGCACTAATAGGTACCATCATGGTAAATGGAGAAAGGTTAAAGTTGTCAAGGACATTGTCTTGCTTGGATCCACAATCAATGCTCCTGGAAGCAGCAGTCAAGAGATCAAAAGGTGTGTTGCATTATGTAAACATGCTGCACGATAGATACCTCGTTAGAGAATTTTACATTGAGGACAAAAGTGTGCCTGACCGAAGCCATGGTATTCTCCATTGCATAATAAGCATGTGAAAGTTGAACACTGAATAAGAAAGACCGCAGAGGAATTGATATATTTGAGTGGTGGTGCTGGAGAAGAATGCTGAAATGCCATGGAGTACTAAAAGGACAAACTGATCTGTGTTGGAAGAAGTACAGTCAGAAGTGCAGCCAAAGTGCTCCTTAGCAACGAGGATGGCGAGACTTTGTCTTACATACATTGAACAGGTTGTCAGGAGAGACCAGTCCCTGGAGAAGGACATCATGTTAGGTAATGTAGAGGAGCCATGACAAAGAGGAAGCTGGTGAGGTGTCGGGTTGTTAACTGCAAGGTTGAACTCACAAGTTGCTCAGAGGAAGAAAGATGAGGCTTTTTACTCCCATAAAGACTTACAGTCTCAACCCCCGCTAAGAGCAGTTTTATTTTGTCCTATAGAGTTGCTATGAATCAGAATCAATTGATGGCAGTGAGGAAGACTTCATTTCTTAGCAGAAAATGTCGAACTGCAGATAATTTAAGTAATTGGTATAAAAGAGAACACTTTTTTTTAATGACACTTAACTCTTCTTTATAGTAAATACATTAGTTATCTACTTGCTTGATCATTTGAACCTTTTTTGAGTCTGTAGACCCTTTTTCTTTTAGGAAAGAGAAGGGCATTTGAAGGTGAAAGTGTGATTTCTCTGCTCTTTCAGATTTGCTAACATTCCAACAAAGTGACCTCAGCATTGTTTACTGCTTGAAGGACTTCTTGTTGACTTTGGTGGAAGAGGGGGTCGGGATAGTCATTTTCGGAACCAAAATAGAATAAAATTGGATATAGCTAGATTGCATATACTGTTTTAAGTAACAGTTTGGAGTACTTTTGAAATGGCTGTTTAAAATGTTTTGCAACGAGTCTGAATTTCATGAAGGCAAGTAGTAATCAGACAATGCATTCATGGACACCACAAAGGAGTTTAGGCAGATACACATACTTGTTGAGATAAGAAAAACTGCTGTATAATCTCCATGGTCAAGTAGAAAATTACATCCCAGTCAAAATATGGAGCAGGGCAAAATTTCTCAGCCCTGGCTGCACACTAGAATCCTCTAGCAATCCATATCAGAAACACAGCAGAATGGCATCAAAACCGGGGTGAGATTCAGGCGTTGAGACATGGCTATTTTTAAGACATTCCAGGTGCAGGCTGGACTGAGTACAAAAGTCTGAAGATTTGGAATAAAAGAACAGCATCTTATTGGGCATCTGTACATCTTAAGAGGACTGAATTCCTTTCTTGATTTTATATGATTTAATCTTTGCCATCCACACAGTGAAACAAAAAGGTCTAAAGAGGTCCTGTTGAGCTACCAGTACATGGCTAATTCCTTGCTACATTGAGGGGAAATTCACCCCAAACTTGTTAATGATAATATAGTTCTTCTCCACT
This sequence comes from Echinops telfairi, assembly GCF_000313985.2. NCBI lineage: Eukaryota > Metazoa > Chordata > Mammalia > Afrosoricida > Tenrecidae > Echinops > Echinops telfairi. The sequence goes on along the minus strand of NW_022111324.1, from coordinate 62,661,040 downwards.
CACTCATAACTTTTAAAAAGCAATTTTAGCACATATATTATATTTTCACCCAAGAATTAACTATTGTATCTTGCTGGAATTTGATCTAGAATTTCATTTATATGTCATTTTGACTTTGTATAGGCATTTATTCCTTTCAATGATGTCCAAAGTAAGGACCCATTTTTCATTCATCAAATATTTAATGAGCCCTACATATGCCAGGCACCGTGCTAGCAACTAGGGATACAGTAGTGAAGAAAACAGTAAACAATTCCTACCTTGTACCTTGATGGTTGCCTGGGAGAAGGGGAAGGAGGGTGGGGGAAATGCGGAGTCAGCATCAAGGTGTCAAAGAAAGAGAAAAAGGCCCAAAAGTTGATTGAAGCAATGATCACACAGCCCTTTTTGATATGATTGAACCATTTAATTATGTGATATGTTACTTATAGCTCAATTTTTAAAGAAGGATTTTCTTATCATGTAGAGCTCACATTCAAGAAAAAAACCGTAGTAATTCTTCCTGAATATATGATATTTTTTTGCTTTCCTTTTAAAGTCCAAAAACCCTTCGTTTAGTCCCTTGACTGATGAGATTGTGAGATGGAGACAGGGTCGTACTGGCTTCTCTCTTACTGACATCTCTAATTTCACGTTCTCAGAAAGATCTTTCAGGGAGAATACATTTCTAGAAGGGCATTTTAAAAATTAGAAACAGCATCCTTTTAATTTATACTGTAACTTCACTATACACAGTGAGCAAGAAACTGCTTAAGAGCTAAAAAAAACCTTTATAAAATTCTGGGGCTAATGCAGTTAAATGCGAACTGACATCTTTTGAAGAAAGGTCATGCGATGCTTTAGCTATAGGAGAGGAAATTCTTTCAAGTAGAAACGGGCAAAATACACTATCTAAAATTTATGTGTTCAAGACTCTCCCAGGCATGGTCCATGCAAATCCATGGGAAGAAATGAATAGCCACTTCCATTATGCAGCAGAGCAACTGCATAGTAAAGACGAGTATATCTGAGCAAGGTGGCATCCATGTTAATGGCAGGCAAGATGCTGACATGATTAGAAAGAAAGGAAACAGAGAAGTCACTGACCCAGGTGCCATGTGGCTGGCTTTCTGACATCCGGTGAGGTGTTGGGGTTGAAGTGTAGAAAATGCCTGCTGTGCATCTAGCTGATCTAAAACCTGTGTTTCAGAGTGTAAAATTAAAACAGTAAGGCCAGAGCACTGACTATGGGAGCTTTGTGATGTGAAGGGAAGTTGAACTTCATATAGTAAAACACAAAGTGTGAGAAGTTTGAAGAGGTCAAAGTGAGCCAGAAAAAGTAGCTATACTGGAAATAATGCCTCTGGACTGCAAATTCCTTGAAACTAGACGTCTCATTTTATTTATCTCTGTGTCTCCTCACTTATTACAGTGCATGGAACAAGGGCACTCCACTAACATATGCAGAACTAAAGCCCCCCAAATAGCAATTGTTACAGCAAAAGCAGCAAGAGCCTGCATAGCCTTGACTCTTCAGATGTATGGGTTCTTTCCACCATTTTTAAATAACCTAACCTTCCATCTATGAAATGGCTAACTTGCAGTTAAGAAATGAAAACACTGAGCTAATCTCTATGGTAAATTCTGCCACAAATTTGCCATCTAGGAGCTCCATATAGGGGCTCTTCTGGGTGGCTTTCAAAAGTTATTCTATGTGCCCTGAGTTAGGGAATACATATATTTCATTCTTTAAGGATTTCAAACAGTTTTGGACAAATAAAAGACATTTAAGGCATATTTGTCAAATTAATTAGATGAAGGATGTTGGCTGCTTTTGTTCTGTTTGTCTTTTGTCCTCTCAGCTCAAAATGGTAATCAGAGTGCTTTGGGGGATGGGTGGAGGGATGGAGAGAATGAGTGAAGTTAGAAACGCGGACTTGTTTCCTTTGTCTATTGGAAGTAGTTGATAAAAACCAGTGTCAGACACCCATTGCATGCAACTCAACATGTTAAGTCCCTCTGTAAAAGGAAAAACGAAATAGGGAAACATTTCAAAAAGCCTATGTTTTTTTTTTAAGGCAATGCAAATAAATCCCATGACCATAATTTAATAACTTTATAAAACAAAATGTTTACAGATTAAAAAAAAAGAGAAGTGGTGGTAGTTAGGGATCATGTCAACTGGACACTGCTGGCTAAAGTGGAGGCACACCTGTCAGTCAAGTGGTAGCTTGATGACCCCTCCTTAGGGGTGTGGCCTTTTGTAAAAGAGTTAGGGACTCTGGGAAGTAGTCTCTCTGCTACTTTGTCTACCTGCTTGCTGGAACTCTGCCTGCTTTGAGGGGTGGCCTCTTGTCTTGTGGGCCACCCTTCTCTGATCTGATAACTGCTGGTTTCCTGCCAAGTTTCCACGGACTTTGAAGCCACATGATTCTGTGGATCCAGCTTGTGCGCTTCCTGCTTTTCAGTTCTCCATGCTGCATCCCGGGCACTTGGCCGTGGGAGTCTAAAGAGGGTCTTACGGACTAGCATTGGACTTATGCACTTGAGTTGGACTGGGCTGGGATACCTACGTGATATGTAATTACTTCTTGATATAAAGCTCTTTCTTATACATATCTGATTGGCACTGGATTTGTTTCTCTAGATATCCTGGGCTAACACAACGGGATCGACCAAGTACAGGTAGATCAGCAGACGCTACAGTAAATAGGCTAGTTGAAATAGGAAAGATTGAGCGAGGGAAGACCTCAGTCATAGAAACATCCTGTGAGCCGCATTTTACAGAGGTCAGGAGCCTGAATGAGAAGAGAAGCAGGGCATTGTTTTCCTCGTAGGAGAACTGGATTTTCAAAGGCACAGACGGGCACTGTGTGTAGAAGATGATGAACAGAGGAGTGAGTCTCCCTGGAATGTAAAGATATGTTAGCAAATAAGAAATCGGATCTAATAACCCTAGTAACTGCAACGACATTTCTCCTAAATTAGATTAATGATGGATGGCAACCTTGAGGTAAATTTCAAGTATCATTTCACTGGAAGAAAAACACGAGAAACCTTTCCTAAGCCAGAAAGATTCCCTCCTGACTTCTATACAACAGTGACAGTGACCTCACTTCACAGCCATGCCTCTCAATCACTTTTGATTGCTGTGCCCTTTTCAAAGCCCCTTAATGACTTTTCCTTCAGCGCCGACATGAGGAAAGACTGTGTGCCTATCATTATCAGAGCTCTCGCAATCACACTGTCTGCCAAAGAAGCTAACAGATGCCCCGGTTCTTTCGGAATGAATATGTAGCAGAGACAGAAGCACTATCAAATGCCGCAAAATTGCATTTCACCTGCAACCGTGGAGTGTGTTCCTTTTACTGGGGAAGAAATTATTTTGAATATTGTTTAGAAACTTGCCTGCCTGTCATCACAACTGTGTTTCTTGCCTTCTCCTTCCCCCACACTTATCTTCTTGGCTGTTTACCCAGGATTCGCCTGGTATAACGAAAGAGTCACTGATGCACTCTGCTCTGCTTTCAATATGATTTATCAAGTGCCCTGGTTCCTCGGACCTGAGACTTGACCTCTGCAAGGTGGGGGTCCCAATGCTCTTAGCTGGCTAGACGCTGATTTACTCTCTAACTTGTGGTTCATCATCTGCTCTAGAGGAGTCCCAGTTACAGGCCGTCCACAATACAGAGCATATTGTGGGGGGAAACAGGAGACTGATAATCTATGGAACCAAAGTCAGAGACCGAGAAGTGCTACAGACGGAAAGTCAAGAACTGCAGTTCATGTCTGTCGGTTCACTTTACCCACCACCCACCAGGAATTGAGGATAGTCAGCCTTACTTGCCACCGTGCTTACTCTGGATATGTTGTCCACAGGGACCACGCCCTGGAGAAGGCACAAAGCGTGCTTCACAAAATAAAGGATCACGACCAAAGAGGAAGACCCTCCACAGTTGCTGCAATAATGGCCTCAAATATACCTACTACTTTGAGGATGGCACAGAACCAGACAACTGTTCACCTGTTCACGGTGTCCCAAGAGTCAGAGCCGACTTGTCAATGCCTAACAATGAACAAAGCCTTCAGCGTCTCAAGATCTCACAATGATCTTTGTAAAATGAGAGTTTTGTAGGACATAATTTAAAAATAATATTTCTTCTCTACAATGCTCTGACCTTATTTCTTTTTCCATGGCAAGGAAGCTTGATAGCTTTTATGGCCTTTCTTCTTTGCAGAGAAGTAAATAGGAACCCATAGTGAAAGCTGAAGAATTTTATCAAACAAAATAATGACAAATTTTAAAACCAAACTAAAAATAAATAAAACAAACAATCAAAACAAAGCAAACAAATTCATTGTCATAAAGTCTATTTGGACTGACAGCATCCTATGGACAGAGTAGAATTATTACTGTGGCTTTTCAAAGCTGTGCATCTTTATGGGAGCAGACAGCCTCCTCTTCCTCCCTTGGATGGGCTGGTGGATTCCATCTGCTGACTTTGGAGTTAGCAGCCCAGCCTGTAATCCATACACAAACTCGCTGAGCATACATATTTTCCTGGACGGGATTTGCAATTTTCCACAGAGTCTTTCATGCACCTTTCATGAAGGAGTGGCACATCCAGAAGAGACCTAGGTTCCGAAACAAAGGCCTTGTAAACTGTTCTAAACAGATTAAATTGAGCATGCTCGATATCTCTACAAAGAGACATACCTACAAGCAACAAGGTCAAGCAACACAATGCGCCGTGAAAACGCAGCTGCCGACTTACTCTCTAATTTGCCTTACCTGGAACCTGACTCCACGGTTACTGTCAGGGAAATTGTGGCTTTTCTATTCTGCATCAAATATTTTTAAAAAAGAAAAAACAGTTGTTTACTCAAGCAGCAGCTGAATTCATTACAAAATGGCATCACTAATTATGGAAATTTAGGAAACATGCTTTATTTATTTCTGTTTTCCTCGGTGGTAATTGAGGAGAAACTGGAATGGAAAAATGTGAAACACATAGCTGAAGCAAACCACTCCTAGGAAAGGAAAAATAAATGATGTAGCCTTCCATTCACTGGGGGTGTCTCTCTTTTAGAAAACACACACACACACCTTTGTTAATAAAAGCTTATTTTTAAAAATCTGTTTGTTCCTAATGGGTTTTCAAGTTAAATCTAATGAAGTATGAAGTAACAGGGAACACAAAGCTAACACTTTTAATATTGTCTTATTAGTAATCACATTACAGAGCATGAGCAGAATCAAACACATTTAAGTCTCCACGCTTTCTTTGTCTGTCAAATAAGGACTTGGGATTGATGTACTTCGAATCATTGATGCAAGAAGACAAAATGTGCTAGTAGCTATAAAGGAAAAGAAATACTGACAATATAATGAAAAAATAAGAAATACTGACAAAATAATTAAAAAACAAGAACAAGTTTGCCAACAGTTTGAGTTCTATTCAGTAATGCATTCTTTGGGCTAAGTCAATTGCTGGGCACTTACAACAATGGGCTACGGGCTCAAACTTAAGAACAATTGTGAGGATGGTGCAGGAGCAGACAATGTTTCGTTCCAATGTACACAGGCCTGCTATGAACTGGACCAACTCCCCCGCACCTAACAACAACATCGATTATTCAAAAGACGGGAATGTTTGGGTGTTTTTCACATTACTACTCGATACTTAGGTGGATGCTTTCCAGACATTGCTATGTAGGCGATGCCTTTGCAATGGCAATTCAGAAGTCAAAGAAGACTCAGATATATTTAGAGGATATTGTTTGATTAAATTTAAATGACTATGAGTCAAAAAACAGACTTGATGGCAGTGAGGATTCAATGCTTGAATACTTGATTTAGCTACTTCACTCTGAAAACAAAAATATATAAACTGTACAGTGAAAATTCTCATCCTCGTCTGTCCAGTTCCCAGCCCCACACCCTACACACGTGACTCCTGAAATTTCATTAGTTTTTCACGGAGTTGAGGCAAACTGACCTACATGCTTAGATCATTCCCTTAGTCTTTTCTAAGGTATTTGATTAAGGTGTGGCTTTTTGATGGTTGTAGGTGACAAAAAACCCCTAAACAAACAAGAAGTGCATAGGTAGACAGTGTCTTGTCAGAAATCACAAAAAGAACCCATTTCTTTATAGAATTTTAGCTATAAAACACCACATTCTTATAAAAATGTCTTCTCAGTGTAATCACACGGTTAGACATGACTAACTTAATAGCATAGCAGGAAATTCCTAAATATTTGCACTAAAGTCAATTACTCTGATTGATTTTATTGAAGGTCTGTGGTGTTATGATAATGTTTAGTAATCAGTTCTAATTAGAGGCAGATAACTACGTCAATTCTAGCTGTTGGAAAACCTGCAGCCTACAAGACCCCAAGATTAGAACAGCTTTAGCATTTCTACTCTATGATTTTAAAAAGTGCACACTGGAAATACTATTAACTTTGACAAGGAATGGAACTGAGTCATTGTGTTTTAAGTAGCATGATTTTAGGGGTATAATATGTTGCAGGGATATTTAAGATTGTGCAGAAAGTGTTTCTAGTGCATTTCTTTTAAAACAAGCAACCGTTCAGGCTAACAGTTTGATATGAGAAATTGTCCGATTGCCTTTCTGGACATACTGCATGTTTGATGGTGGAGACTCATACTTCTGTGTGTTCTCGGAGACCGTCTTTTAAAACACAAAACTAAACAAAAACCTAGATAATCAAAACACATGATTAAAACAGGGTTTATTTGACTTGTTAGTGTATATATGTGTATAGATATTTATAAAAATGTAAATGAAAGTTTGCAGAGCAAATTTGTCTTATATTTAACAGTTTGTTTTACGTTATTGGTTATATTTTTGTCAAGGAAAATCCCCATCTCTCCCCCTTGGTTCTCCATCTGTATATGTCCATTGTGCCCCTTCCTCTCTGCTGAGCTTTTTCTTTTTGACAAATGCTGCCCTTTCCCTCTCATCTGGTTGGTTGTCCTGAGGAGTATATTCCGCCCTGGTGTTGGCACTCATTTTATGGGTCTATTTGGCCAAAAGCTGCTCTGGGGGTTGATTCAGTCTCAGGAGTTCAACCTCAAGAGTTCTACCACTCTCAGACAGATTCTTTTGTGATTTTTAAATTTTGTTCTTTTTTCAAATTATTTTGAATTTTTTTTTTCTCCCTCTCTGTCTAGTACCTTATCAGGATGGTTGGTGCCTGGACCCAATCTAATTCTGCTGGCCTCATGGTAGAAGAGGCTGTGTTTCCATGACACATCAGACCTTTGAATCTTCAATTTTCTTAACTCGTTTTGCTGTATACATGGACAGACCAGTAAATGCATCTTAAACTGCCCCTCAATTGGATAATCTGAATACAATGAGATAATCTTCATAAGCATTGGGTAGTTAAACCTGAGGACAGTGGATCAAATTTACCACCTACTCTTGGGAAGAGAGATGAGACAATCAACTTCAATAAAGATTACAGCCCCAGAAACCTTAACGGAGTCATTGTCTCTGTCCTGTGGGCATACTATGAATTGGAAGTGAGTCTGTAACAGGAGATTTTATTTTGGAAACATGACTGATTTAACTATGCTCCATTCTTACGGAGATTAGCTGGCATCAGGTCACTAGGTAGTCTCTGGCCTGGGGGCATGAGGTATTAATTGGCACAAATCTTTTGGTGTAGTCCAGTGATTTCAAACAATAACAAGTACCTGTAATTTTCAGATTTCAAGGAAAATGATATAAACTCTAAATTAGTTTATGGTTAACAGATGTCTTTGGGACAAAAGGAGTTTGCAAAGATTCCTCACCATACCAAACTGAGTCTCAGGTTTTTTTTCACTTTGTTAACAAAAACATGTCTTCAGGTTCAGGTTTGTAAGCCAGAAGAATATGGTTCGTGTCTGTGATGGGTCTGCTTGCTGGAGGTTTCCATTCTCAACATTGCCTAGATGAAAATACCAAGAGTTTCTTTTAAAATAAAAAGTCAAAGTCTTCCAGTTTCTGACTCAAGGGAACTATTTTGGTCCATGTCTCCCGGCTTATTCTACTTTAGAATGTCACTTTAAATTGCTTGTGGAGAAAAGAATAAACATTTTAAGTTTATTTTACCTTATTCCATATTTACTCTTAGAGTTTATGTATTTATCCTTTAAAATTTTTTTTCAGATCAATTTTCTTGATAATTGATTACCTAGATTGCTTTATCTTATATTCTGTACTTTATAGTATTTTATATTTTTCTTATTTATTTCATTTTTCTTTGCTACTCTTGTTTTTTTAATATTATATTTATTTTCTTCTAATTGTTTAGCTTGCATTTCAGCTTGGATTTTAGTCACTTGGTCTTACCATTTAATATTTTATAGGCTTTATTAGTTAACTTTAATTTCATGAGTTTTTGATAATTAAGCAAGAAATTAGAGCAGGAACACCCCCTCCCCAGTTTTACCACATTAGCAAAATAATTAAGTTAATTGCCCATTATATTAAACCTAAAAACTAATAAGACTAACTCAGTAGGTATATGTAGTCTCACCTTTTCTACTTGTGTTTCAAAAATAGCTATTTGAATTAATTGAGCACTTGGAATTGTATTCTTTATCCAGGGTTGCTGGAACAAAGTACTCCAAGGTGAATGAACTTAAGCAATACAAGTGAAGCATGCTTGAAGATACTTGAGGTAGTTTGTTTATTGTGCCAACTTGGATGATAAACACATGTGGGGTTAATTGAAGAGCAGAGGGATAAATGGCTCGGTGAGCCCCACCTTTCTAATTCTCGGGTCTCTTGTTTTCTGATGGTCAGAACAGGGTGCAGCTGCCTTAGCCAGTTCCCTGCTTTAGCTGGCAAGGCTCACTTCCTGCAAGACATCCCTGAGGAGAAGTCACATAGACCTACCCTGATGCAGTCCTGGGTGCTTGAGCACCTGTGTGGAGACCCCTGCCAGTGCTGAGATGATTACATGTTCACTGACTTGGCTTTCCTCCTTCAGTTGGCATCATTGTGTGTGTTTTGTGAGATGGAGGAGGACTTTGTGGCTTGGTGTTAGACATATGGGTTAATGCATTAATGTTGGACTTGTGGGCTTGGGCAGCACTGGGTTGGGATGTTTACTTGATGCACATTTAACCTTTGCATAAAACTCTCTCTTATACTTGAGTTTCTGGGGATTTGTTTCTCTAATGACCCAGAGTAACACAATCCTTCTGCTTCTTCAGGCAACTCAGCACTACAGCCCAACTCCCCAAATCTATTTTATTCAGAAGAAGTCTCTTAATTGTGCCCACCTCCAAGTGTATTTCATTATTTTTAAATTTCCTCCCCAAAGTCAGTCCATTGTGTAAGTGTCTTATCGTTTCAAACATCTATCCTACTTAGGGGGCTAGAATTAATCATTCGGAAGGATATGGTTGTCTAATATAAAGTTATTTTGAATGATGTTGCATGCTAAATCAAAACCAATGCCTAAAGCCAACTTAATTGGAGTGTCTTGCACTTTTATTTTTTTAAAGGAGGAGGTTATTAAAATATTTTATAGACAATCATGCTTTTATTTCCCCATCCTGAGATGAGAAAGAGGAGCCCTAGTGCAGCACTGGCTAAGACCTCCACTGCTAACCCAAAGGTAAGCAGTTCATATCCACGATCTACTCCAATGGTGAAAGATGTGGCAGCTTCTAACCTAAAAGTAAGCAGTTCATATCTACGACCCACTCCAATGGAGAAAGATGTGGTAGCTTGTTTCAGTAAGGATTACTGAAACCCTGGAAGCAATCTACTTTTTCCTTCAGGATCAATGTGCATTGGAATCAATTTTTGGTTTGGAGTGAGATTAAATAATTTGCAGGGCATTTGATGGAAACATGAAAATTCCCTTCCCTGCCACCTCATCCCTGTCATACTAACTGGAACATTACTTTATATGAAGGGGAAAAATAAAAGAAAAAAGTAAAAGTCAAAAAATAAAAATTCTGGCCATATAATTCTCGAGCATGGAAACACCAAACACCAGGTGATTGAATTGAATTGAACTAGTTGCTTTGTATGATATGACCATGTTTACACACCATGCAATTCTAATGTCCAAAACTCATTGCCACTAAGTCAATTCCAGATCATAGTGGTCTGATAGAAGAGAGTAGAAATGCCCCTGTAGGTTTCTATATTAGTCTAGGTACTTCAGAGAAACAAATCCACATAAACTCATGTATAAGAGTGAGTTTTATGTAAAGGGTAAGTGCACATCAAGAAAATATCTCAACCCAGTGCTGCCCAAGCTCACAAATCCAACATTAACCCATTAACCCATATGTCCAACACCAGTCCACAAAGTCCTCCTCCATCTCACAAAACAGACACAACGATGCCAACTGCAAGAGGAAAGCCAAGTCAGTGAATGTGTAAGCATCTCAGCGCTGGCAGGGGTCTCCACGGGTACTCAAGCACCCAGGGCTGCATCAGGGTAGGTCCATGTGGCTTCTCCTTGGGGACGTCTTGCAGGAAGTCAGCCTTGCAAGCTGAAGCAGGGAACTGCTATGGCAGTAGTACCCTGGTGTGATCATCACAAAGCAAGAGAGCTGAGAACTAGAAAGGGGAGGCTCACTCAGCCATTTATCCCTCTGCCCTTCAATTAACCCCACATGTGCTATAAGCCAGGTTGGCACAATAACTAACTCAGTTTCTCATATGGTAAGTCTTTATGGGAGCAGAAAGCGTCATCTGCCTCCCACAGAGCAGCTGGTGTATTGGAATTCTAACTCAGATGAATTTAATTCATATAAAACCAAACACAGTCCCATTGAGTCAATTTTGACTTATAGCAACTCTATAGGACTGGGTTGAACTTCCCTGTGGGTTTTTAAGACTGAAACTTTTTATAGGAGTGGAAAGCCTCTTCTTTCTCCTGAGGAATGGCTGGTGGTTTCAAACTGTTGACCTTGCAGTTTAGCAGCCAAATTAGTAATCACTATACTAACAGGATAGCTACGTTTATTATGTGACTTTCTTTAAAGAAGGCTTAAGGAGTTCTCAACTCATTCCTTATCTGCAGTTCTTTATTTGAGAATACTTGAATGCTGCAAACAATTAATGCACTCAACTAACTAAAGGGTTAGAGATACTAGTGCACAGAAGCAACTTAGAAGAAAAGCCACACAAATTACTCCCCACAAAAATCAGTACTGAAACTCTATGAAGCAAATAGTTCTACTTGACGTAGATGGGGTTATTATGAATTGAAATCAACTTGATGGCAACTGGGTATGGAGTTGAAAGGATGATCTTTCAAATTTTTTTTTTTCACATGAAGCCTATTAACAGATGGCTGAAATCATCAGCCATTAATGGATATCAATGATGTGCCTGGGTTGATTCATTGTCAAGCTTAAACCTGTACCTATTGCAGGGATAACAGTCCCTTGGATATAATTTAACAATGGTGCTGCTGAATAATATCATACTCATATAGAATTTTTCAGTTCCAAAAATGATTTATTAATTATGAAAAAATTTATGAATAAATAGAGATGATATTATTATTACATTTAACCAGGTGACAGTAACCAGCAGTAATAAGGTTAGGGATAGTGGTTCCCTGAGTGTAATCTTTGGGGATGAGACTTCTCCACGTCGGTCCTGCCCAGCTAGCAGCCACCCTATGCTGTAGGAGTCACTCAGAGACAGTGGGCTTTCCCAAGGTGGTTTCCCACGACAGCACTGTCTCCAGCCTTCACTCTCTGAAGGTGCCGTTGTTAGTAGGTGCCATGGAGTCAGTTCCTATAGCAACCTCTGTGCAATAGAGCCAAACATGACCTGCTCCTGCATCCGAACACTCGTTCTCAGGTTAGAACCCATTGAGAAAGCCATTGTAGAAGTCCATCTGCCGAAGAGCTTCCTCTTTTATGCTGCATCGCTCTCAGAGGGCAAATCAAAAAGTGTGTACTCACCTTTTTTGGTTTATTTTTAATCTAGTCTAACATTTTTATGAGGTTATAATGTATGCAATAACACTTACAAACTTCCCAGGCACAATGTTCAGCTCTAATGAATTTTAAAGTGATAAGGAGGCTGTCATATTTGGTGTAGAGCAGTGGTTCTCCACCTTCCTCAGGCCGTGACCCTTTAATACAGTACCTCATGGTGTGGTGACCCCCAACCATCAAATCATTTTTGTTGCTACATCATAACTGTAATGTTGCTACTCTTATAAATCAGGTGATCCCTGTGAAAGGGTCGTTTGACTCCCAAAGGGATCGTGACCTAGAGGTTGAGAAATGCTAATGCAGAGAGTTCCACTATTGGACAATTTTATATACTAGAAAATACCTCAGCATAACGAGGTAAAGCCAGACGTTTTGTAACAGAATAGATCTAAACATTTTAGACATGCTTTATTGTGAATTGAATGAGGGTTTACAGCACAGCTTTACACTCAACAATTCATGCTACATCTCATTCACTGCGCTACCTTCAATGGAGCATCATGTATGCCTCTTTCTCCCTGGCTTTTATGTATACATTCTGCCTTCATTTACATTTTTTATTATCTTCTTATAAGTTTTATTTATTTGTTAAATTTATTTATTTTTACATGTATTATATCATTCCATAGTTCAATCATGTCAAGCAGAATTGTACAACTGCTACTACAATCAGTTTCCAAACATTCTTTTTCTTCCTTGACATTGTCTCCCTTTTAACCATACACCAACACTTCCCTCCCCCACCCCAGCCCCCTGAAACCCTTATTCTACCTATAGGTTCAACAAGCCTGGGTTTTGTACATCGTAACATATAAAAACGAATAACACAACTTCATGAGGATGACCTCCAATGACATAACGCCTCTGAGATCCACCTTAATATGAACAAACAAAACGAAAATACAGAAAATGTGGAAAACCAAATCGAGTCCAGCATGCACCAGAGGTGGGGGTATCAACTGACAATATTGTAACTGGTCAAGGCAGATTTATGTCTTTGATTTTCTATACTCATCTCTCCAATGAACTCTGTTTAGGAACCACTTGACCACCATTCCTCAATTGTGGAAAGAGGGAATTCACTGGAGGCTACTTTCCTACGCAGTTCCCACAACGTACTCGTGGCCTCCTACTGTCATCTATAACCTTCTGCAAACCAGATTCTCACGGTTTTGGCTCTGAGACTAATTCTTCCTTCAATTTCAGATTGTATGATTTACAGTCCTTGGTGACTGATGATGGTGTGCTTCTTCCATGTGGACTTAGTTGACATCTCAGTTAGAGGGCTGGTTGGTGACAGGCCTTTAAGTCTCCAGATGCTATTTTATTGGATAGCCAGGCCCCATCTAATTTCTTTGCAACATTTTGCTATAGCAGCCGTGTCTCCTGCATTCCCTTCCTGAGGGTGAGTCTCAAGCAGGGCCGTGCTGTGGGAACAAATGCTTCTTAAGTTGGAGCTAGGGTTTGGTGCATTCTTCCTTTTCTCCTAATCATCGGGAACTCTGTCTTGGGTCTAGTTGACGCTTTCATCACAGACTATTGATAGATGGTAAAAGATCTTCAGTGAGATGTAACAACTGAAAATATCAATGACTAATTGAAACTTGGAGTGTGGCACTATGAATCTAGGAAAATTGGAACTTGTTAAAAATGAAATGAAATACATAAACATTGAGATTGGGCACTTTGATTCGAAAACCATATGGTTAACTATGCTGGGAATGACATAATCAAGAGGAATGGGTTTTCATTCATCATCAAAAAGGAAAATTTAAGATTTATTACTCAAACTCAGGCACGAACCAATAAGGCTAGTGATGCACAAATTGAAGAAGTCTTCCACCTGAAGCTGATCAAACATGCAAACAAAATGCATCCATAATATTGACAACTGGAATCCCACAGCTGGAAACGAAGAGGAAGGAAGAGTAGTTGGAAAAGTTGGTCTTGGTGATGGAAACAACCCCAGAGATCACGTGATAGAATTTTGTAAGACTAATTTCCACAGCATCTCCTTCTTTGAATAAAAATGCTAAAAGATAAACGCATTTCTTCCAAGGCTGATAACAGACAATATCTTCTAAATTTTCTGAAACGGAGAGGCTTATATACATCCAGGCCCACTGACCTTGAATGGACCGGGGACAACAACAGCAGTTGCAGGATTCAGACTCATAGCAGCCTGAAACCCAACTGAAAGGGCAGCACACCCAAGTTGTGTACGGTCTAGTTACTTTGGGATACGAAGAGTGTAAGAATAATTCTTTTTATTCAAAGAAGGAGATGCTGTGGAAATTAGTCTTACAAAATTCTATCACGTGATCTCTGGGGTTGTTTCCATCACCAAGACCATCTTTTCCAACTACTCTTCCTTCCTCTTCCTTGGCCATGGTGCTAGCTGCTCCCTTTCTGCCCAAGACCTGAATACTGACCACTCGGAATCGTTTCTAAGTCTTAGCACTGGAATGGATTCCCGTATTGTGGATATTCCTCTTCTGCGAGGCTGACTATATCCTCACTTCTTTCTCCTCACTGTCTAAAGAGAGTCCCGCTATCAGTTTCATCAGTCAAAGTTCTGAACTCACTCAATGACCAAGAAAAAGGGATAGCTTTATGCCAGGACTCAAGCTAACACCGGTTTCTTCCTATGTCTGCCTTGCACAGTGCTGTCTTTGCCGTGCTGCCTCTGTTCTTGCCTTTGCTACTTCCGCTCCTGCAACCACATTTGACAAGAACCCCAGGTTCCTCATTCCCCAGAAGAGTAAGCTTGGGCTGAACTCATCTTCCTTTGGAACGAAGTGCCTTTTCTGAAATTGTTTATCCCCCCTGCTGCCATCTCCTTGGGTGAGCTCTCTTTTATGATCCTCTTGGATGGTTCAGTTTTAATCCAAAGCATGTTTCTTCACATTTGGTCACGCATAGACACGTTGGTTCCATTACCTTTTCTCCCTTATCCATTATCATGTATCGAATTTCCCACCCATCAAACTAAGCATCACAGTTTAGTTGTTGTTTAATTGTTGTCAGTTGCTGTCAAGTCAGTTCCGACTCATAATGACCCTATGTACAACAGAGCAAAATACCCTCTGGTCGTGTGTCACCTTCACGATGGTTCTTATGCTTGTGTCCTTGTTGCAGCCATTGAGTCAATCCATCTGATGGTGAGTTACCATCTGACTCCTGGCCATCCAATGCACGCCGAGTAGAGGGGCTCCATCGGGTTGTCAAGGCGATGACATTTCAGAAGCAGATCACCAGACCCGTTCTCAAGGGAATTTTGGATGGGTTCTCACCTCGAACCTTTTGGCGAGTGTTCCATTGCTCAACAGTTTGCGTCACATAGACTTAGTTCTTCTCGTTAGTTGCTCTTGCATTAGCTCTGACAGTGAGCTCACATATTACAGAATAAAGTGGTGTCAGTGTTGCATAATCTTCATTCACATTCTTGAGCTCATCTTTGTAGCCATAGTCTCAGTTCATCTCCTTGAGGATGTCCTTCACTCTGAGAATGCTTCCCTGTTCTAAACATGACGCTTGGTTCTAGCTCTCAGTCACTGCTAATTACACATCCAAAGTAAAGGAACCAATTTATCGGGGGGAAAATAGAATGGATATTTTCAGGTATTTCTTTTCATGTTGAGGCATGCTCCATCAGCAACTGAAAGTCCTCAAAGCTTTATTTTATCACATCATTAACTGACTTGCTTTGGGCTGCTAACTCTAAGTTCAAAAGTTTGAATCCACTAGCCACTCCAGGATTGGAGAAAAGATTATTAGCGACCTGTGGCCTGTGGATGACACACTTTGCTTGCTGAAAGTAAGAAGGACTTGAGGTACTTGCTGATGAAGAGCAAGGATTTCAACCTTTTTTATGAATTAGAACTCAATGTAAAGAACACCCAAATTCTCACAACTGGACCAACAGGTCACATTATGATAAATGACGAAAATATTAAAGTCGTCAAGAATTTCACCTTGTATGGATCCACTATCAATGCTCCTGGAGGTAAATCTGCTGCACAAGACCTCTTTACGATATTGGAATATGAGGATGTTATTTTGGGGACTGACCCAAGCCATGGTATTTTCAATTACCTCATGAGCATGCGAAATTTTGACATTACCTAAGGAAGGTGAAAGAAAAATTGATGTCATTTGAATTATGGTGATGGTGATGAATTCTGAAAGTACCAGGGACTACCAAAAGAACAAACAAATCTGTCTCATAAGAAGTACAACCAGAGTAAGTACAGCAAGAATGTTAAGATATTGTCTTTCATACTTTGGACTTCTTGACAGGAGAAGCCAGTTTCTGAAGAAGGACGTCATCCTTGATAGAGTAGAGGGGCAGCAAAGAAGAAGGTTTTTGCAAGATGGATTTACACAGTTACTGCAACAATGGGCTCAAACGTAAGAAACATTGATCAGGAACAGGCAGTGTTTTTGTCTGTTGTCTCTGCGGTTGCTATAAGTTGGACTTGACTCAACAGCACCTAACCACACAGCATCAAGAACAAAGTTGCTATGAGTCAGAATTGACTATGTGGCAGTTGTCAGGAGCCCTGGTGCCACAGTACATTTTGTATTGGGCTTCTAACCACAAGGTCAGCAGTTCTTTCCTGCCAGTTGCTCTTTGGGAGAAAGATGAGGTTTTCTGCTCCTATAAAGATTGACAACCTTGGAAACTCAAAGGAGCAGTCTACTCTGTCCTATAGATTTTCTGTGAATCAAAATAGATTTGACAGCAGTGTGTTTAGTTTTTTGGTTGGTCAACTTTGACTAGGCAGCTCTTCCCTGGTCATAGTCTGAAATGCCTCCCAACCGTGGGGACTTATCTTCTGACACTATCCTTGACAATGTTCCTATGCTATTCATAAGACTTTCAGTGATTAATTGCTCAAAGTGAACAACCTACTCCTTCTTTGCAGTCATTATTAGTCTGGAAGCTCCGTTGATACCTGTTCAACATGTATGATCCTGCTGATATTTGAAATGCAAGTGGCCTACTTACTAGCAACACAGCAACCTATACAACATCACAGTACATTAGACAGGTGGACAAGTGGTAGAAACTATATTTTATAGAGACTCATGTATTGAGTCTTAACCAGGAAGGGGAACATAACAAAGAGGAAGTGCTGAAATCCTGTTGGGGACTGAGCATGATAGTGGGACAGGAGGAGAATCAAGGGAAATAGAGGAAAGAGCTGGGAGGTAAAGGGCATTTATAGAGCTCTAGATAAAGACGTACATATGCAAATATAT
>NW_022111324.1:62619439-62642672 GCF_000313985.2 Echinops telfairi | reverse complement strand
AGAAACGATGTACAAATACGCTTTACACAATTGATGTGTGTATGGATTGGGATAACAGTTGTATGAGCCCCTAAGAAAATGTTAAAAAAAAAAAATCCTTAAAAAAAAAAAAAGATAAAATTGAATCATCCAAATGAATGCAACTGCTGGTGTGTGGCCATAAAGAACTTATGGCCACTTGGCTAATACAGAACACAGAAAACAAAGGAAATTGTCACAAAACAATGATTGGCAGTATATCAATTCATCATTGTCTCAGGTAGGACCACAGAAGGAAAGTGACCATGATTGGACATGTACACTAATACTGGTTCGAAAATGTTTACAGCATTAGTTCTAATGCCCTCCAACCATCTTTGTCTACAGAGTCTGACTCATGGCCATGAAGTTCTGGAAGTCTGATTTTCAATAAGGACACACCCAGGCAAGTGCCCTAAAGGTGAGATTTTCACTCCCTGGGCTGGCTGCTACACTTTGCAAGAGAACAGGTTCTGATTCTTAATGACCCTCTAGGACAGAGTACAACTGTCCCTTAGAATTTCCAGGGCTATGAATCTTTCCGCGAGCAGACGGCTTTACTTTTCTCCAGTGGAGCAGCTGATGGGTTCATTTAATGATGGGCCCACCACACTGGGCAGGCTAGGGGAGGTGCAATTTACTTTCAAACACACTCTGCCTGAAGGCAAAGCTTTTTACATGACTGGTTAATGGCCAGAAAGAAATCAAATCAAAGCTGAATTTATATCAAGACTGAAAATGGAATTAAAGATCTTACAGTAAACTGCAGCTCTCAGCAAACTAAGTGCTTAGAATTTGAAATCTAATAGAATATCAACACGCCAGGCACCATACTGCAAGTTGACAGATGGGTAGTAGAAACAATCCTAGCCCCAAACTGTTAGATTGTTTTATTGTTGGCTGTTGTCTTTGCTTTAGTGGCAAGGGAAGAAATAAAATGGTCTCTCAGTATTTAATTGACAATGTTCTGAATTACTCTGGGTTTATCTGAAAAGAAGACATAGAAGAGAGCCTCTAAATTAAATTTAGAGTAATCCAGGAGTAGTGTAATAGTTATTTATTATTGTATTAGAAACCACTTCAGAATGTTTCCATCAAACAACAACAAGTTAGCATGAAACTGCAATTGGGGTAGGGCTCACAAAGGAGAGCCTGGTTGCCACAGTATTTGGGGCTCCAACTTGACGACTCAAAAGCTGTGTGTAACTTAATGGGTGGGGGCTAGAATAATCTAAATAGTATATTCAGTCATCTATCTCACAGCAGATTCTGGCTGACAGCCTGGCCTAGCCACTGGAGCATTCACACGTATCCTTTCCTCGGGATTCTGCAGTGCGTGATGACGGCGTTCCATGATGACGCACCCTGAGAAAACCAGCTGTTAATTGTTGAATGATCTATCACTAATGTCTCCTACTTTGACTTTAATCTTACTCAAGCACCAGTGGAGGGAACATTCTAAGTGAGAAGAGCCATTGTTACGGTGAAATTTGGAGTGATAGCTATGAGATGTTTTAAAAATAATGTTTAAATGGCTAATGGAGAATTACCATCAGTAGCATACAATATCTTTCAGAAAATAGAGGAGGGGGAAACACGTTCTATTTTTTTTTAATGAAACTAGTATTGCCAAGATACCAAAACCACAGGAAACATTTGAAAAATTCAGTACCGATTAATAACAGAAATTTGAAATAGAGCAGAATTTTCTCACATCTATAAAAGCTTGGTGTTAATATCACGCTTGTTGAATGAATTACTGGATGCTTCTTGCTAACATAGAAGATAAGGCAAGGATGAAATTCAGCTGGGCAAGAAGACAAACAAAAGAAAACAAAGCAAAACACCACCACCAACAAGAGCCCAAAAACATAAAAAGTGTACCTCTGGTGCACATGATGTGATGGTTTACATAGAAAATCTCAATGAATCTGCAGAAATAAAACATATAGAATCCTATGTGAATTCACCAAATTTGAAGGATACCAGATAAGCATAAAACTAATAATATATTCTATATACATAATTAGGATATAGACAAAAAATTTTAAACACATGCAAAACAATCATTGAAAAATATGACTTTTGGGTTAACTCAAAAAAATATGTCAAATTCAGCTTCTGTGCTGAAAACTACACAATGTTGCTGCAACACAAAGACCATCTTTTTAAAAACGGGAGACACCTCATGTTCTTGAACGGAAGATGGCACACAGCAAAGATGTCAGTTTTCCCCAACTCGTCAAAAAGGTTTAACTTAATTTCTATCAAAATCCCAGCAAGAAGCTTGTAATAAATCATGAAAATATTTTAAATGCTTATGAATAGAGGCACTCGAATATATACAACAAATTTCCAAAGAACCAAACGGATGTACTGGGAGAAATTAATGTTACCTAACGTCAAAGGTAAGCATCTAGTTATTGTACACAATGCCATATGGTATTTCAGAAGAAACGATTCCTAGATCAGTGGAATAAAATATGCAACCCAGAAAAAGACCTACATAAATCTGTACAATTAATTTTTGAGAAAGGTGAGAAAGCAACTTTATATATATATATATATATATATATAATAATCTTCTTAATGGAGCAAGTAGATGTCCATAAGGAAAAACAAAACAAAAATCTCTAAATTAAGTCTCATATTTTATAAATAAATTAAATGTTTTTTTAAAAGATTATGGGACAAAGTAGTTAGAATTCAGGCTAAGCAATGAGTTCATAGACTTAACAGTGAAAGAAAAATCATAAAAGGGAAAATTGATATTAAGCTTGATCAAAATGAAACACTTAAAAATTATTCATCTCTTAATAACACCATTACGAGTTTACAAAGATAAGCTACCCACTGAGAGGCAATATTTACAATCTAATTAACGTATATTTTATGTCCAAGAAACTGGTGTACTACACTTTCCTATATAACTCAACGTTTTTAAGCTTATTGTTTGGTCTACTTAAAGTAATTCCATTTTTAAAGCTCTGTTTATCTCTTCAAAGATGGAGTTCATCTACATCCTCTCAGCAGTTTTTCTTGATCCCTATAAGCTAATTTACACTCTCCCTTAAATCCCAAGGACACTTGCTTCATACCTTTATTATTATTAAACAAACTTTACTATGATTAGTTAGAACCCTTTCAATTACAGAAAATTAATTCAAATTGTCTTAAGAACAAGATTCTACTTAGGTGGAGAACAAATGTTTTGAGAATGATGAGGGCAATGAACATACAAATGTGCTTTACACAATTGATGTATGTATGGATTGTGATAAGAGTTGTATGAGCCCCTAATACAACGATTAAAAAAAAAACAGAAAGAAAATGAACAATATTCTATTAGTTTAATAAAACTGAAAAGGTCGGGCATGGGGTGATTCAGCCATAGTTAAAATAAGGGCTCAAAACAATATCATCAATTAAGAGTACTGCTACTCAGATTCTAGCTCACACCTGCACGAGTTCATATAAACAAAATATGTTTAATTATGCATCCAAGATCGAATTCTCTCAGTAATACATGAGTGCCTTAAAAAACAAAAGGTGGTTTCCGAGTAGATCTGCTGGGCCAGGAAACTTCAAGGCACAGAGGGCAGCTTAGAGGCTATGGTAATGTGTCTTCTGTTTCTTTTATTGTTGGGAAATTCCAAAGGTGTGGATGTTCTTGAAAGACACAGATTATCATACCAGCTTATTTTGAAGACTTTTAAGAAAATTAAAAATTGCACTGGTGAGACAAAATGCCAAGAAAATTGTACCAAGGAATTTTCCCTCACCAAACCAACGCATCTGATCACTTTTTTAGGGTACCAGTGGCCATCCTATGGGAAGTTGTTGGGAAACCTTACCACAACCAACCAGCCTACATTTCTAATCTTGCTCTTTGGACCTTTTTTTGTTCCCAAACTCAAAGAACATTTAAAAGCAGCCCAATCTGAGTCCCCTCGCAGCTTGCCAAAACGGCCATTTTGACACGGCAGAAGTAGAGGATTGCATAGTTCTTTGGGGGAAGAAACATTCTTTGTGGAAGAAAGATTGAAACAATGACTTCAGACATGTATAGATTTGGTTCTAGATGAAGAATAGGAAAAACAGTTGCACATTTTAAAAATATTTTTGCTTAATGAGGCATTCCTGATTTTAGAGCAATACTTTTAGACTCGCCCGTGTACTTTTTAGAGCATGTTTTGCCATTTAGATCATGTTTTTCTCCAGGTGACAGCAAAATAGCTGCCTGGCACCCAACTTTCACATCATTTCAACTTTCATTTTCAATGGAAAGAACAAGTGTCTTTTCACCTTGTGCGGTTTAAAATCAGGACAGGCAGGTGCGTGTCAGAATTGAATATTTTCACCAGTCAATCTGCATACTGAGTAAATCACCAAGAAGCTGAGCTATACAAAGAAGGAAAAAGCATTCGGATTGGAGAACAACCGCATGACACCGACGGCATCACTCCTTGCGGACAGCAAGGAGGGCTCGAGGCACTTGCTGATGAAGAGCAACGTCTGAACTATTCAGGATGATTTCAGTTCAGTGGAAAGAAACCCCAAATCCTCACACTTGCTAACATCATGTGAAGCAGAACAACTTTGACGTTGTCAGGGATTTCATCCTGCTTGGATCCACAAGTACTGTTCCTGGAAGTTGAAATCCAGAACTGAAATGACCGATTGCATTGAGCAAAGGAGCCCTGGTGCGTAGAGCTTATGCATTGGGCTGCTCACCACAAAGTCCGCAGTTCAAAACTACTAGCCGTTCTGTGGGAGAGATGGGACTTTCTACTTTTGTTAAGAGTTGCCGTCTCAGAAACTTAGTGGGGCAGTTCTGCACTGTTCTATAGGGTCACTGTGAATTAGAATCAACTTGATGGCAGTACCTTTGGTTTTGGTATTGCACTGGGAAAATCTGTGGCACGTCAAGACCTCTTTAAAGGGTTGAACAGCATGGATGTCGCTTTATGGACTAAGGTGCACCTGTCTCCGTCCATTGGTGTTTTTAATTGCCTTCTATGCATGTGAAAATTGGACCCTGAATACAGAAGAAGAAAGTGGAATTGTTATATTTGAATTAAGATGCTATAGAAGAATAGTGAAATAACCTTAGGACCCTAGAGCAAACAAATCATCTCGGAAGAAGTACAGCCAGAATGCTCCTCAAAAGTGAGTCTGGTAAGATTTTGCCTCATGCATTTTGGACATGTTATCAAGAAAGCCAGCCGCGAGAGAAGGAATCAGGCTTGCTAAAGTAGAAGGGTAAGGAAAGAGAAGAAGCGCCCGGATGAGATGCATTGACCCAGCGGTTGCAACAATGGACTTAACATAACAACAATTGTGAGGAAGACACAATCAGATAGCCTGTAGTCTGTTAAATATAAGGTAACTATGAGTCTGGACGTACCAGCTATCTTCTAGCTACAACAACGCAAAAATCTCTTCGCTATTCTTGCTTTCAGCCAGCCCTTTGATGGCAGCACTGTTGTTCCTCAGTCCAAGTCCGTTGTTACAGCTCAAGGTCAGCTTCTCTGCACTAGGCATTCTTGGCATTGTTTATCATAAGCTAAGCGTTGCATTTCTCCTTTCCTAGAGAAGAGATTAATTAAATTTCTCTTAACTCTG
This sequence comes from Echinops telfairi, assembly GCF_000313985.2. Taxonomy (NCBI): domain Eukaryota; kingdom Metazoa; phylum Chordata; class Mammalia; order Afrosoricida; family Tenrecidae; genus Echinops; species Echinops telfairi. The sequence continues at coordinate 62,637,029 of NW_022111324.1, read as the reverse complement.
GCTTTGTCTGGGGATCATAAGGTGCTGGCTGGCACTCTGCCAGGCATCGGCAGGTGGTAATTATTTCCCTAACACCTCTCAGTTAGGGTGCAAGGTCCCGCTGCCTTTCTTGTCTTGATGCTGAGACTACCCTTGCTCCAGCAACCAGGATGTCAAGTAGAATATCTGCTTGCTATCCCACCACCACATGGAACCCTGACTTCCTTAATTTAGAGTCTTTTTCAGAACCCTGATGGCACAATGGTTAAAGTGTTCAACTGAAAACAAAGAATCAGCTTGTATCCACCAGCAGGTAAGCATTGGACTGCTAGCCACAAGGCTGGGCAGTGAGTGACAAAGCCGTCAGCAGGTCTAGGAGAATGGTGCGCCGTCTGCTCTGTGAAGAGATCAGCCTTGAGGAGCCCGTAGGGGGATGCTGTTCTTTCCTGCTGCCTCGCTATGGGTCGGAATGGACTCCACGACTGTGAGTTATTGAAGAGATTTAATAAGAAATCTCTTGCTCAAACCCGTTTTCGAAGACTTGATGGCAGTAAGTTTTCTGTTCGGCTTTGTTTTGTTTTATTAGTCTCCACCCCACAGCCATTCTGTCAGAATGTCTGGGGACAAGGCCCAGGCATTTGTGTTTGTTAGAAACTTCTCAGGTAATTCTAAAGAGCAGTCAGAGAGACATAAGAACTCCTGATATAAAACACATGCAGAAGCACATGCTCACTCAAATAGTTGGGAAGTCCCAGACCCTACTCCCTTAAAACAAACAAACAAACAAACAAACACACAAACAAAATAAACCTCTAGTGCCATCGAGTTGATTCCAACTCATAATGCCTCCTATAGGACTGATGAGGCTATAAATCTTTATGGGAGGAGGCAGCCTCATCTTTCTCCCACTGAACGGCTGATGAGTTTGAACTGCCCAACTTAGCTGTGGATTGGCAGGCCAACGGTTATTTGACCCTGCCACACCCAGTACTGGAAAATATCCTGCCTTGCAGATATGGGGAATATGGATATGGGGTGGGGGAGGACATTTCAGTAAGTAATCAGAGGAAATGGAAGCCTGGAAGCCTAAGTGTGCTCTGAAAATCTTGGCATGGTGTGGACTATTAGAAGGCAAGGAAGCTGGGCTGTGTTCAAATCTAACACTTATGGTGCCTGCTGTCGTCAGACTTGGCTCTGTACTAGCTAGATCTATGACCTTGAGCAGCTCAAGCGGATCATCCACTCACCCAGGCAGACTTCTAGACCGATGGTGGTGTTGAGGTGGTCAAGGCATCCTTCAGGAGGGCTATTCTTTTTTTCTTGTGATTAAAAGTCCTTCCTATACTAGGAGGGCTTAAATCTTTGTTTTCAATACGCCATGCTAAAAAATGTAGTTTAATTTTTTAATTCCCTTTGCAAAATCACAATCTGTTGGTCTCAATTACATTATTGGTGGTCTCAATAAAAAAAATTAGTGGTCTGTAGAATATGAAAGCCCAGTAAACACTCAATTGGAAGGCAACACCTATATTTGACTTTTAGCTTGTGGAACATTAATCTAAATTACCCCAACATCAGTGTTTATAAAATGTTGTGGTTTTGACATGCCAGATGTCTCACATCCATGCCTCCCATGAGGACCTCTAGAATGAATCCATTTTGGAGTTCTCTGCACTTTTTTCCACTGAAACTTCATTTGATTTTTATGAAAATCAGCTCTCGAGCTCAGATGACTAATTTAGTGTCCAAAAGACAAGGAACACAAAGTTCTGTTTTTATTTTTAATCAAAATATACTTTTTTGAACCTATAACTTCTCAAATGGAAATCCTATATTGGGAAGCTGTTTACAGGCGTTCTGCAAAATTATCGACCATTGATGTTGCTGTGAGGTGCTGTTCAGTTGGTACTGGCTCACAACGACCCAGTGAAACAGAATGAAACCCTGCCCAGGCCTGCTGTGTCCACACAATGCTTGTTATGCTTCAGGCCGTTGTTGCGGCTACTGCAGAAATCTGGAATATTATTTGGTTATTTGAGGAAGAATATTTTATCTTTCTCAGAAGAGTGCCCCTGTATATGGAAAACATCAAAGTGTTTAAAGTAAGGTGACCACATTTAAAGCGGGACACCATTGACTGGGAGTGGGGGAGTGGGTCCTTGATTAAAAATTTGGTCTATATGGACCAAATAGACCGTTCCCTAGCTTGTCGTACATTCTTTCCAAAAATCGGGACTTTTTGTCCCACCAAAAGTAGGATGTCTGGTCATGTTAGTTTAAAGAATAAACCCCTTTCTGAATGGGGATGGATGAACTTCTTTTTTTAATTGATTTTAAAATTCTTTGTCCATACTCTCTTGTCTAAGTATGCCCATTTTCGTTCCAATGATGCAGACACAAAAAGACTTAGAAAATAGGATATTTCCCGGAGTAAGGCCAGTGGGTTTCTGTGCCTTGCTTTCTACTGTCTTTGCCTGTCTTCTCTACGAAAGCTAAGAATCAGGCCTTTATCTAATAAATTCAGTGCAAAGAAACATACTGGACAAATGAAACCCCAAACTTCACACTTGAATCAGGTGATCACCAGAGTGAATGAAATAAAAAATTGATTTTCACCATAGCTGCAAATGTCCTTGGCACAAAGTAAGTGCTCAAACAATATGATTGAAGGAATGCATGGGCAATAGCCAAGTAATTGAGTATCAAAATCTTTTTCATTTTTTTTACTTCGTACCAAACTGACAGAATAGGTTTCCAAGCCAACATATTGTGCATAATTTATCTCCAGTGCATCCAAAGAATGGTCCACTTCTATGCCAGATGAACCTTTTTTTTTTTCCTATTTAGTTTTCCATGTTTACTTAGAGAAAAGAGTGGGAGTAATAAAGTTACAAAAAAGAAAAAAACAATTCTTTCAAAAACTATAAAATCTTTAGTCAGGACCATACAGTGCCTTAATTCAATAAATAGCCTTTCAGAAACTAAAGCATTAAAAAAAATGGTCCACATGTCCCAGGTCTTTAATGTTTGGGTCTTAAAGTCTGTCCTTCAACTTGTACATTAGGTTATTTATTTATTTGGGTCAATAAATGAGTACATCAAAGTATTCATTTTGAGGGCCAACATGATAAATGTCCATGAGATTTATGGGTAAGCACATGGATTTTTGGAATCACATGTATCTGATTTCAAAGTCTGCTTTCTAACTACTAGCAATATACCTGTAGCTATCTTTTATTTAAATTTTCACTCTATTTGAACTTCAATGTATTCATCTAGTGAAAAGACCTGCTGTTTAGATGCTATAAGGATAAGCAAGTCAATGATATGAACGTTTCTGTCATATCAAGGGTACTCAGAATGAGTTTACCTCCCATTTTTCTCCTCAGTGGCCATCTTTCTAATACATTGGTTAAGTGCATGGCTGCTACTTAAAGGGTGGCAGTGAGAATCTACCCGGAGACTCAGGGAGAGAAAGACATGATGTTGATGCTCTGTTCCTGTAGAAATGACTCTTGGCCCCATTCTCTTCTGTCACACAGGGTTGTTGTGGGTCAGATTTGACTTGATGACCCAACAACAATAAAAACATGATCTATTGAGTGACAACAATAACTCTGAGGAATAAAGCACTTGATATTATTAAAAATGGAACAATATGAAACAAGTAGTATTTGCAACATTGACACTAATACTTTATAGCAACAACTATCCCAGCTTCAACCTATCAAAATGTTCTGTCCTTTCAAAACTCGCCCAATAACCAAATAACCATCATACTTGAATTCTATCAGGCACCTGTCATAGTTTCCTAGGATTGCCATCACAAAATATCACACAGAAGATGATGTAACCCCCCTCATCACAAACAAACAAACAAACAAACAAACAAACAAACGAACAACCCACAGCAATTAAAATCAGGGCACCAGTGGTATTGAGTCCTGCAGGGAGTTTTGAGAGAGAAACTCCATGACTTCTCCTAGTTTCTAGTGGCTTCTGGCAGCAACATATACCATTCCTTTGCTTCTATCAAATGCACGTACTTCTACTTTTGATGGCATCTTTCTTCCCAGTGTGTGTGTGTGTGTGTGTGTGTGTGTGTGTGTGTGTGTGTTTCTGTTTCCATGTCCATTAGTACCTTTGACAATCCCCATAAAGGATTAGGGATCAATACTAAATCAACCCCCACACGACCTAATTTACCTTAAATATTAATAAAATGAAAACCCTATTTCGAATCATGGTTATGTTCTCGGGGACAACAGGTAGGACTTGAACACATCATGTTGAAAAACACAATTCCATCCACAACAGCATCCATAATTGGTTTCTTTGTTCCCATTTTGTCCACCCTTCTGACATCAAGTATTCAACACTGGAAACAAAGTGCTTTTTTGAACCACAAATCAATTATCCCACACGAGGGATATTTATATACGTAAATAAATGTGATTAAAATTTTTTTTGCCATGACAAAAAGTGCCACACACAATGTGGTCTGTACTTCCTTCTCGGCTGCATCTTGTAGCAAGCTGTCTTTTATCATTTCTGTCTAGCCACCTTATTGTTCGAACACGGGAACCCCTCATTCCTCTGGCTCTGTACTACTCTGGTCTTACTCCTGGAGTAGCGTTCCACCTGCTTTTCAGTGCTTAGTCCCTCCCTTCCTATCGTTTATATCTCGCCGAGCATGCAACCCCTTCATGGATACTTTCCTTGTTCTGAATTCTCTAAATAACACCCAGGCCCGCAAATCACCTGTCATCCCTTTAGTCTTTCATTTTATGGGTCAAAATTATGATTTTAAATCTGTTTTATTAACTTTTTCTTGTTTGTTTTTATTCTTACCCCTTCTGTTTTAAGAGAACATAGGAGTGGGCTCCAAAAAGGTTTTTGGGAAAAAATTGAATTAAAAGATAATGAAAAGTTCCCACAAATGTTTTTCTGAAGCTCCCTTATAAAATCCACGACAACAGGGACAATGCCCATACCTCCATTGCTGCACCTCAATAGACTGATCTCAACAATTGATGCATTTGAATCTCAAAAGACAAACAAACAAACACCCAATCATGTGCTGGAGAAGCAAATGACCAAATAGGAGATAGAAGACATTGAGGGTCAATTGAACTGGCTCTGGCTCTGACGCCCTCGCCAGCAACATGCTATCGCATCCCACCCCACACCGAACAATCTGGCTTTTACTGTGCCATATTTTCAGCAAGAGCAGTGATTTCTGGTTATGACATTCTAACACTACAACTCTCTAATATTTTCTTTTAAAAAATCAACATTCTCAAATAAAAACAGCTATTATATTGTGAATAAAATTTTTTTTTACTCTGGTTAAATAAGTGAATTAATTGGAAAGCTCCAATTTTCAATGCTGTTTTAGAAAAATTATCTTTTTTCCTTCAAAATGTTTCTTTTTGTGAAAGTGGCCTCAGGTTGCCAGTTGCTATCTAGCCTATTTCTGATCTTTTTATGCCATTAATACTCTGGGTCAGAGAGCCCATCTAGTTTAACGTATGGTATCCAAGGACACTAAAGGGTTTGTTTTACTGTAATTCTACTCTTCCCTTGCTTGAGAGAAAATTTCTGATAGGTGCAACATGGAAATCACCACTCTCCTGAATTCAAAAATAATTATTGAATTATTCACCTAGTTGATTTGCTTAACAAAAGGCCAGACTAATAAAATACCTCTTCTCTATGTGCAGTTTCTAGAAGTTGTGTTTTTGAGAATTGTACATGATGAAGAGTGACTAAGTACAGTTTCTGAACATGCTTTTCTGAGAAGAGTAGAAAAGAAAGTATTTTCTGCTCTAACGTTACCCCTTTGGACAGATCATCAGAGGAACGTCAATGTTCAAAGACTATCCCACTTGGCATGCTAATTGTCAGTCCAAGAAAACGAATTTCATGAAAACATTTGAGCACAGTGAAAACACAATGAGCAAACGGAGGACCCTGAACACGTCGTTACTGATCCTAAATCCAGATGTGTTTTATATCTGGAGCTGCTACCAACCTTCTGGATATCTCTAAGATGTCTGTTTGGAAAGCTTTGCTCCTTTGTAGAATGTATTAAATTTTTATCTCCACGAAAACAATTTACAAATATGCTGCTTCATATTGAACTAAGCCACTCTCAATTTTCATTCTGTCCCTTTTGTATGTGACTGGACATTAGCCAAGATTCATGGCTGGCTTTTGATCATGCAAACAACTTCTTATTCTCTGAGAAGCTCATCTAGATAATACAGTCCCAATTGTTCTTAGCAGCTAAGCAATTGTGTATACACCTTCAACACAATACTTTCAAATGGAGGTCATATTCTCAAAAAGGATTTTTCATAGTATGGTCAAGTTTGGTGAAATGACGGCAGAGGAACCTGTAATAGATGTTGAATCAATTAGTTGGCACCAAACATGGAAGTTATTGCCAGGAGAAGGTGTGGGTGGGGAGAGACAGGAATCTAAAGCATAGACCTATGAATCGCTTTGCATTAGCACTTTCATCTCCTTTCTCCATTTTTTCTCTTCCACCTATTTAGTTAAATCTTTTTTGCATATTTTTTACTTTTTACTTAGAAAACATATCTAGAAATAAAATTATGGGGACAAAGGAAATTCTATCCAGCTTTTGAAATTTCTGGGAATTAATTATACCAGATTGGGTAAAAGCATTTTTGTTTATCAACAATGGAGTGCACACAAAGGGCCCAGAAATCCTTGTTATCTTAAATTAAAAAAAAAAAACCCTCTTGATAATTTTTTTGTATCCTATATAATCAAGGCATTGTAGGCCAACATTACTGGAGGCATTTTGATTACAAGAGTACACATTGCACTGTCATTATTATTTTTTCTGTGTTCTATTATTGAAAGTCCAATGTTTACTCCAGCGTCTTAGTATTACCAGGGGAGTTTCAGGAGATGCAGGAAAATCCCTAGTTACTCTTTAAAGTATTATTATCATGATTAAAGTGCGACCTGGATTATAGCTAAATAGAAAGCGCGTTGTGAGGGTGGCCTGGGATCCAGCCATGCTTCCTTCTTTTGTACATAGATGGGTGTCTGTTAGTTGGAGCAGACGTAATGACACCTAACAAGGGGAAAGTCTCCGGGCGAGACTTTTTCCCAACAGGCAGGGACAGTAACTGCATGTCAAATTATCCCCGGGCCCCAGGAGAACACAGAGTGCTGGTCTGGTTTCTCAGCCACACTGCAGTTCTCCTCTGGGGCCTCAGTAACACGGTGGAAAGCAGGTGTACGTCCTGCAAATAAAATAACTTGCTCAGCCATTTTCTTTCTTCCAAGCTTTTCTGGCAAAACCATCTTATTCCGTTGTTTTCTAAATATTGCCCCCTCTCTCTCTTCCATTTTTCTCAATAACTACCAGCATGAAGACCTATAGAACCAGATGTTAACATTTGTCATAAAAGAATCACATTTTCTGTCAATACTAGAATGCCAGACAAATCAATGAAGATTTAGAATTATTTTGGAAAGTTTAAAAGGAAGCATAACTGTGTTTAACTTGCTTAAAGTCTGAAACTGTGGCATTTCTTAAAAAACATTATAAAAATAAAGAAAACAAATGTGAAATGAGATGTTGACACAGAACACCTCAAATTTAGCAAACTGATCTTCATATGAAAAATAGCTACTGTTAAATGGTGTGTAGACAATATCAATATTGAAGAATAGGTTGATTAATTCAAAATCACTAGAAAAAATTGATAGAATGGGTGTTGTGTATGCGTAATAAAATAAGAAATTTAGTCAAAATCCTGAAATAGCCTAATTCACATCTAAAAATCCAACAAAAGCCAAACTCAGGGCCACTGAATAGATGATAATTCATAGAGATCCTATAGAACACAGAACTCCCCCTGGGAGTTTCCTAGACTGTGACTCTTGATGGCGGTGGAAACCTGGTCTTTCTTCGACTGATGGGTTGGTGGTTTTGAAATGCTGACTTTGAGGTCAGCAGCTCAACGCATAACTACTGAGCCATCAGGCCTCCCATTTCACATCTAAGCAATCCCAATTTACCCAGGATCTGACGTTCCATTTCTCATACATGAAATAGTTAACCACTTTCAGATTCTATTCTAGCACTGCAGCAACTCAAAGAAGTATACAAAGTATACAATACCGGCACTTTTACCTTTGACAGTCTCTCTCTTTCTCTCTCTCTCTCTCTATATATATATATTCCTTTTATTTTAATGTGTATTTTATCGTGAGTTTCAGAGAAATAATTTGAAGTGGAATTGTTTTCTAATAATTTTATTAGTTTTCATAAGAGATTAATTTAAATATAATAAAATTTTAATTATATAATCTGATTAATTTGACAACTGTTTTATAACCACAGAAAACCTCAGATCATGCATGCTGTCATGCTCAAAACTTTCATAGTTTTTTAGTCAATCCTCTTCCTCCATGATAACCATTGATTTGACATCTGTCACTAGCTTTCTCTTTTCTAGAAAATTATGTAAATTATAAATGAAATCACATGGTAGGCCAGTTGTTATCAGAGCATAATGCTTTGATATTCTTCTGTGTTGTTTAGGGTATCTGTTGTTTAATATTTTATTGGCGATAATATGACAATGTAAATGATGAAATTCAGGAAAACATAAAACATCAGTCTTTCTAATAGCAGAACACCTTCCGAAACAACTAGACAAGGGAACTGTAGTTCGACCTGCTTCTAATGGGAGAACCATGAGACTGGCTGCTTCCGGAACGATTTACCACCGTAGGAATCCATTCAATGGCAGCTTTGGATTTCGGTGTGTGTATTTGACTTACAACTGACAGAGATGATTGCATTGTTATGGCGCGGAAATAACTGGAAAGATTAGTTCAACCTAAACAAATTCATCTTGACTTTTATTACTTCTCCAGCAGAGGTATGTCTGTTTTTTTGGAATCAAGGTAATTTGCAACGTCTCCAGTCCTTCCTGTATGTGTTTGGTTTATTTCTAAAGCAGTTAAGAGCTTTTAAGAAATCTCTTCCTTGAACTCCGGGATATTAATAACATAAACTCATTCACATTTTTCATCCTGCTGCTACTTAACTCACAAAGACATGTCTGACCTGGTGAGAGGTACATAATTTCATGTCAACTTGAAGATATATCAAAGTGTAGGGGTGATATTCAACCTGTCAATCAGGCCACAGCCTGATGGTATCTCCTTGTGGGCGTGGCCTTCTCAGGAAAAGGATCCTGGGAACTTCTGTTCTCTCTCTGCCTTCACCTTCCCGCTGGCTGACCCTGATTATTACCTGAGCCACTGCCAATGGATGGGCATGCCTTTGCTCTGACTGTCCTGTGATCTTCCTGCATTCTGCATCCTTGCATGCGGCTGTGTGAGTCTGAAGAGGGACTGATGGACTCGTATTGGACTTCTGACTTGAGTTGGACTGGGCAGGGATGTTTCACTGATGCATAATCACTTCTTGATATAAAGCCCTTTATTACACATATATGAGAGTCACTGGATTTGTTTTTCTAATCAACTAAGACTAGCACATGCTGCTGTCCACTTTCGAGAGGTGCCTGCATAGCGTGCAGAGCCACCAGTAAACCAAGCACAAGTTTTCGGTTCCTCAGTTAATGTATCATAAGGAACTCCCCAGAAGGCACTGGTGTAGACTGGGACACCTGGTGGCAGGTCGATTACATAAGACCACTTCCATCAAAGAGGGGGCAGCATTTTGTTTTTACTGGAATAGACACCTACTCTGGTTATGGATTTACCTTCCCTGCATACAATGCATCTGTCAAAACTACCATTCATGGACTTACAGAATGCCTTATCCACCGGCATGGCATCCCACACAGCATTGCTTCAGCTCAAGGAGCTCACTTAACATAAAATGAAGTGTGGCAATGGACCCATGCCCACAAAATCCACTGGTTGTATCATGTTCCTCATCATTCTGAAGCAGCTGGCTTGATAGAATGATGGAATGGACTTGTAAATACACAATATGGCATCTTGCAGGGCTGGGGCAATGTCCTCCAGGAGGCTGTAAGTGCTCTAAACCAGAGGCCAATATAGGATGCTGTGCCTCCAATAGCCAGAATTCATGTTTCCAGAGTGGCACCACCCCCTATTATTCTTACTGATCCACTTGCTGCAATTTCGCATCCTGTCCCAACAACTCTATATTCTTCTGGCCTGGAGGTCCTACTTCCAAAGGAAGGAACTCTCCCACCAGGAAACACAGCACTGATTCCATTGAAGTTGCACCTAAGAATGCCCCCCTGGCCATTTGGCGATCCTCATTCCTTTGCATGAACAGGTAAAAAGGGTGTCACTGTGTTCAGTGGTGTGATTGTTCCTGATTACCAAGGGGAAACTGGATTTGGTGCTACATAATGGAGGTAAAGAAGATTACATCTGGAGTCCAGGAGATGCCTTAGGTCTTCTCTGAGTATGACCATGCCCTGTGACTGAAGTACATGGTCAACTACAGCAACCTGATCCTGACAGCACTGCTAATGACCCAGACCCCTCAGGAAGGAAGGTCTGGGTCACCCACCAAGCAAAGAATCATGACCAGCTGAAGTGCTGGCTGAAGGCAATGGGAATACAGAATGGGTAGTGGGGACTGGTAGTTCTGTGTATCAGTTATGACCTAGTGATCAATTGCACAGGCAAGGTTTGTGATTGTCAGTATTTCATCTTTATATGTACTTATTGAATATCTTTCTCTTGTTCATGTATAATATACCAGATAAAATAGGGTCAGTGTGCTTTCATTTGTATGTATGTTACCTATATGATGTTAGGTGCAAGTATGCTTTCATTAATGTCTGGTGATCACATATGTGTAAAAGAATTGTTTACGAGTGCCAAGTTAACAAGGGTGTACTATGACCATCAGGTTTTTGTTTGCCAACATGGCACCTGTGAGAAGATATAGATGGAGTTTATGTTGTCAATGAGGTTGTGTGTGGCATGATGACCTCTCTTGGAGTTGCAGCTCAGATATATAGCTCTCTGGGGTTGCCAATTCCCCCTGCCCCACCCCGACACTGCCCTCTCTCTCCTTGGTAGTCAGACCAGCATGCTGCCTAATCCAGCTGCCCTGTTCACCACACATGCTCTGCACCACCATGCCCACCAACCATGGATCATGGTGGTCTGCGTCGCTGTGCCATGCCGAGCCACACTACAGCGCCTTTTTACCTGACATGTCTGCTGACTATGGGTCAACTACATTCATCTTGTCACCAGTCCAAATACCACACCTCCAGCCAGCCACCTTGAATCTCAACACCATGAGTCTCCACTGCGGCCTGCTTTGGCATGCTGCACTTCTGGCCTCTGCTACACCTCGCCATCTCATCTTCCTCTTGTGCTTCCTTGGCCTGGGCTAGTGGCTACATGGTTGGAAAGACCTTCAGTGTATTAACTGACCCATGAAAGGGAGTTGTACTGAGCTCTCTGCACTGCCGTGTGGACTAATTCTGCTGTTATAGTCCTATTCCCTATGCAAACTTTATCTATCTATCTATCTATCTATCTATCTAAAAATCATAAATAAACAGATCTATATAATCATAAATGTCCTGGTTTTGCTTGTCTAGAGAGCCCTGCTTAATACACACCCAGACTCTATTAGGGTATAGCGCATGCTACTCATGGCTTAAATCTGCAGGGGTTTCATGGAGAATAAAATTGGTAGTCCAGGCTATACAAAGACCACCGAAGCAAAAATAAATTAAAAAAATTTATTATTATGAGAAAACAAAGACATAATTCAAGTGTTTGCTCTTCTCTGAATCTCTCTTTAAGCTTAGAAGCCAAGTTAAAATCTTATTTCATTTTGGAAAAGACGAAAAGGAAGCAGATACTTAGTTTTGTTTCATCCTAGGAAGGCTATTATAAAATCCAGTTTACCTCTTTCCAAAGATATATATGTACTATTAAAAGTTCAATGAATAAAAATTGAAAAAAAACGTATTTAAAAATATTTAAATATACCAAAAGAAGATGTGGGATTAGGAACAGAGGCGGAAAACAAAGGACAAACAAACATAGATTCCTCAATAATGGTAGAGCTCATATCAATTATTACATTCAATGTTAATGGACTAGGAACACAAACCCACTACCATTGAGTTGATTCTCACTTACAGTGTCCTGGACAGTGTTTCTGAGACTGTAAATACTTATGGAGCTGCAAGTTTCTCCCACCATGTGACGGGACGGCGGGTTGGAACCACAGGTCTTATGGTCAGCAGTCCAACAGCTACACTGGGGAAGATATAATAAACATAGTTCATATATAAACATGCCTGAAGATGCATCTTTAAGAGATGAATCTTAAATATAAATAGTTTTATAGAATGATAGTAAACGGTTGAAAAATGATATGTCCTGCAAAAATTAAGGATAAAAGACTAGAGTGGCTGCATTAATATCAAGATAAGAAATGTTTTAAGAACAATATTTATTACCAGAGATGAATAACATTTCATAAAGTTAAGTTTTCAGTTTGTCAGGAAGACACAAATTATAAATATGAGAGGATTTTTTAAAGTATATGAAACAGTTTTATTATCTTTTAATGCATTTTCCTGAACATTTTGAAGCACCTTTATATATATATACAAACACCAAATAAGAGAATTTCAAAATATAAAATGTGAATTTGACAAAATTATAGGAAATAATAGACAATTCTATTGCCACAGCTGGAGAGTATAATGTAATCAACAATCAATGAATGAGAAAGTAAGTAAAAATATAGATAATTGAAAATAGCTCTCTGAAATATTTTGGCTTAAATAATGTTCATATATCTTCATTACTCTGAATTGGCTGATTTTACATGTACATACACTTTACACACATGCAGTAGTGGCATTCAGCAGGTTCAGTGGTATTCAGAATCCATGACTACTTCTTGTTGAGTTTAGTGAACTGGTGGTTAATATGGCACTTGTAACCAGGGTTCTTTCTAAGGTGGGCAGAATCACAAATGCTCATTCCTTAGTCTTTTTTTAACATTCATCTGTGCAACAGCATATTCTAAGTGCCCAAACTAATGTTTATTTGGTTCATAGGTATAAAAAAACCCAGATGGAATTATGCTTGCCATGTTTTTTCATTCAGTTAATAAAACTTCTTCTATTTTAAATGAAATATTACATTTTTATTCTGCTCAAGCCCACGTACACCAGAGATGGTGACTCAGAGGCTCAGAGAAGCAGCACTGGGGTCATGGGGTGCCCTTCTTCATTTGGTCTGAGAGTACGGTACTGTGAGACTGAATGACAGCTAGCTGGCTTCCTGGACAAAGGAGGTAAAGGCCAAGGTAGCACATGACTGAGAGGCTGGAGAGTTGAAAGAGCCTTTGCTATTGGCTGAGAGTTATTGCTGTGGACAGATGACTACATCTTTACTTTTTGCTAATTATGACTTGGAGTAACCTGTTAACTTAATGATGGTGCTGCCGAAGACTATTGAAAATACCATGGCCTGCCAAACGAACAAACACAACTGTCTTGTAAGAAGTACAACCAGAATGCTCCTTAGAGGTAAGGATGGCAAGATTGCATCTCATGTACTTGGGAACTGTTGTCAGAAGAGATAGTCCCTAGAGAAGGACATCAGGCTTGGTAAAGTAGAGGAGCGACAAAAAAGAGGAAGGCTCTCAACAAGATTGATTGACACAGAGGCTACAACAATGGGCGGAAACATGAAGACAATTATGAGGCTGGTACTGGACCGGGCAGTGTTTCACTCTGTTGCTATGACTAGGAACCCACTTGATGGCACCTCAAAATAACAACATTAACTTTCCTAAGAAACTTCCCCAGCACTGAGCATTGCCTGTGAGTTCTGTGGGACCATGTTGGTGTCAGAATACAATGAAAAAGGACGTCGGGTGAAGCATAGAGATCTCAGCCTCATAAACAGAGGGCAGCTAGAGGAAATCAGATATGCTGTTTATTGCTTGTGCACATCCTATTTTATACTGCTGGCTCAAAGCTTTCGGATCCAACTATTGATATCTCTTCATTTGAACCAATGAAAAATGAATACACTCAAAGATGTGTGGAACAATTAGTGTAAAGCATTAAGGCACAGCCGAAACCTTCGTTTCCATGATGCTAATGCGAGTCGAATCACATGGTGCCTAGTTGCTCCTGTGTACTGCTCTGAAAGGACCGAGAATAGGAGGTTCTGGATGAACTGGGGGAACATGTGCACCCAAACTCAAAATCATAAGGCACACTACATTTACCTCTCTGATGGAGATGGGTCAAACTCTTGACTGTATGGCCCCTGGACACCTTTCAAGCCTACAGTGGGATTCACCCCCATGACTCAACTTTCAGCCAAACAATAGACAGAGCTATAACATGAGTAAAAATACCAGGAGGTATGTCTTCTTTGAAACAATCTACCACTTGTGATCACAGGACAGAATTTATCCATGATAAATCTCAGAAGGCAGGAACTGAGGGGAAATACAATTAAATGGAAATGGTAAACACAAAGAAGTAGACACAGGGCTGTTACAACAGGGATTACAACAGATGCCACAAAACAAACTATGTAAGAACTGTTGAATGGAAAATTGACTTGCTCTGTAAACTTTCACCCAAATCACTATGTGAAGTTAAAAAAATATTTTGTGTGTGTATGAATAACAATTTGAGGTTATGTCAGGTAACTAGTAGAATAACTTTTTCTGCTGTCTTGTCTAGGATTTTGGATAGGATGGGGTGGTGGGTGTGAGTGTTGTATTACTACCTCTAAAAGCAACTCTAAACTCCATAACAATGAACTTGAACATTCCCCAGCTTTTTAATTTTTTTTTTTAAGATTTGAGTTAAAAGGGTATGGGTGGCAATTGATTTCCCATTTCCATTTGGAGCCAAATTCCTTTGGGCTTGATTTAATCAAAATAGCAGGTAAATTAAGGTGTGATAAGATTAGTTGGAGAGGAGGGATAAAGCAGAGGTTTAGAAGTATAATCAAATTTGTAGCTTCTTTTTGTTTTTGCTTTTGTGTCTTTTGCAGGCAGATGTAAACACCAAAAGCTATTTATGCTGTTGGCTCTTATTAACTTCTTCACAGCTTAAGTTTAAGGGTGATAGGTCAAGGTGTCATAGAGAAGGATGAAAACATGAATAGCTAATTATTTAGACACTTTATGTTATGACATTCATAAAAGTGACATGTAGGAGCAATTCATTATACAAGAGATACTATTATAGAAGACAAAATAAAAGTCTGCAATTATGGCTTCAGTTTGTTTACTTCTCCTTATAATCATAATCTTGGGCAGCACCCTTCCCTGGTCACTTTGACCTTAACCATGCAGCTTGTTGTGAACAGTAGAAAATGTGACACAGAAGAGACTGGAGGGCTCCACTTGGGACTGTGCCCTCCTGCGGTGATGGGACACTGCTCACATGTGAGTGCCTGAGTGAGCCTCCGGAAGATTGAAAGTTTTGAACTGTTCCAATCAGCCATCAGCCAGACCGCAAGCTACAAAGAGGCTGAAAACCAACTACAAAACATGAGTGAAGCACACTGCAGGATAGTTCTGATGAATTCAGTCAAAATTATTGACAAACAGAATGGTGACCAAAACAGATGACCCATCAAATGTTGCTGTGGATTGTTCAGTAGCAAAAGCTAGTTGATGCATCAAGGTAAAGAGACTGATCTAATCAAAGAAGGAGGAAATATGTAGATAAAAATCCATTGGATAATTTAACTGCTATTATAACCCATCAGATTAAGAGCAGTTCTTTGAGCTGCAAAACAAATTTATCTCTCATATCAAGCATTTCAAATATTTGGATACTATTGTACATCTGTGGCAGAAAAGCTCACTAAACACCTCTTTACCGATGATGCCCAAATGCAGAGGAACAAGATCATTCCAAGGTTGTTTTAATTAAAGTGCTTTTCCTTTTTCAAGTTCAGTGGAAGGCTCTTTACCATGAGGTTCTTTCCATTGCGGTTTCGTTCTTGTGTGGCCTATTTTCCATAAGGGCAATGGAAAGGCTCCTGAAGAGGCCTCACTACAGATGACCGAGATGGCCTCTATTGAGAAGGGAAATGTTGAATTGAACATTGCAATTTGCTACAATTTCCCACAGTTGTATCATTATTCTTCTTCCTTTTTTTTTTTAAGCCAGACACAAGGGTATGAAGGCTTAGAGGTCAAAAATAAAGTTTTACCTCCTCTTTGAAATTGGATGATTTCTGAAGTATGCTTTCTAACAATGCAACAGAGCAAGAATTTGGGGGAGAAAGCAGTGATTGACAACTACTCCGTCACCCAATGAAAAGAAATCTTGCAAAGAGAAAATAATTCTCTGAGGAACAATTTTGATGGAAGCACAAGTAGTAATTTGGTAGTTCAGTGTAATAAAAATTTTTGAAATTGTTAAAGCATTTTAAAATTCATCTAAGAGAGTCACATACAAGAGCATTTTCTTAGACATAAGATATTGTACAGAATCCATTTTACACAATGGCTAACACAATGGAAGGTAATCTAGAAAGGGAAATGGTCGAAAAACAGAGTCTAAGAGAAGATTCAAGTAGTAGAAGATACTGAAACATCATCTGCTGGGCAGGGACAGGACTGAATGTATGTGAGCTCATGAGCCTTTGGGTCCATATCTACATAAACTGAAGGAATAAAAAGCAAATGCTTTAGGAAATCCACTAATTATTATTTTAGGCAACTTTCTGTATGGTGGCAAATATGATATAGGAAATTGTACAACTACCTTCTAATCAACTTTTCTTTCCATGGAAGCATTTTTTCTACTCCAAACATTTATGTTCAAATTCTCTGTTTCAAAAATACCCAAATTAGCCAAATTGCCTTTATCATTCCCACAGCACAGAAGAAAGAGCTAGGATCCACCGAATTAACACTGGTTGCTAACGTACTGTTCTAAGTGTCATGTGTGAATGAAACACTATCTTAAAGAGCAATATTTCCCATGGCATCATTAACCACTGAGTTATTCACTGTTAGTCTACCTTACTTTCTTAGGTGAATTCTATTTTTCACAATTTCTCTCTGTTTCCTTTGTATTGTTTTAAAATAATTGCAAAAAGCTTTAGTTTTCTTTTTGCTTGGGAATGTAGAGCAGGGAGAAGAAAGAAAAGAGGTTGGAAGACCATACTACATATCATTTCCTGCTTGTTGGGTGATATTTAAAACTTTATCTCTACTTCTATCTATGTGTCTTTTCTGGGGAAACGTTGAAGGAGAGAAAAAACTTTTAAAAATCAGAAAATTTTGTGTTTTTATATGTATTGAAGATTGGAGAAAGACAAAAGATAGGAAAGTTGTGGAAAGGCTGAAGAATCGAAGAGAATTTGGGGACATTTTTGTGTGTGTGTTAAAGAACACAAAGCAGTTGTAAGCAAGAGGCAGGAACTGAAGGCAAGAGCAAACAAGATTTTTGAAAAATGTTATTGTGCTTTCCCAATTGGATGTTCCTTCATCTTGCTTAAGGGAGGATGTTTGGAATTTCTTTTTATTTGTATTGAGTTGTTTCCTATTCCTCTCTGGGAGGTGAAGGGC
>NW_022111324.1:62596787-62619339 GCF_000313985.2 Echinops telfairi | reverse complement strand
GGGGGGTGGGGGGACGACTTCATGCAGTTGACAGACAACAGTAGGTTTCAACTTTTTTCAATGATTGTTTTCACCCATAATCAGTGGTCTCTTAGATATATCACAGAGATTTACACTCACTCTCTGCTATCCTGAAGTCTCGGCCAATTTTCAAGTCTGTGGGTCTCTATGAGTTGGCATTGGCTTGATGTAGTGCAATTGGTTTTTTGATTGGGGGTACAAACAATAAATAAACTCAGGCTACTTACCAAAGGTTAGAGGTTTGAGTCCATCCAAATTTGTCTTGGAAAAGATGCTTGGTGATCCGCCATTAACAGCTCTATGAAGCACAGTGCTATTCTGATAAACACGAGGTCAAGGTCACCATGAGTTGGAACTGATTTAACAGAAAATGGTGTAGGCCAATTTTAGTCATGTTTGATATTTCAATCTCATAGTCACTGATGCTCATTTCTCACTCTCTTTGACTTTTAGGTTGGTCCACTAGAAAAGGAAGATTAATTAGGAAAGAGAGAGAGAGAAAAAAGACGTGATTAGTTAGGTTCCTGCAGGAAACAGATACTACACTCAGCACAGGCTAATTAACAGGGAGTTTATTCACAAGAGATATTGACAAAGAGATATAGAGGTACATCAGCTAAATTAATTCAGCTGTGGCACTCCTGGAGATGATCAGGAATGGTAATTGGCAGGCGAGGAACGTTGAAATCACCTTAAGAACAACAATGACCTGTGTCAAAGGACACAGCTAGTTGGGTCTTATCCGAAAGAGCACAATGACTTTATTTTTCTCTCTCTCCCCACTCTCCAGCCACGGCTACCAGTTGGTCAAATGCAATCCGAAGTCAAATGTCACAAAACCTGTTGACGTGGTTTATGCAGTTGGGTCACTTGGATCAGAATACAGGGTGAACATTGGTGAAAAGTAGATTGGATCTGGGGGCAAAAAGTATGTTCTTATTTTAGTGACCTATTACTCTCTCCAGTCCAGGACAATCAATTACATACTAGGAGGAGTTATTTCAATCATATAATGATCTGGTGCTGGTATTGTTTAAGCAAGAGGCAGTGTGAAAATAAGAGGGGAAACGTAGTTAGGAAAGCATAGCTGCTTTAGTCCATGCTTCCCTACCTGGGCATGAGGTGTAACATGATCTCCTTGTTGCCAAATTCTGCAACCTGCTCCATGTTCCTCTTGTCTTCTGCTAACAACTCAGTGAGTGGTCCGATCAGGTTTTCTTGATTCAAGTGCATGATTGTCTTATCTTTATTGAATTTTGAGTTGTTTAATTGACTAAATTGTTAGCTGGGGGGCGGGGCATATCAGGAGCTATTGACTTCTTCATACCTTCACATGCTTTTATCTGCATGCCCATAATTTTATATTTCTCCTTTCTTTTCTCTGCCGAGACACAATCACCACAGCTGGAGTCTTGCTGGCATGATGGTTAAGCCCTCAGCTGCAATCCAAAAGGTCAGTGGTTGAAACTCATGAGCCGCTCTTTGGAAGAAAGATCTGGCAATCTGCTTCTGTAAAGATTTATAGCCTTAGAAATTCTATGGAGTAACTCTAATCTGTCCTATAGGGCTGCTATGAATAAAACTGGACTCATGACAGTGGGTTTTTATGTACAGTAGGGTTTTAAGAGAAAACCAGGTCATGCCATAATTTGTTGTCATAAAGGTAAAAAGCATAGCCACTTGTTCCCTCTACACCTCGCCCTCTCTTTGCATCGAATTTAACATCGGCTCAAAAATGGAGTAATTACGATGTTGATCTGGTGCTTAATATGATTGTATCTGTTATAGTTCAGTGCAGACACTTTATAAAGTGTTCACTTGATCAATGGTATCCTCCTACATTTTGGGGGGCAAATTTGTACATATTGGAGATATAGTCTTAAAGAATTTACCACCTCCCTGCCCCCCAAAAGTGAAAGTTGAACTAGTTGTAAGATTTTTAAAAACTTATTTACCCTGAATTAGTTGATAGATACCAACAGTCAAGAGAGGTATAAATTAGCATTTATATAGTATCTAGAAACTTCTCAAGAGTTGTGTCCTTGGACAAGTTAAAAGTCAACAAAGACAGTAAGTTAAAAAAAATCAAGGAAGTGGAGCATAACTACATAGAAAGAAGTCATTCTCGTGTCGTAAGATGATTCAGGCAATGTCCAAGGTGTCCCTTCAAGACAAATCTGGGGTTCCCATCAAGCTTACTCACATAGGGCCAAGTGGTGATGAAACTCAGGAGGAAAATATTGTAATGAAAACAGGAACTAAAGTTCCAGATGTTTCTGGAAAAAAAACTTAGTAGTGATCAATATTTTACTCATCTACAATTGTGGTTCAGCCTCTGCTTTTATGCTTTGTTTGTTAAAAGGCACTCATTTGTTTAAACATAGAACTTTAATAATTGGCCCCAAATAAAAATGAAATATTTTAATCAGAACTATGTATTCTCCTTGAAGGCAAAGACTATACCGTTTTCCACTTGCCAGGAAAATCCTCAAATTGTCTAGAATTAAACCAGGTATGTAATAGACTTGGATAAATATTAACAGTCGGTAGTGATGGCTGGCTAGGTAAAGAGATTTCTTGGGTGTGCCCACGAGGTCTTCTGGCTAGTCTGAGTAGCTACTAGGGACTCCATGGGTCTTTTCTATTGAATTATTTTTCCTTTCGGTACCTTGGTTGTGGTGTAAATCATTCTTGAAGTTGCAAAGAAATTTCAATTACCCATACGTTCTTAGTATTAACTTAGCTCATAATTATGTTTTTAATCTTCCTGTTTTGTAACCCACTTAAGATCTTATAATTTTCATCCATTTCTGTTTCATTCATTATTAAAACCTAATTGATATAACGCTAAAGAACTTCGACCACTACCTGTCTGTCATTTTTCTTAGTGTGGTGTCTTGCATGTTGCTGTGTTGCTGGAAGCTATGTCATTGGTATTTCAAAAACCAGCAGGGTCACCCAAAGTGAACAGGTTTCAGCGGAGCTTTGAGACTAAGAACAGACAATTAAGAAGGATTTGACTCCCCACTTTGGAAGAAGAAGCTGCTGAAAACCTTATGTATAGCTTGGAAACATTGTTAAATACCAAAAGTCTAAACAAAAGAAGCTAAACGGAGGAAGGAGGACATTGTCAGAGGTACTGCTGGAAGATAGGCCCACCAGGGATGGAGGCACTGGAGCTGTTACTGAAGAAGAGCTGATTTCTTGAAGGGGAATTAACCATGGTGTGGTAAGACGGTTAAAGCCTGTGGGAGTAAAGTTTTCTGGATCTTCGTTTGCTGATGGAGCATGACTCACGGCAAAAATAAACAGCTGCAAATATCTTCTAATGACCTGAACTTGGAATGTGTGAAGTATGAATTTGGGAAAATTGGATGTGGTCAAAAATGGAATGGAATGCATGAAGATCAATTTCCTATGTATTAGTGTGCTAAAATTAACTGGTACTGGTCATTTTGAATTAGAAAATCATACAATTTACTCTGACAGGAATAGTGCAATCAAAAGGAATGGCGTGACATTCATTGTCATAAAGGACTTTTCTAAATCCACCATGAAGTACAATGTTTGCGAGAAGACTATGTCTATCCACCTCCAAGGAAACCCAGTCAATACCACTGTTATTCAACTTTATGCATTAACCACAAAAGCTAGTGATAAAGAAATTGAAGAATTCTACCAATGACTTCAGTTGGAAATTGGTCAAATAATAAATCAGGACTCATTGATAGGTGATTAGAATGCAAAGCTGGGAACAAAGAGGAAAGAGCGGAAGTTGGGAAATATAGACTTGGTGATAGAAATGCAGCTGGAGATAGATAGATAGAATGATAGAATATTGCAAAAGAAATGACTTGTTCATAGCAAATACCTTTTTCAATAACACAAATGACAACTAAACACATGAGCTTTCCTAGATGTAATACACAGAAATCAAATGGACTCCAACAGAGAAGCTCAATATCAGTAGCTAAAAGCAGACCAGTGGAATAGGCCATCAATTGTTCATATGTAAGTTCAGGATAAAGTTAAAGAAAATTAAAACAAGTCCACATGAGCCAAAAGACAACTTTGAGTGTATCCCACTTGAATTTCAAGAACATCTCAAGAACAGATTTGAAGCATTGAACACTAATGACAGAAGACCAGATGAGCTGTGGGATGACAAGATTATCATTCATGAAGAAAGCAAAATAAAGGGCATTTATAGAGTTCTAAATACAGGCATGTACATATATAAATATATTTATATATAATGATAGGGAAATATATCTATGTACATATATTTATATGTTAAGTATCAAGGTAGCAGATGGACATTGGGCCTCTACTCAACTACTCCCTCAATGCAAGAACACTTTGTTCTAATAACTTGGCATTCCATGATGCTCACCTTCCTGACATGATTGCTGAAGACAAAATGGGTGCATAAGCAAATGTGGTGAAGAAAGCTGATGTGGTCCAGCTATCCAAAGATATAGCATCTGGGGTCTTAAAACTTGAAGACAAACAAGCTGAGAAGCAGCAAAGTCCACATGAAAGAAGCACACCAGCTTGTGTGATCATGAGGTGTAGATGGGGTCAGGTATCAGGCATCAAAGACTCAGAACAAAAAATCATATCAATGTGAATAAGGGGGAGTGCAGAGTGGAAACCCAAAGCCCATCTGTAGGCAATTGGACATCCCCTCACAGAAAGGCCACAGGAAGAGACGAACCAATCAGGGTGCAGTATAGGACTGATGAAACATACAACTTTCCTCTAGTTCTTAAACGCTTCCTTCCCCACCCACTATCCTGATCCTAATTCTACTTTACAAGTCCAGCTATACTAGAGCATGTATGTGAGTACAGGTAAGAGCTGGAAACACAGGGAATCCAGGAAAGATAAACCTCTCAGAACCAATAATGAGAGTAGTGATTCCAGGAGGGTAAGGGAGGGAGTGGGGAGAAAAGGGGAACCCATCACAATGATCTACATATAACCCCCTCCCAGGGGGACAGACAACAGAAAAGTGGGTGAAAGGAGACATCCACCAGTGTAAAAAAATAATAACCATTTATACATTATCAATGGTTCATGAGGGAGGCAGGATGGGGGAAGGAGTGGGAAAATGAGAAGCTGATATCAAGGGCTCAAGTAGGAAAACATGTTTTGAAAATGATGATGACAACAAATGTACAAATGTGCTTGACACAGTGGATGCATGCATGTATTGTGATAAGAACTGCATGAGCCCCAATAAAATGATTTTTAAAAAATGAAGAAAGCAAAAGGGCATTAAAAAGACAGGAAAGAAAGAAAACATCAAAATGGCTGCCAAAAGAGACCCTGAAACATGTTACAATTGCATAGTAGCCAAAGCAAACGGAAGAAAGGATGAAGTCAAGTAGTGGAATAGAAAATTCCACAGGGCAGCTCCAGAAGTCAAAGCCAAATTATTATAATGAAATGGGCCAAGACCTAGAATTAGAAAAACCAAAGGGAAGAACACACTGCACATCCCTGAAACGGAAAGAACTCAAGAAAAAATGCAGCCTTGATTGCAATCATGAATGATTCTGTAGGCAAAATATTGACGAATGCAGGAAGCCTGAAGAATATACAACTAAATGTATCAAACAGTCAACATCCCACCATTTCAGGAGAAGGCATACGAGCCAGAGCCAATGGGGCTGAAGGAAAAAGTTTGAATTGTACTGAAAACAATGGCGCAAAACAAGCCTCCAGGAATTTAAGGAATAGCCATTGAAATGTTTTAGAACATTGAAGCACTGGAAGCAATCACTAGTCTATGTCAGGAAATTTGGAAGACAGCTGCTTGGCTAAATGATAGGAAGAAATCCATATTTCTGACCATTCCCCAGAAAGGTGACCCGACAGAAAGCTCAGACTATGAGATGTTATCATTCATATCGCAAGCAAGTTAAATTTTTCTTAAGATCATCCGACAATGGTTGCAGCTATACAAGGACAGAGAACTGCCGGAAGTTCAGGTCAGATTCAGAAGAGGATGTGGAACAAAGGATATCATTGCTGGTGTCAGATAGATCTTGGCTTAAAACAGAAAATACCAGAAAGATGTTTACTTTTCATTTACTATGAAAAGGCTTTTGACTGTGTGGACTATAATAACAGTGGCTAACTTTGAGAAGAACGGGAATTCCAGAACACTTTATTGTGCTCATTCAGAGCTTGTACAAGAATCAAGAGGCAGTTGTGTGACCAGAATATGGAAACACTGCATGGCTTAAAATCAAGGAAGATGTGTGTCAGGTGTTGCATCCTCGCACCATTCTTGTTCAATTTGTATGCTGAGAAAGTCACCAGAGAAACTGGCGTATATGAAGAAGAAGAAAATGGCATCAGAATTGGAGGAAGGCTTATTAACCTGTGATATGCAGATTACACAACCGTGCTTCCTGAAAATGAGGAGGAATTGAAGCACTTGCTGATGAAGATCAAGGATTGCAACCTTCAGTATGGATTACAACTCAAAGTAAAGAACAGAATCCCCACCACTTGATCAATAGGTAATATTCTGATAAATGGAGAAAGGATGAAGCTGTCAAAGGTTTTTGATTTCATTGGATTAACAATCAATGCTCATGGATGCAGCCATCAAGAGATAAAGAGATATATTACATTAGGTGAATCTGCTGCATAAGACCCCTTTAGAGTATTGAATCATAAAGATGTTACTTTGAGGACTAAGGTGCACCTGACT
Source organism: Echinops telfairi (assembly GCF_000313985.2). NCBI lineage: Eukaryota > Metazoa > Chordata > Mammalia > Afrosoricida > Tenrecidae > Echinops > Echinops telfairi. Next base: position 62,612,591 of record NW_022111324.1, on the reverse strand, counting down.
CAAGCCATGATATTCTTCATTGCATTGCATTCATGTAAAAGGAGAACATTGATTAAGGAAGACCATAGAAGAATCAATGTGGTAATGGAGAAGAATATTGAAAATACCATGGACTGCTAAAGGGACAAACCAATCTGTATCAGAAGAAGTAAGACCAGAGTGCTCCTTAAAGGCAAGGATTGCATACTTTGGACATGTTGCCAGGAGAGACCAGTCTCTGGAGAAGGACATCATGTTTGGTAAAATGGAAGGGTAGCAGACCAGAGGAAGGCCCTCAAGGAGCTGGATTGACACAGTGGCTGCATTAATTGGCTCAGGCATAGTAATGTTTGTGAAGAAGGTATAGGGTCATACGGTGTTTCATTCTGTTGTGTGTAGGGTTGCTGTGGGTTGGAACCTACTTGATGGAACCTAACAATGATAAAAACTAAGAGCCATGGTGGAATAGTGTACTAAGTGCTGGGCTGCTAACCCTAAAATTGTTGATTCAAATCTATCAGTTTCTCCATGGGAAACTTGTATGAGGTTGTGTGTTCCCCTAAAGGTTTACAGTTTCAGAAACCCAAAGGAGCAGGTATTCTCTGTTCTGTAAAGTCACTATGAGTTGGAATCAACTTGATGGTAGTGGGTTTGGTTTTTTGATTTGGATGGAGTTTGATAGGATCCCTGGTGGTGCCGTGATAAAAGTGCCCAGCTGCTAAATCAAACCTCAGTTATCAGAAACCATCAATCTGTCTCCTAGACAAAGTTGTGACAGTTTTCACCTGTTAAGATTACAGCCTTGGAAACCCTAGAGGATCTCAATGAATTAGAATTTATTTAATAGTAGTAGGTTTGTTTGGGGGTTTTGAAAGAACCTTAGACTATAGTCTTGTTTTGCTTTTCCCTGATAGCTAGTGAGTGTGAGCCTTTCCTCATGTGTTTGTTAGCCATTTGAGTGCCATCCTTTGTGAATTGTCTATTTTATGTCCTTCGTTCATTTTTCATTTGATTAATTGATTTTTCATTATTGAATTTTTGCAGATTTCTTGACTGCTACTTCCATGAACATGGATCGTAGATCCAAGCAGACAAATTCCTTGACAACTTCAAGTTTCTCTCTATTTATCATGCTATGATGTTACCTATTGGTCCAATTGTGAGGATTTTGGTATTCTTTACATTGAGAGGTAATCCATACTGATGACTGCAATCCTTGATGTTCATTAGCAAATGCTTCAAGTTTTCCTCACTTTTAGCCAGTAAGATTGTATCATTTGCATATCACACGTTGTTAATAAGCCTTCTCCCAATCCTGTGGATTCATTCTTCTTCATGGACTCCATCTTCTCTGATTATTTGCTCAGAATAGAGATTGAATAAGTATGGCGAGAGGAGGAATCCCTGAACACACTTTTCTTGATTTTAAACCATGTGGTATTCCCTTGGTCTGTTGGCATAAATACCTCTTGATCTATGTACAGGCTGCTCATGAGCAGAATGGAGTGTTCTGAAATCCCTATTCTTCTCAAGGCTATCCATAGTTTGTTATGATCCACAATCTCAATAGCCTTTGTATAGTCAGTAAAACACAAATAAATATCTTTCTGATATTCTCTGCTTTCATCTAAGATCCATCTGACATCAGTAACTATATTCCTTGTTACACATCCTTTTGTGAATCTGACCTAAACTTCTGGCAGCTTCCTGTCAATGTACAGTGGCAGCCATCACCAGATAATGTTCTTCAAATTATTATTTGAATATGATATTAATGATATTGTTTTAAAATTTGAGTATTCTTTTGGGTAACCTTTCTTTGGAATGGGCACAGATATGGATCTTTTCCAGTAAGTTGGACAAGCTGTCTTCCAAGTGTCCTGGCACAGATGAGTGCTTCCAGTGCGTCATCAGCTTGTTGAAACATTTCGATGGGTGTTCCACAAATTCCGGGAGCCTTGTTTTTGGCCAATGCTTTCAGTGTACCTTTGACTTCTAGCTCTTGGTCATATGCTACCTCTCAAAATGATCTGATGTTGACATTCTCTTTGGTGCAATGACTGTTTATTCTTTTCATCTTCTTTTGATACTACCTGAATTATTAAATATTTTGCCATAGACTCTTTCAATCTTGCAACTCAAAGTTGAATTTTTTTTAGTTCTTTCAGTTTAAGATTTTTGAGCTTGGTCTTCTTTTTTGATTTCTAACTTTAAGTCTTGGCACATTTCAGTATAATAGTTTATTTATCTTCTCAAGGTGCCCTTTGGAATTTTCTGTTTAAATCTTTGACTTCATCATTTCTTCTATGTACCTTGGCTACTTTAGAATTAAAAGCCAGTTTCAGACTTTCTTCTGACAACCACTTTTAACTTTTTTCCCCCTTCCCTGTGTTTTTTAACAACCTTTTTTCATGTGTGATGTTCTTGATGCCATCCAACAGGTCATCAAGTCTTTTGCTGTATTATTCATGGCATAAAATCTTTTCTTGAGATGTTCTCAAAATTCGGGTGAGATAGACTCAAGATTTCATTGTGGCTGTCATGTATGTATTTTACTTTTCTTTAGCTTCAGCATGAACCTGTATATGAATAATTAATGATCTTTCCCACAGTTGCTCCTTGATCTAATTCCAGCTGTTGATATTGAGTTTTTCTCTATCATCTCTTCCCATAGATGTAGTCAGTTTTCTGTTTATTCCATCTGGATAAGTCTATGAGTATACTCTCAATCTCTGTCTGTTGAAAAAAGGTATTTGTCATGAAGTCGTTAGGCTTAAAAAATTCTATCACACAATCTCCACCTTTGTTTCCATTACCAAGACCATATTTTCCTGATCACTCCCAAGAATTTTTGGTGCTTCCTACCTATTATATATTTGGGGGAGCTTCTTTGCTTCAAAAGTTAAGTGGAACATTGGCAGGTGTGAGCCTTTACCAAAGTGAAATATTAATAATCATTACTAAAAGCCATAACTGCATTCTCTCTTTTGAAATCTAAGTTCTATAATTCATTGTAATGGCCACACACAGAACTCACAAAGAATGCTTATGACTATGGAGCTTATTAGGGAAGTTAACAGGTTATAATTCAGGTGAGAACTTACATATCAGTAGTTTATTAACTATTTCAAAGGGAACCTTATTTTGCCTGATGATCTTGAAAAATTATATTGTGTGATTTCTAGCCTCTTTTCTATCACCAAGGTTATATTTTCTAACTACTAAATATCATAGGCAAGGTCGAGGATTTCCTGCATCAACTAGGCATAGACACAGTGGTGGCTTGCATGTTGCTGTGATACTAGAAGCTATGCCACCAATATTTCAAATACTAGCAAGATCACCCTTGATGAGCAGGTATCTCAGGAGCTACCAGAATAATAAAAGACTACAAAGAAGAAATAGGCTATCCACTTCTTAGAGTTTAACTACTGAGAATCTTATGAATAGTAGCAGAACATTGAAAACTGAGTCCGACAATCATATGGTTTACTATGCTGGGAATTAAAAATGAAAGAGGAATGGTGCCACAGTCATCATCAAAAAGAACATTTCAAAATCTACTTGAATATGTGTGATAGGATAATTTATGGATGCATCCAAGAGAACCAGTTCATACAACAATTACTTGCACATCAATCATTAAAGCTACTGCTAAGGAAATTGAAGAATTTTTTCAACTTCCAATACTGTGTGCTCTTCTCAAAAGTTCCATTTCCCTAGAAGACATATATAGTTTCAAATCTACTATGATCTTTTCATTCTTTGAATATTGATCACTTTGTATAGTTTATATATATCTACAGGAAAGTGGAAGGGGGTGTCTGTTTAGAGCTTAATGATGCAACACTGAGTTAAGAGTTGCAACGGACGAGCTGAATCAGAATGCATATTGAATTGCTGAATGTAAAACTGTGATTTGCCCTGCAAACCTTCACCTAATTAATAATTCATAATAAAAGTTAAAAACGAAAAGACAAGCCATTTCCAAATCAATAGTCAAGGGAACATATGCATATTTTAAAAATTGGCTTAATGATGCAACACTGAGTTTGATTTTTTCAAAGAGGTATATTTTAGATCTTGAAAAATTGTTTAGGAAATTAGAATACAAAGATCCGGTGTTCATTTTTTCTTGTTCATTAGCATTAGCTTTCATTAATATGGAGGACATCGTTGGGTACCACTAAACAATTCAGCCATTACAACTGTCAAGGTCTAAGAACAAAGACTAGATCTAACAGGTTTCATGCTGTATTCAGATGGACACAGAAAGAATGTAGCCGCTTTTCCCATTTGCTCTCACCGTATGAACCTTTTCATTCTTCTTTGACTGCATGCCTTTTTTCCATGATCAAATGTGCGGGGAGGTCAGATGCTCAGGCATTCCCTCCCCTGAAAGCAATCAGTTGCCAGACTGCTTCTCATCCCTCCACAGGGGTGGGCCTGCTCCCTGCCTCTGGGAACAATGGACAGGCTCCTGTAGGAGGGGTTTGCACCCTACTGATAATGGTTCCTATGGAGACCCAGAGACCACCCCCTAGACCACCCTCTCATTGCTGTGTAACCTATAGTGCAGCTCCTCCCTGTGACGCATGTCTCTACCTGTAATTAATGGGCTGGCTTGCCCCCAAAAGGTATATAGGTGTGAGTCAGCAATATAGATCTCTCTCTGACTCTGACTTCCTTGCTGCTCATTCCCTGGTCACTCCCCTCCCTTCCCCCTATCCCTTGTTCCCTTGCCCTCCTTCCCTTCCCCCTCTCTCCACGTGGACCACTAAGCTGGGCTGAGGTGAGCAATGCTGCCATGTAACGTGTCTGACTGTATTATTGTAATATCGCTCATGCTCTCGATGACTCTAATATAATACTTATCTATCTCAACCGTACAATTGTGCATTACTGAACCCAGAAGTAGTATTACTGAACCAGTGAGTTCTAGTAGTGGGTGGAGCTGGCACCCCACTCCACCGTGCCACCTTTTAATTTAATACTACAATCAAGATCCATGACTATTGATTTTTTGGTACAATGCCCTGTCCTGCACCATGTATGATAAGCCCTAATGACGAAGCTGTCACATGATAACCAAAAGTGTAAGTTGCTTTACAATCCATCATTTCAATCAGGACTATTTACGCATCTGCGCCAAACTACTCCTATTCTTTCTTGCTTGCTAAAAATATCTGTGTATTTGACAGGCATTTCTATAAATAAATCGGATTTTGCAATGCTTCCTGTATATAATCAATGTGGTTTCTGCTCCATGGACCATGAGAACACACATGTGTCCTGTACCATTGGCTTTAATTTGCCAAGTAATGTTCTTGATGAATTCGTGGAATGCCCTTTTTCCTGAGTCAAACATCTGGTTTTGGCACCAATTTTCAGGCCAGCACAATAATGGAATGTACTGATTTTCTTGGGTAGAAGTTGCTCACGCAACCCACATTTCCAAATGCTACGGCTATTGCAAAATTCATTTAAGTTGATCTTCAATGTGTCATGAGCTCAAGAACAAAACTCTTTCTGTCTGCTGTGCATTTTTGTTGGTATTACTATTTCATATTAATAATTATGTTTTTACTTCTAAAAGGAAAGACCTGCTACCACTACCACCTGAAAAGTATTACATTAGAAAGTCCTTGATAAAGTGAGAGAAAAATGTAGAAAAAAATTCAATATAAAAAACACCAGGCTTACTAGTCAGATTGAGTGAGGTAGGCCTCCCGAGCCTACGGCCCTTGCCTTTCAGATCTAAACTCACCACTACGTTAGAATAGTCAAACATTTAGCATCAAAGGAGCAGTTGTTATTTAAGATTACATTTTGGAGTGTTGGAAAGGAAGGAAAAACAGAATCAAGGAACACAGAGAGGCAGTGGTGTAAGTGATGGTACATTGTATAAATTGCAACGGATGAGCTGAATCAGAATACATATTGAATTGCTGAATGTAAAACTGTGATTTGCCCTGCAAACCTTCACCTAATTAATAATTCATAATAAAAGTTAAAAAACGAAAAGACAAGCCATTTCCAAATCAATAGTCAAGGGAACACATGCATATTTTTTAAACTGGCTATAAGGATGACTAGAAACCACAGTCATTGGGATCTCCCAATATCTATCTGATTGATAAACTTGGTCTTTAGGATTTTGAATTTTGCTCCACATTTTACTCCTGCACTACCGCAACTCTTCCCTGAGATCTTAATCTGAGCAGGTAGTAATGGTAGCTAGGTGCCATCTAGTTCTGGCTTTAGGTTTGAAGATGCTGAGACCCAATCAGTTCATTAGTCCTTTGGATTATTTGCTTCCATGTTTCTTAATTTTTGTAATAGTTAGTTTTTTTGTGTCTCTATAGATTTATTTTTCCTGGATTTCACATAAAAAAAAACATGCAAGTACTAATATCCTAAACCCCTAAAGACCCAACAATAACAACCAAATAGATCTGAGAAGAACCTCAACCGAAAGTATAACAGAAAATAAAAACTAGAACAAATTTAAAATGAGTCAAAGGAAGAACAAAGGATAAGGTGTTAAACTGTAACCTAACCACATCTACATTAGTTCACCTCTCAGTACGTTCTGTATGATAACAAGACAACCCATGTCTCTGGGCAATGGTCATAGGGGATTCACCAGAGGCTTAACCCCTGTGGGGATCTTGCAAATAGCTGCATTAAAGTGTTGAACATCAGTCAGCTTCACTCAGCCCTCCATCCCTCCCTCCTTCATTCTCCCTTCCATCCTTTGCATTTATTGCTATAAATTGACCTCTGAACAATGCTTTAACTGTGTCCCAAAGTTTTTGTTATGTCCTGGCTTCATTCTCAAGTGCTCTGGAAATTCTTTTGTTCTACATTGTATTTCCCCTGTTACCAAGTGGTTTTTAAACAGGGTGTTATTAATTTTCTGTATATTTTTTCTTGATCTTTCTAAAATTTATTACTAATTTTATAGCAGTGTTATCCAAGATGTTTTCTTAGATTATTTAGGTGATTTAAATTTATTGAGGCTTATTTTGGGACATAATATTTGCTTTATTCTGGAGAATGATTCATGAAAACTGGAAGAGAATGTGTACTATGTTATTATTGTGTGGAGTCTTCTGTGTATCAATGAATTCAAAATGGTTGATTATGTTTTTTAGATATTTTGTATCTTCATTGAGCTTCTTTCTGGTTCATTGATGATGATGATAGTGCATAAAAGTTTTCTACTATTATTGTGAGTTCTATCTCTCTTTCCAATCCTGTTAATGTCAGCTGTATGTAATTGGGGGCATATGGATTGGGTGTGTAGACATTTAGCAAAGGCATATTCTCTTGCTGGATTGACTCTTTAATAATTACATAATGACATTCCTTATCACTTATATTACTTTTGCTTTGGAAATGTGTTTTCAGAAATTAATATTGCCATTCCTGCTTTTTACTTAGCTTTGCATATATTTGTTCATGATTCGACTTATAATTAATTTTTATCTTTGTGCCTAGGGTAAAGCTCTTAAAAGAAGCATATTTATAGATTCTGATTTTTAAATCCATTCTGCTAATCTTTGCTTTTGGAATCTATTTACGTTTGGTGTAAGCATTGATAATATGACTCTACTACTGTCATTCTTTTGTGTTTTTTAATAGTGATGTTGATTTCCTTGTTTTGCCTATTTTCTGTACCTGTGGACAGAACCAGTACACCAGGTTCAACAGCAGCAGCCACTGGTTGATGCTTTCCATTCCTGTAAAAGTTACAATCTCAAAAAAAACAAACAAAATTAAAAAAAAAAACAACCAAAAACCACTTAAGGAAGTTCTACTCTGTCCTACAGGGTTATATGAGTCAGAATTGATTCAATGGTGATGAGCTTTTTGGTTTGATTGTTTGGAGTCCCATTTCTGTTTGATTTTAGGTTTTTTTGCCTAGCAGGTTATGTTTAGGCTGTTAACTTCAAGACCAGCAGTTTGAAAGCACCATCTGCCCCATGAGAGAAATATGAGGTGTTCTACTCCCATGAAGAGTTAGTCTTAGAATGAGAATTCCAGGGCATTTCCTTGTGTTCATGCAGAACTTGTACATGGATCGAGAGGGTGTTGTGCTACCAGAGCAAGGAATATCACATGGTTTAAAATCATGAAATGTGTCATGGTTGTATACACACACCACACTTATTCAATCAGTGTGCAATCAGATTTTATGAAGAAGAATGTAGCATCAGGATTGGAGGAAGACTTTTTAACAACCTTTGATATGTAGATGAAAGCAATGTTGCTTGCTATCAGTGAGGACTTACAGTATTTGCTGATGAAGATCGAGGATTGCAACCTTCCTTATGGATTATGTATGACTTCATGTAAAGAAGACCAAAATCTTCACATCATGCTAAATGGAGAAAAGATTGAAGTTGTCAAGGAATTTTGTCTTGCTTATATTAAGAATCAATTCTCATGGAAGCAGCAGTCAAGAGATCAAACGACACATTGCATTAGGTAAATCTGCTGCACAAGACCCAGAGTACTGAATGGCAGCGATGTTCCTTAGTTGCACCTGACCAAGTCATGCTACTTTCAGTTCATATGCACATAAGAGTTTTCAACTCATATACATGTGAAAATTGGACATTGAATAGGGAAGACCAAAGAAGAGTTGATACATTCTCATGGTGGTGGTAGAGAATAAAATTGAAAGTAGTCTGGACTGCTAAACAGAAAAACTGATTTCACTTGGAAGAAATAGGGCCAGAATGCTTCTTAGAGCCAAGGATAGAGAGGCTTCACCATACATATTTTAGACAGGTTTTTAGGTGAATCTAGTCCCTAGAGAAGGATGGTATGCTCAGTACAATAGACAGGCAACGAAAGAGAGGAAAGTCCTCAAGGAAATGGGTTGATGCAGGGTTGCAAAAATAGGCCCAAGCATAGGCACAGATGTGATGATGCTACAAGGCCAGGTAATGTCCCTTTTGTTGTGCATAGGGACACTATGGGTAGGAACCTGCTCAAAGCACCTAACAACATAACAACAACAAAAAAAGCCAGAGACATATGGGTGGTAGTGCCCCCAAAAGGAATGTTTTTTCAAAGCTACATATTTAAATTTTTTGCAAAACAACCTTATCACCTTCAAAGTACTCTCCATTACATTTGTCAAATTAGCAATTTCATGCTTGGAAACATTTTTCAAACTCCTCTGTTTGGATGGCTGACAGTACCTCCCTAGTTTTTTCTTCACCTCTTCTACATCATCAAATCGCTGTCCTTTCATGTCCCTTGGCATTCACGGAAACAAAAAGAAGTCACAGTGGGTGAGGTGAGTAAGATGTGAGGGGCAAGAGAAGCATGCTGTTTTTTGCTAAAAAATGGTGCACTGAAATGGCTGCATGAGCAGGTGCATTGTTGTGGTGGCAAACTCAACCCCCCATCTGCCACAATCAGGTCTTTTCTGTTGCATGCTGTTATGCAATCTTTTTAGAACCTCTAAACAGAAAACTTGATTAACAGTCTGACCTGGTGGAATGATCACCAAATGGACGGGTGGACATTTTTGTGAGTTCGGAAAATTAACAGATGTCCAGAATGAGGTTTGTCATCAATCAAAATTTCACCTTATTTGAAATGAGAAGACCACTCTTTTTTTTTTTTGAGAAGACCACTCTTACACTTGAATTTTTCTCATAGCATTGTCCGTGTAAGCTGTGTTCAACATCACAACAGTGTCTGTGGCATTTTTCCCAAGCAGGAAATACAATCTCACAGCTGTTCTCTTGAATCAGCCATCACAAAAATGAGATTCAAGTGAAACTGCTTTTATGAAAAAATTCACTGTGACCAGAGAGAACCTTCCAAGGTTACACCACTGGATGCGCTAACTCAGTAAGTTGCTTGATGCTCACCTAGAAGGAAAAATGCCTACTAGGAAAGTTCTGCTCCACCCAGAGCAATTCAGTGTTGTGTTTTTTTGGTGTTTTTTTTTTTTGGGGGGGGGGGGCGCGTATTCCCTTGTATTTCTCTAAGGCCCAACAGAAGCATCTCCAGAATCAAAGGGGAAGAATACAGTCTGTTTTTTCCTTGCCAAAGTCAAAGTGTATGCTGCTTTATTCAATTAAACTTGTAATTAAACTTGTTTTTTTACAAGTTTTAGTTTCTCTCTGAGTCTCAGAGCAGGCAGCCAAAATACATTTCCATGTCCATACCTGACCTAGACTAAAAAAGACAAGCTTAGGACTTAGTCATACATTGTCATTCTGAGTCACAGCTCCAGTACCTGAGCAGAATTTGTGTAGGCTCTTGCAGTCAAATCCTGAGCACTTACCTGTAACCTACCTTGTTACATACCAAGACTTTCATAAATGTAGTTAGATTTTTGGGACTTCATATTCTTCATTTGTTAAATATGGACAATAATGTTAATAGCATCTCCCTAGTAGTACTCATGTAAGGATTAAAGAGTAATTACTACATAAACTGCTTAGATGATTCCCAAGATACGGTAAGTAAAAATATATATTAGCTACTAGTGTTAATTATCTTTAGAATTATCATCATTATTAGTTGTTAATTATCAGCTTTATTATTATACATTTTTGTACTTACTCTGTGCCCTATATAAATTGTTTAGTGTCTGTGCCCCTTATCTTAAAATAGGACTATTGATACCTATTTTACAATACTAATAATGGAAATGAATGAGATAAAATATTAAAAAACTCCTAGCATAGTGTTATTATTCCTAGATGTCTCATCTGAGTTGATTACGAATCATAATGAATCCATGTGACAGAATAAAGCTTCCTTGTATAGTTTTCTCGGTTACAATCTTTATAGGAACAGATCACCAGGTCTTTCGATCGTGGGAATGCTAGGTGGGTTTGAACTGCCAGCTTCTCAGGTGTAAGCCAACTATTTAACCTTTACAATTCCAGAATACCTTTTTGTGCAGAAGCTGACATAATATTATTTGTAAGGTTGAAATGGACCCTCATGGATCAGTCATATACAATATTAAAACTCTCCTGAAGTTGACAGTTTTAATTCTACAGTCTACCCCCTGATCAATAATGAAATATACTAAAATCTTAGTCCATGGATCAAGAAAAAGTATTTGTTTTCAGTGAAAATATCTAATTCAGTAAATAAAAATAAGCATACCTGGTAGAATTGGCTGTTTGCAGGGAAGGTGGTCCTCAGCATTACTGGATTCCCTGATGCAATGACAATGTCAGAGATATAATTTTCCTCTAACCCTCTACTTGGAGACTTGCCAGATGTGCCATCAAACCTCTATCCTTATGAGCAGAAGAGGTGTCACATTTAGGTCCAGCAAGCGCAGAGGCAAAAAAAGGGAGTTGGGAAATCTTTCCGTGAAGCCCACTAAGAAGACTTCCTCTTTATCTCATTGGCAAGAGCTGGATCATATGACCAGGAAGAAGGTCCTCCTTCGCTGGATTCCACTAATTAGGATTTACCTTGGAATCAGAGTCAGGGAGCCAGCTTTCCATTGGTTTCAAGATGGTCCGCTGTTTTTCCCCCTCATGAGAGATATGAAAATAGGATGTAGGGTTGACCACCAAGAGTATCTGCTCTGGATAACAAACTAGAGAGGGTATTAGAGAATTTCATGCGTTATCTTCTAAAATGCACTGATACTAAGATCCTGTTGCTGAGCACTATGTACAGACTGACAGTCTGGACAGTAGCTGTGCTAATGTTTCTCTTCCTAGACTGTTACATAAGAGGCTATTTCTAAACCTTGGATATCTTCAAAGCACCCCTTCTTTTCATACACCCAACGCCAACCAGAAGTTGAAAATAACCTCTCGTGGATACTTCAGGTGTTCCGGGTCAGAGCCTTTCACATTACCAGATGGGTTGGATTTTGCCCTCCAAGCAAGTTGCCACTTCCAGGATGCCTGTGGAATGTGGGGCGGCCAAGGCAGAAGGAAAAGTTTTTTCCCCTCAAACTTATCCTTTTCATGTCCGTAGTAATATTATTAGTCCCTTGAGAGGGCAGGAAAATGCCAGCTTTGCTCCTCACTTATTGAAGATAGCCTACTATAAACTTATTTTATTTCCCTCAGAGCTGTTTTGATTTTCATCTGCGTTGGTGCTTCAAGTAAATGTCTGGCAGGACCACCTGGGGAGGATTTGATACTGACAGGAATCACTTACTAAAAAGTTGTGGACTGTGCGGAGCAATGAGAAAGTTAAAACTGAACAGCAGGGAGCTCTTCTTGCTGAGAGAACAACTTGTACCATCAGCACTGACTGGTGCACGGGCTCTACAGACACATACAGCGGGAGAGAGAGAGAGAAGCTGAAGTTGAGTTTTTCATTATAGCCTCTTTTATAAAAGATATTAAACCAGTTGCTGTAAACATTTGCTTATTTAAATTTAGTCTCCAGGTGATACAAATGATAAACACACTCAGCGGCTGACTTTAAAGGCAGATGTCTGAGTGCACTCCAGGGCCTGCATCTTTGTGGAGCACAGTTCTGCTCAGACACACATAGAGTTGCCATGAGTTGGGGTAGAATTGAGGGCAACTGCTTTTCTGGTTTATTTATACTTAGTTTTTGAAATAGAGAGACCTATTCTCTCTTATCTCCTGATAGTCTTTTATTCTGGTACCAGTACTCTGGTGTATTTTAATATTCATTACCGAATCAAATAATCTTTTCTCTATTGTCTTTCTTATCTCTCTACAGTAGTGGAATTCATGATTGGCATCTTCTAGAAGTTTTCTCATTTCTACATATAATCAGAATTAAAGATAGTGACTCTGTATGCTAACCGAGCAATGGAGCCACTAGCCACTAGAAACCAGTAAAGGATCAGAAATAAGATATAATTGGTCCATTGCTTTGCTTTGCTCCCTTGCTGCTCTGTCGAGTTCCCTTCATGTTGTGCTCCAGTAGGGTAGGGAGGCAAGGTCAGATCTGGCACAATACCCACACTATGTCTCCAGTGCTGTCCCCTGTAGCACTGTGGGTCAATGAGGATGCATCATGTCTCCTGTTGGGGCCAGCCCAATGGTCCTCTCTGTGTATTGGCTGCTTCGAGGAGAAAATTACAGGGCCAATCGCTCCTAGGGAACACTGGAGAGGAGGAGTTAGAAGAAAGGGAGGGAGGGGTCAACAAGCCCAGGGACAAGGGAACAATAAGAGACCTAGAATTGATGGTGAGGAGGTCATAGAATGCCAACTGGGGTTTGATCAAGTCCAGTGTAGCTAAGAAAAAGTACTGAGAGTCTAATGAAGGTTGGACATGATAATGGGGCAGGAGGAAAGTAAAAAGAAATAGAGGAAAGAACTAGGAGGCAAAAGTCATTTATAGAGGTATAAACATAGGCATGCACATATGTAAATATATTAATAGGGATATATGTCTATGTACATGTATTTAAATGTCAAGTTTTAAGGTAGCAGACAGGCATTAGGTCTCTACTCAAGTACTCCCTCAACACGAGAACACTTTATTCTAATAAACCTGGCATTCTGTGATGCTCACCTTCCTGACACAATCGCTGAAATCAAAATGGGTGCATAAGCAAATGTGGTGAAGAAAGCTGATGGTTTCCACCTATTAAAAGATATAGCATCAGGGTTCTTAAAGGCTAAAAGCTAAATAAGCAGCCATATAGCAGAGAAGCAACAAGCCCACATGGAAGAAGCACACCAGCCTGTGTGATCATGAGGTATCGACCAGATCAGGTATCAGAAGAACAAAACAAACAAATACATTGCTGCAAGTGATTAGGGTTGGAGAGGAGACCCAAAGCCCATCTGTAGACAACTGGACATTCCCTCACACAAGAGTTACAAGGAAGGAATGAGTTAGCAAGGGTGCAGCATAGCACACACGGAACATACAACATTCCTCTAGTTCTTTAATGCTTCCTACCCTCCACTATCATGACCCCAGTTCTACCTTAAAAATCGGGCTAGACCAGAGCATGAACACTGGTCCAGATAAAAGCTCTCAAAAATGGAATCCAGGACAGATAAACCCCTCAGGAAAAGTAATGGGAGTAGCGATACCATGAGGCTTAGGGGCAGGTGGAGGGAGAAGGGCAAGAACCGGGGAACTGACTACAATGCTGGATGTATAACCCTCTTTCCCCACCCACACGCACCCTAGGGCGACAAACAACAGAAATGTGGGTGAAGGGAGACAGTGGACAGTGTAAGATACGAAAATAATAATTTAAAATTTATCAGGGGTCCATGAGGGTGGTAGAGTGGGAAGGAATGGAAAAAGAGGAGCTAATATCAAGAGCTGAAGCAGAAAGAAAACATTTTGAAATGATGATGGCAACACATGTACAAATGTGCTCGATACAATTGATGTATAGGTTGTTATAAGAGCTGTAAGAGCACCCAATAAAATGATTAACTGAAAAAAGATGCAATTGCTGATTAACATCAACGCTGTGGGAGTCTATTAGTGTGTCCAATATGATAGATTATCTTAACTCAGGGACAACCTAGAGATAACTAAATAGCCAGACTGTAGTTTTGTTAGGGATCAATCCAGAAAGAAACAACTGTGTCAATGCATGCAAGTCACTACAATAAAGAGCAGATGAACCCAGAAAACTGGAGGGTAAGCAGTAAAACAGGCTCTACAACATGCCTTTGTACCAAAAATCAATGATAGAAAGATAGATGGAAGGACTGAATGATTGTCCAAACCATAAACAAAATAATTGCTTTGGGGGTTGTAGTTTCATTCAGGTGTTTGGGGTAGCGGGGAAGTACTCAGTCACCATCCAAGATTGCTTTTTTACTTTACCTACTCAGCTCAGGAAAGTGGGGAAGATCTGAAGATTTTTATGCCCGGAAAGCATAAACAATAAATAGGCACAGCCAGGGATCTTGTGTAGCACTTTGACTTTTCTACGTGTTTCCCTGTCTCTTTAGGACAGTTCCTTCCCCATCCTGTATTTGCATCATCTCTTTTTGTTTCTCTGTGACATAATAGTAAGTCTTCTAGCCTCTTTCTTTGAAAATTTCACTCACTCTTTTTCTAGTTTTAAATCTACATACCTATGCCTAACCTGACACCCAAGTTCTAGAACTGCATCTATTTATTTATTTATTCTAATAAATTATTAGGGGTTCATACAACTCTTATCACAATCCATACACACAGCAACTGTCTAAAGCACATTTGTACATTCATTGCCCTCATCATTCTCAAAACATTTGCTCTCCACCTAAGCATCTGCTCCTCATTTTTCCCCTCCCTCTCCACTCCCCCCTCCCTCATGAACCCCTTGATAATTTATAAATTATTGTTTTGTCATATCTTGCACTGTCCAACATCTCCCCTCACCCACTTTCCTGTTGCATGTCCCCCAGGGAGGAGGTTATATGTAGACCCTAATAACCAGTTCCCCCTTTCCAACCCACCCTCCGTCCACCCTCCCAGTATCACCATTCACACCACTGGTCCTGAAGGGACCATCCGCCCTGGATTCCCTGGATTTCCAGTTCCTATCTGTACCAGTGTGCATCCTCTGGTCTAGCCAGATTTGTAAGGTAGAATTGGGATCATGATAGTTGGGAGGGGGGCGGGGAGGAAGCATTAGGAACTAGAGGAAAGTTGTATTTTTCATCGTTGCTACATCACACTCTGACTGGCTCGTCTCCTCCCCGAGACCCTTATGTAAGGAGATGTCTAATTGCCTACAGATGGGCTTTGGGTCTCCACCCCGCACTCCACCACTCCCGCATTCACAATGAAATGATTTTTTTTGTTCTGATGATGCCTGATACCTGACCCTTCGACACCTCATGATCACACAGGCTGGTGTGCTTCTT
>NW_022111324.1:62582729-62596360 GCF_000313985.2 Echinops telfairi | reverse complement strand
TTACATTACCCTTGATCACGCCCTACCAGGTCTCCTACACCCTCCTCACCACCGATTTGGATCATTTGTTGTTCCCCTTCCCTGGGTTTTTAACACCACTATCTTTCCCCCCACCTCCCCCTCTCCCATGTCCCCCCGGAACTGTCGGTCCCATTGTTTTCTCCTCTAGACTGTTCATCCAGCCTCTTATTTAGACATACCTGTGGAGATAATAGCATGCACAAAAACAAGACATAGCAAAACTGAGCAACAATGGACAGTAAAACAACAAAAACAGCAAACCAATGACAAAAAAATCAAAACAAAACAACAAGAAAGAAAAGCTTGTAGTTAGTTCAACGACTGTTGACCTTTAGGAGTGTTTTCCAGTCCAGTATGTTGGGACACCAAACCCTGGCCCCAAGTCCACCTTCCCCATTCCCTGGGAACCTCGCCGCTCCATTCCCTTGCTGTTCTGTTGCATCCCCGTAGTGTTTTGCCTCGATTTGGCGGGATCAGATTGGGCGCAATTCCCAGTGTCTCCAGTGTTGTCCCCTGTAGGGCTATGGATCAGTGAGGGACGTCTTGTCTCATAGTGGGGCCGGCCATGTGGTTCTCTCTGTGGAATAGCTGCTCTGAGCGGCAACATTGTCCTCAAAGCCTGGCGGGCCAAGATGCACTCCACTCTCTCCTCACCCCCCTCACCCCCATATGCTCCGTGTGCTCTAATCAGACATGTCCCTCTCTGGGGGCTGCAGATTCAGTGCTGTACTCTGAGATACATTCTTTTTTGGGGGGAGGGGCAGGTGTCCACGTAGTGGGGATTGGGGCCAGCCCCTCAGACCTCTCCCCTGGTTCCCTACTCCACACCGATATGTTGCATTCACATCTCTGAGACCTGGGTTGAAGTCTCGTCCCTCTTTCCCTGTGGAGATATAAACAATACCCTCCCCTTGGGTGGGTTAGTGCCCTGTGGCCCTGCTACCCATTTATTTTTTATTATTATTTTTTTTCCTTTTCACACCTCCTTTTTAGTTGGATACCATATATGTATCTCTGGATTTGGTCTGGTCCCTGCCATACTATCTGTTCCTCACCCCAGGAATGTTTGTTTACAGTAGCTGTTTCCCTATATCCCTATTGCATTTTAAAAAAATATCTTAACGCTTACCTTAGTGGACTCATGTTATATTTGTTTTTTTGTGCTTGACTTACTTCACTTAGCTTGATTTCCTCCAGTTCTTCCCATGCAGCAATATGCTTCATACGTTCATCACAGCTTTTTAGTGATGCATAGTACTCCATTGTATGTACATAGCACAGCTTTTTAATCAACTGTCAGTTGATGGAAATTTGGGTTGTTTCCACTTCCTTGCAATTGTGAACTGTCCCACAATAAACATTGGAGCACAGATGTCTGGCCTTGGCTTGTTTCTTGCCTCTTCTGGGTAGATGCCCAGTAGGGGAATTGCTGGGTCGTATGGTAACTTGATTTTCATCTGTTTAGATATTGCCAGATCAATTTCCATAGTGGCTGTACATACTTACAGGTCCACCAGCAGTGGATGAGAGTTCCTGTCTCCCCACAGCCCCTCCAACACTTGCTGCTTTCTGATTTTTTTGAATTGCCTCTCTTTGAGGGTGTTAGGTGGTACCTCATTGTTGTTTTAATTTGTATTTCTCTTATGGCTAAAGATCGGGAACATATTCTCATATGTTTGTTGGCCATTCTCATGTTTGTTGGCCATTTCTGCCTCTGTGAAACTTCTGTTCAGGTCCTTTGCCCACCTCCTCAGTGGGAAATCTGGGTTTTTTTTGCTTTTTGGAAGCTGGCAGAGTATTATAGATTTTAGTAATAAGGCCTTTGCCTGATGTGTCATTGCTAAAGATGTTTTCTCAGTCCATTGACTCTCTTATACTCTCTTGGTGAATTCTTTCGAGTACACAGGTGTCTTATCTTCAGTATATCCCATTTGTCAATTTGTGCCTCCTCTGTTTTTGTGTCCTTCCTTATTTCTGATAGTCTGTATTCCCTGTGCCAAAGTTCTCAAGTTGGTCCCAGTTCCCTCATTGATGGTTGTAATAGTTTGGGGTTTAACTTCAAGGTCTGTGATCCACCTTGAGTTTATTCTTGTGCATAGAGTGAGATAAGGGTCTTGCTTCATTTTTCTGCAGGTAAATATCCATTTTTTCCAGCACCACTTGTCAAAGAGGGCATCTGTTTCCCATTGGATATTTTTTTGGGCTGGGCCCTTATCAAAGATCAGTTGTCTGTATGCTGATGATTTTATTTCTGAGTTTTCAGTTCTTTTCCATTGGTCTGAGTATCTGTCATTGTACCAATACCATGTGCTTTTGACAACTGTAGCTGTACAGTATGTGCTAAAGTCAGGTAAAGCAAGCCCTCCCACCGTGTCCTTCTTCTTGAGGAGTTCTCTGCTAATTCTGGGCTTCTTCCCTCTCCATATGAAGTTGGTAATCAGTTTTTCCATTTCTTTGAAGGTGAGGGTAATTGTATCGGGATTGCATTAAACTTATATAGTGCCTTTGGCAGAACTGACATCTTGACTATATTGAGTCTTCCAATCCACGAGCATTGGATATCCTTCCATTTGTTGAGGTCACTTTTGGTTTCTTGTAATAGTGTTCTGTAGTTTTCCCCATATAGATCTTCTTTTTTTTTTTTTCAGTCAGGTATATCCCTAGATATTTCAATTTGTGTTTGGCTATTATGAAGGGTACCACCTTTTGGATCTCCTCTTATGTGGTCTTATCTGATGTGTATAGCAGTCCCATGGACTTCTGTTTATTGATCTTGTATCCTGCCACTCTGCCAAACTCTTCTATTGCTTCCAGTACTCCCCTTGTGGAGCTTTCTGGATTTTCCACATATAAAATCATATCATCTGCAAATAATGATAGTTTCACTTCTTCTTTCCCCAGACAAATACCTTTGATGTCTTTTCTTTGCCTTATGCTGTTAGCCAAAATCCCCAGCATGATTAGAGTGGGGACAAGGGGCATCCTTGCCTGGTCCCCTTTTTCAGTGCGATTTTGTTAGTCTATTCTCCTTTGACTACCACGTTGGCTGTTGGTTTTTCATATACAGCTTGTATTGTCTTGAGGAATTTTCCTTCCATTCATATCTTCTCAAGTGTCTTAAACAGGAATTGTTGTTGGATGTTGTCAAATGCTTTTTCTACATCTATCAATATTATCAAGTGGGTCTTATAGTTTTTCAGAACTGCATTTTAAAACCACTTGTCAAATATCTCTGCTAAACTGCCCTTAGAAGTCAAAACAACTCAAGGTGAACCCATTTTTCATCAAAACTAAATCTTCCAAGTTCTCTATTTCTTTCCTGGGTATTTTCTTCTCAATCACCCTGATGCAACATCAGTGGTCTTAGAATACTGCATTATCATTACTCTTCTTGTAATATGCTTCTAAATCCCAGACATTTTAACTCTTACCTATCTCATATTTATTTCCACTTTTGCATTCTGGTAGTTATTACCTCTGTTCAAGTTCTTCTCATCTCATCTGTTATAACTTTCTTCCAGCTAGCTTTCCTTTGGATTCTAGTTGCTTTCCTCTCTACTCTGTCCTACAAATCAATGCTGTATTGATTTTCCTAAGACGTTTGAGAAGGCTTCAAAATTGCAAAAAGATGAAATTAATAGATAATGAATTTTCTATATTTTTGAAGCTACCTTATATTTCAAATAAGTGCATTGCTGTTCAAAAAACTTCACTAATTCTCCAACCTTACTGCTAATAATGTAGCTTAGATGCTTATAGATTTCTCACCTGGAATACTACACTCAATTTTTAAATACATGATTTAATATCTATAGTTGCATTAACTCCAATCAAGTGGGTAAACTGTAGCCAGAGTGGTGATTTCTAAAATCATGTGGGAACTCATCAGGTGCCTGCTTTTAACACTTCAATAGTTCTTTTCCCTCTGATTAAAATCCAAACTTTGTAAATATAGTTTGGAAAGTATTTCAAGATCTAACCTCTCCTTTCATCTCAGATCTCACCTCCTGCTATCACCTCTTCCTCCCCTGGCCTGCCCCTCCCTGCAAATCCCACCAACTCTCAGGGTACAGAGTAAAGGAGTAACTAATAGCAGATGTTTCCTCATATCAAATAGGGAGGTTTATATGGGTAGGCACCAGTTTACCCTTTAGTAATTGGCTTTGTGTCACTGTGTAAACAAAGCCTGATGCTGTTTCCATGATGTTAGAAATGTTGGTTCAAAAATAAAAATTCAGTCAATTATCTGGAGGCTTCCCAGATACCCAGATGTTTGGCACTGTGTAGACTAGAAAGCCAGATGTTTCACTACATTTTTCACTTTTCCAGTTAGAATTCCAGTTTTGATTCCAGTAGTTATCAAAGGGCAAACAAGCCAACTGACTTTCTTTTTTTTTCCATAAGGATTATTTCCCCGTGGTTTCATAATCATTTTATTTGAATCCACAATCAGCATTAATGGAAGTAGCAATCAAGAAATCAAATGATGTATTTCACTGGGTAAGTCTGTTCTAGAATGAATGACAACAATAGACAATATCATGAAAAATGAAACAGAATGAAGCTGTCAAGCATTTCAATTTGCAGCCAACTGACTTTCTTGAGAAAAGATGTCCCAGGTGATATTAGAGATACCAAAAGACTGAAGAAGAATGGGTATGTGGTCAATGGGAAATTATAAAGACAATAAAATCCTATGAATTGTAAATTGTTCATATTAACTTGAGTTATGCATTAATGCTTCCAGCATAGACTAAGGTAAAGTCTTCTATATGAAGAAACTTCCTCAGATAACCTGTCCCACAATCAGAATCTTTTGCATTCGACATGAGTCCACATATATTACTCTGACATGACATGATTACTTTGGTGTGAAAACAATTGGTTGCTTGGAAGAATCAAAATTATATTAAGGCTTTTTATTTTGACTAAAGTTAACATATGTAGACCTGCAGTTCATACTGCAGACAACTTGAAAGACTGAGCAAAGACTTTACCAGTGGCAAAATTTCCTTCAAGCATATTAATAATCAAAATTATGTGTGAGTGCTTTCAGACAAATTAATGATATTGGTTTTGAGTCACCTGAAGAAGAAACATAAACAAATATTTCATTCACCAATTAAATTTATAAAAAAAACCAGCTATCCCTGTAAGTCCAGTAAGAAACTGGATATAAGAATCATAACAAGGGAGTTTAGTCATTCTAAAATACTCTGAGTAATTTTAATGTGGGGAAAACAAGCAAGAAGAACCTACAAAGAATTTGTGCCTGAATCTATTAAAAATGAAGTTTATTTTGCAGTCTGTGAATGAAGCTCTTGCACATATATATGGCTAGTGTGTGATGATTTGGTATGACTTGGGTAAACACACAGTAAAAGGAGCAGCTATAATCATTTGTGACTTAGAGAACTCCTGGTTAAAAATGGCTGCTGCCGGGGATGTGTGTTTTCCAGAAAATGTGGATGCAATTAGTTGATGTTTAAATATGAAAAAGTTCCCGTCGAAAAAAATGTATCATTGTTTGTTGACGTTCCTGGAGAGACTATTTTGACAGAGCAGCAACATAGTGGAAATATCTGGTGGCAGGTGATTAGTGATGTATAGAGTGTGGACAATCAATAAAGAAGTGGAGAAGAGCTTATGTTATAGCTCAATAATATATATCTAAGCCGAAAAGTGACAACTGATTATATTTTCCCTAACATATAAATGTTTCATTCTGTTAGATTGTATAGAAAATCACAAGTTGTTTAAATCATGTAATATTTATTTCCTTCATGGGTAAGTTGGTTGAATAAAGATATTTTGTGTGTCCATTGCAACTGCATTGGTAACTATATTAGTCATATTCACCTGACTCTAATAATGTTGACTGAAGCAAAAGAAAGAACATGGAATCAAAGGATCTTCAGAAACTCTTTAAGCTCTCTCCCTTTCCGAGTTTATATATATATATAAACTGGTGGAGTTATAGCAGGTATAACTGGTATTTGTATAGGAAAGAGCTAGGGTTCTTGAGAAGAGACTTGGAAGAAAGAAAGAAAGACCAAGAAATTACATCCCCAAATATTGAAGAAATTTATGAATTCTGAGAAACAACAGGTGGCTCTGCTTGTATATGGCTGGCAAAAGCGTTTTATTATTTTAAAGGGAAGGCAAAAGTCAATGGCTTCCTGTGGGTATGAGTTATTCAGAATGCAACCAAGAGCACTATTATTTTTCACAGATATGCACATTCTGTGCACTCACACACATGTATAGGAGTAATTAAGGTTACAAGTGGAAAACTCTTTACCACTTGGGACCCAAATATGATGTTGAGACAAACTATATGGAACACACACTCAAACATTTGTTTCTGATTACCCCAACTAGTATACCAGAAAAATCCATCCAAAGAACTAGGGTGCATGCTTAACAGAGCTGATAGGTCTTTTAAATTCTGTTCTATTATTAAATTGCTTCTCTGTTCATATTAAACTTCAATTATATAGTCTCATTGGTTCATTGGAGTAGGTTTCCATTCAAAATGAACATTTGTCAACAGATGCATTTATATAAACAGTTGTGGTTTTCTTGGGTATTTACAGTGTCATTATCCAGACCATCTGGCCATTCTACTAACGGAGTTTCTTATTTGGGTTCTCTCTCTGACATAATAATTTATCATGTTCAATCTGCTTGGTTTCTCTAGAGAGAATATTTCCTTCTCTCATGCCTCATGGAACCATAAAAAGAAACCCGCCCAAAAAAAGTATATTTACAAACTAATAAGGTTGCAGGAGATGAACATAACTTTCTAAAGGTCACAGCTAGCTTGGTTATGCTTTTTACTGTAAAAGTTAGCTCACTTAGTGAGAAAGGTCAATTTTAAAAAGAACAATTCTACATTATTATATTTTTAGAGAAATTGTTTCCAAATATAAATATTTTCTGGAATTTATTTGTTTGATGTATTTGTTTCTTTAGTTTTAGAAACCTTGGTCACTTCTCAAATGATTGAGAAACAACTTTATTTTTCTAGGCCTGATCATGCTAGCCTGTGTTTCTCTCACCAGCCACATTTGTCTTTTTCTACAACCACAGAAGAAAGAGGAGAATGAATGTATCTTCCTTAAAAGTTCTATCCCTGTTGGTCACAGACCCAGAACCATGTGTATGTATTTTATCCAGAGATCAGAAGCAAGTTAAAGAAGTATATAAAGGAAAATAAAAGGGGCATTTTACACAAATATGAGGCAAATATATAATAAGTATATTGATAGTTGAAGCAAATGGGAGGGGTGTGGATTTAATCACATCCTTATATTTTTCTTACTATGAGCATGTAAAGTACTAAAATTTGAATATTAAAATCAAGTCCAAAACATTAAATAAAATTGTATTGGAAAACAAAATATTGGGCATGAAGGAAAAACTTATTTTATTTTTATTGATAACTGAAATGATAAACAATTGATACGCAGTTCTTTTTGTTGTTGTTTGGGGTCACACTGGCTATTTATGATGTTTGGGGTTGGAAGCGGGTGTGGGACAGGCAGTTTGACCACTCTGCTGTCGTCAGCTGGGGATGTTCTCAGAAGCTAACTCGGTATCCACAGCCAGGGGAGGACAGAGACCTCCTCATTGGTCTCTGGCCTGCTCTGGATACCCAGCGAGTGGCCACATTCTCATGGGGTTGGCAAGGTAAAGGGGTTGGGGGAACAGTACAGATGCAGGTAGTAATTCAGGGTCTTAACAGATAATGTACATTTCTTGCTAATCGGGCTGGCTTTAGAGACATCTCAGAAGAGTCAAGGTCTTGTTTGAAGAGCTGGGAGAGGGAAGAGGAGAAGCGGGGCTAACTAGGAGCCATCATCCCAGAAGTTACAACTTGTTAGTTTCAAAATGAGGGCTGAGCCTACTAATTGCCCACCCTCGACCCCCCTCCACCCCCGCAAAAATTCAACAGGGTATCTGGAGCACTGTTATGCGTTGAGCTGTGATCCACATGCTCAGCAGTTGGAAACCCCCAGCAGCTCCCCTGGAGAAAGACTGGGCTTTCCACTGCCATAAACAGTTACAATTTCAGAAACCCACAAAATGGTCACTCTGAGTCAGCATTGACTGATGGCAGTAAGTTAAACAAATAAATAATTAAGAAGTGGTGGGAAAATTTAATTTTTATAATGTCTCCTGCAAAAGAAGACTTTTGAATAAGAAGCAAATTATGTAATACAAAGGCAAAAATGATTTACTAATAGAATACGTTAGTTTTACAATTGATAATGTGAACAAGAGAGAGGAAGCAAACACTTAAAAGTGAATATGCTCCATGAGCTACATGTATGTATGCAATCAGTGAAAGAACTACATGTATGTATACAATCACTGAAAGAACTACATGTATGTATGCAATCACTGAAAGAACTACATGCATGTATGCAATCACTGAAAGAACTACATGTATGCAATCACTGAAATAACTACATTTATTGTATACAATTAATGAAATAACTAAATTTATTGTATACAATCATTGAAATAACTATATTTATTGTATACAATCAATGAAATAACTACATTTATTGTATGCAATCATTGGAATAACTACATTTATTGCATACAATCAATGAAATAACTACATTTATTGTATGCAAGCAATGAAATAACTACATTTATTGTATGCAATCATTGGAATAACTGCATTCATTGTATACAATCAATGAAATAACTACTTTTATTGTATACAAGCAATGAAATAACTACATTTACTGTATACAATCATTGAAATAACATTTATTTCAATGAAATAACCACATTTATTGTATGCAATCATGGAAATAACTACATTTATTGTATACAATCATTGAAATAACTACATTTATTGTACACAATCAATGAAATAACTACATTTATTGTATACAATCAATGAAATAATTACATTTATTGTGTACAATCATTGAAATAACATATATTTTTAAGTAATTCATCAATGATTTGCTAAATAAATGCTTGAGGAGGCAAGAATATAAGTCCCTAAATAAAGAAGAGAGAACCAGCTATTCTGTGCCTCCTACTAGGTCACACTCGCTGTGAATTTGTTGTACTTTGATGACTTCAGTGTGGCTGTGATGTTAGAAGCTATGCCACAAATATTTCAGATATCAGGTCCCACTTGTTGGGCAGGTCTCAGCAGGGCTTGCAGATCAACATAGACGAGTGTTCTGGTTCTCTACTTGTCCAGCTAGGCAGCCACACAGAACTCACAGACAATATTAAAGAAGTGAACAGGTTACAATTCAGATGAGAAATGTTCAGGGTAGAGTTGTTCAATTGGGACCTGTTACGAAGTTCCTTTAGGGCAGCTAATAAGGGTCGAAAGGGCAAGCCATTCTTCTGCAAGTCTCACCTAGAAGGCATTTAAGTTCTAGCTCCTGGAGCCAGCAAATGTAGATCCCCTGATCAAGTGGCATCCTACTCTAGTAAGCCTCAAGCCAAAGGCTCCAGCTCCCTGGGTAAGTGAACCAGCCTCCCCAATTAAATGCCCAGAGGCACCCTGCTCCACAAGCTAGCCTCCTGTTCTGAAGCACACAACTTTGCTTACTCTGTGGACTGGGAAGTTCACTGCTCTGGCTCCTATTTCTTCTTCTGCTGTGGCTCTTCTGTCATTCCTTTGATGTCAAAGCTGTATCCTGGATCAAGGAATTCACTGCACAAGAATCTTGGGGTCCAGAGGACATGCATCACTCCTGTCTCTTGCTGATAATGAGATCCTCAATCAGTATGATATAGCTCAATTCAAATTCACTGCCATTGAGTCAATGCTGACTCATAGTGATCCCCTGTGTTAGTCTGGGTAGACTAGAGAAACAAATTCATAGACACTCATATGTGCATAAGAAAGAGTTCTATATAAAAGAGCAATTGAACCTTGAGAAAATATCCCAGCCCATTCCAGATCAAGTCCATAAGTCAAATGCAGTATTAACCCATATGTCTGATACCAATCTATAAATTTCTCTTCAGACTCATAAAACACATGCAATGATACTCAAAGCAGGAAAATCACAGACCAGTAGGTGAAAAGTCTTGTGGATCCAGTGGTGGTAGGGGCATCTCAGTTCTGGCAGGGGTCTCCACATAGCTCCTTCAGCTCCAGGGCTCTAGTGTAGCTTCTTATGTCTTGTCAGCAAGCATGTCTCACAAGGAGTGAGCTTGTGTCCCACCTCCAACAAGCTATTCATCTCTTTAGTGCCTCCCAATGAGGTCATTAAGTTGTGAACTGATTCACAGGCTATACTCCACCCCTTCACCCTTAAGCCTCAAATTGACAACAGATTATGTAATTACCACACCCTTCAATGTGTTTCTGAGACTATAATTGTTTACAGGAGTAGAAAACCCAGTGTTTCTCCTGCAAGCTGTGGGTGGTTTTGAACTGCCAACCAGAGGGAGAGCAACCCAACACATAATCACTATACCCCTAAATTTATCCTCATTTTTCAATGATGGTGTTTATAGTTTACAGCTTTACATTTATGTCTTTAACCCACTTGAGTTCTTCTTTTTAATGTGGCATAATATATGGATGCTGTTTCATTCTCTTCCAAATGAATATTCACTTTCCCCAGCATCATTTGTTAAAGAAACTGTATCTTCCCCATTTAATAATGTTTACTTCTTTTTCAAATATTAACTGCATGTAGGATGATGGATTTACTTCTAGATTCTCAATTCTGTCCCACTGGTCTATGTGTCTGTTCTTGCACTAGTGTCAGGCTGCTTCAGTTTTGGTTGTGTAGTAGGTTTTATGATAAGAATGTGTGAGACCTTATTCTTTGCTCTTTATTGGTATTTTGTTTATCTAGTTAGAATTGATATTTAATTTTTTCCAGTTTTCCCTCTGCATAAGCTCAATATATCCTTCCATTTGTGTTTCTTTTGGGTTCTTGTAATAATGTTTTGTAGTTGTCTTTGTATAGTGCTTTTGTTCTTTACTGTTAGATTTATTCCCAAGTATTTAATATTTTTTATATCTATTCTGCATAGAATTGTTTTCCTGTTTGCCATTTCAGAGTTCTCAAAGATGTCCCATTGAAGACTAAGGTGTGTTTGCCCCAATGATCTCATTTACATTCAAAAGTCAGACAATGAGTAAGAAGCCTAGAGAAGAATTGATGCCTTTGAAGTTTGGGTTCTGCAAAGAATATTGAAAGTACCATGGATTTTCAGAACAGCAAATAAATATGTATTGGAAGAAGTATAACCAGAGACCTCCTTAGGAGGAATGCTGATGAGACTGTCACTCGTATACTTTGGACATGTTATTGGGAGGGACCAGTGCCTGGTGAAGGACATTATGATTGACAAAAGGTTAATCAAGAGATAAAGATGCTTATTAGTAAACTGGATTGACACAATAGCTGAAACACTGGGCTCAAACATGGGAAAGACTGTAGGCTAAGCCGGGATTAGACAGCCATTCTGTTGTACATAGGTGGATAAGAATTGGAAATGGCCCAAGGGCACCCCAAAGCAATTTGCCATTCCAAAATATTAGACTCTTTAATTGTCTAATTCAAAATGTCCATTACAAATCTACTTCATCAGCTAATGGCTAGATTATCAAACTTCAAGTGTTCCATTTCATTTATTGACTACTTCCAATTTTCATAACTGTATTTTTCATACATTCCACATTCCAATTACTAATGGGTGATTCTTCTTTATTTGAGTTGTGCTACATCAGCCAATGAAGATTCCATCCAGAATATTCAAATTGAGTCTATTTTGAGGAGGCATCTCTTTCTTGGTCATGATTTGAGTAACTTAACCACATGAAGGACTCACCTTCTAACACTCTATCAGCCAATGTTTCATTGGTATTCATATGGTTTATGTCATCCAAATGTTCAGAAGTAGATTGCCTGGTACTTCTTCCTCATCTGTCCTAGTTTATGTAGAATCTCTACTGAAACTTATCCATCATGGGTGACCCTGCTGATATTTGAAATACCTACCAGTGGATGGCTTCTTAGATCATGGAAACAGACAATACAACATGACAACCCAATAGAAGAGTTTTAATATAAAACTTAAGGGAGTTTAAAAGAACATTCCCTTTAGAATCAGGAGAAATCAGGGAAAGAAGACTTTCTATTCCGGTCTTTCCCTCATGGAGCTTTGGTGGTTCGAACTGCTTGCCATAAATTCTACTCCTGTAAACACTTATTGTCTTGGAAACTCACTATGAGTCAGTACTGATTTGGAATTCACAGGGCAGTGTACCCTGTCATATAGGGTCACTATGAGTCAGCATCAACTCGAAGGAAGTACGTCTAAAAAGTTCCCTTAGTTACCTTTACATTAAAGAGGGGGAAAACATCTTTGTCCCAACTAGAATCACAATAAGTTGCAGTCTCAAAAAGAGATTTAAAAGTTATGTACTCCAACCTCCTTTCAAAGTAAGAATATTTTTTATAGCAATCTCTAGCAAACTCTCTCTTTCCCAGGAAATGTCTTGCTTCTTTTGCTAGGTTGAACATTTAGAAAGTTCTTTCTTGTACTAAACTTTCTGTCTTCTCAGAGTTACAATCATTGGTCCTATGTACACCTCTGGACCTTTGAAGATAAAGCTCAACTTCCCTCCTAAGGATAACACTTCAAATATTTTATGATAGCTATTACTTTGTCTACTCTTCTATAAACTAGAAATTTCTAATGGGTAAACTGTCTCTGAGAGAACATGTTTTCAGGATTTTTGCTTTACTGACCTGCAGAGCTTATTGATCGAGACCCCGTTATGGTGCTCACTCAGACTTTTGAGATCTCTACAGTCTTAGATAGCTGACTCCTCTGTCATACGTTAATTTTCTTAGAATCAGTGCTGTTCTCTTATCTTTGTCTTCTTTGAACTCATTCTCAGTTCCTAGCATTTTAGCTTTCATTTATATTTAAACAAGCAGGTACATGAATTAATACTAGTCATTTTTCCTTGGTTGCTTTGATTGTTTCCCCTTCTCAGAAATGGACTTAATAGTTCAAATGAAGTCTGGTCTGTACAGGAAGGAATAGTAGTTTCATTGCTTAACATAGAGTACTGTGTTTGTTTGACTCTATTAAGTCAGTTTCTGACTCATGGTAAACTCTTCTTTGTTTCTAAAGTAGTTTTATTGGCACAAAATCCACATATTATACAATTCAATTGTTCCATCCTCTCAAGAGGACTTGTACAATAAGTACTTCATTCAATTTTAGAATATTTTCTTCTTTCTTTTTTAAAAAATCATTTTATTAGGGGCTCATACAACTCTTATCACAATCCATACATACATCAATTCTATAAAGTACATTTGTGCATTCATTGCCCTCATCATTCTCAAAACATTTGCTCTCACTTAAGCCCCTGGTATCAGGTCCTCATTTTTCCCCTCCCTCCCTGTTCCCCCTCTCCCTCATGAATCCTTGATAATTGATAAATTATTATTTTGTCATATCTTGCTCTGTCCGATGTCTCCCTTCATCCACTTTTCTGTTGTCTGTCCCCCAGGGAGGAGGTCACATGTAGATCCTTGTAATCGGTTCCTTCTTTCCAACCCACTCTCCCTCTACCCTCCCAGTAT
>NW_022111324.1:62544023-62581642 GCF_000313985.2 Echinops telfairi | reverse complement strand
CCCTTGATCACGCCCTACCAGGCCTCCTACACCCTCCTCACCACCAATTTGGATCAGTTGTTGTTCCCTTGTCCCTCCCTGTCAGGACTCCTACACCCTCCTCACCACCAACTTGGATCACTTGTTCCCTTGTCCCTCAGTTTGTTAACACCACTTCCTTTCCCCCCACATGCCCCCAACCCATGTCCCCCGGGAACTGTCAGTCCCGTTGTTTTCTCCTCCAGATTGTTCATCCAGCCTATCTTATTTAGACAGACCTGCAGAGACAATAACATGCACAAAAACAAGACAGAGCAAAACCAAGCAACAATATACAACAACAACAAACCACTGAGAAACAACAAATCAAAACACAAGAAAGAAAAGCTTGTAGTTAGTTCAAGGATCATTTGCTGCCCTTTAAGAGTGTTTTCCAGTCCAGTCTGTTGGGGCACCATGCCCTTTGTTCTAAGTTCTCCATTTCCCTCCACTTCCCTTGTCATACCACCAAAGAAACTATTCATCCATTAATCTAGTTACTCTCTATATAGATTTATCTATCCTGGATTTTGTATACAGTAAAATATCAATCAAAAAGAAAGTAGAACATATTAAAAACTAATAAAATTTAAAATGTGTCAAGAGGGTAGTATAATTAGCTTAAAATGTAATATCTTATTATTTGATCTTCCTTTTGACTCACTTAAAAGTTGTTTCACTTAAAAAAAATCATTTTATTGGGGGCTTGTACAACTTTTATGACAATCCATCCATACATTCATTGTGTCAAGCACATTTGTACATTTGTTGCCATCATCATTCTCAAAACATTTGCTTTCTATTTGAGCCCTTGGTATCAGATCCTCAATTTTCCCCTCCCTCTATTGGTTCCCTGCTTGTTTGCCTTCAAGCCGTTAAGACACCAGACGCTATATCTTTTGATAGCTGGGCACCATCAGCTTTCTTCACCACATTTGCTTATGCACCCACTTCGTCTTCAGCGATTGTGTCGGGAAGGTAAGCATCATGAAATGCCAGCTTAATAGAACAAAGTGTTCTTGCATTGAGGGAGTGCTTGAGTGTAGGTCAAATGTCCCCTGCTACCTTAATTAAACCTGTAAATACATGCACAGATCTATTTCCCCATCATCATATATAAATATATTTACATATGTACATGCCTATATTTACACCTCTATAAATGCACTTTGTCTCCAGTTCCTTCCTCTAATTCCTTTTATTTACCTCTCATCCCACTATCATGTTCAGCCTTCATTTAGTTTCAGGAATTGCTCTTGGTTACATTGCCCTTGATCAAGCCCTACCAGGCCTCCTACACCCTCCTTGCCATGGATTTTGGATCACTTGTTGTTTCCTTGTACCTGAAGTGAAAATACATGTAAATTAAGCCTCTAGTGAATTCCCTCTGACCATAAACCAGGGATGTGAATAGCCTTACTATTATGCAAAGTGCACTGGAATGTGTATTATTACAGATATACTTAGATTTAAACTTAATACCATATCATTTGATCTTCCCGATGATAAACTCTTTCTTGTCCAATGAAATGAAGCAGTGCTTGATCTGGCATTATCCCTGTCAAAGTTGTGGATTAGATCTTTGTGACCTATAGGGTTTTTCTTGACTGATTTTCAGAAGCAGATTGCCAGGCTTTTTTTGAGATTATATTAACTATATTATATCAATTATATTATATTGAGTTTTATATTAACATCTTTAGTTTTAAACTATACCTGCTATTGATTTATGTCAAATGCATTTAAATTTAATATTCAATTCTCTTTTACATTTTGTTTCTAATTCATAGCTCTTTGGTATACATTGGTACAAGAACACTTCTTTTTCTTATTCAAGAGTAAGAAAACTATGTTTATTCATGTGAAATTTCATCTGTTTCACTTACACCATCTTTTAAGGTTATTTTAGCTTACATTGTTATTATTATTGTTAGTGCCATTGAGTGAGTTTTGATCCAAATTGACCTACTGTACCACAGGGCTAAACACTGCGCGATCGGATGCCATCCTCACAATTGCTATGCTTGAGCTCGTGTTTGGAGCCACTGTGTAAGTGCATCTTGTGGAGGGTCTTCCCCTGTGTCACCAAACTTCTACTCCACCGAGCACAGTGTGTCTTTCCAGGAACTTGTCCCTTTTGATAACAGTTCCAAAGAACGTTAGGTGAAGTCTTAGCATTCTAGCTTCCAAGGAGCTTTCTGGCTACACTTCTTCTCAGACTTATGGGTTTGTTCTTCTTGCAGACCGTGATACTGTCACTATTCTTCTCCAATACAGTAATTCAAGTGCATCCGCTTTCTGGTCTTCCTTCTTCACCGTCCAGTTTTTACATGCATAGGAGGTGATTGAAAATACCCTGGCATGGCTGAGTTCCACCTTCATCCCCAAAGTGACAGCCTTGTTCTTCAACACTTAAATGTTTGTGCAGCAGATATGCCCAATACAACAGAGTCTGATTTCTTGACTTCTGCATACATGGACATTGTGGATCCAAACAAGTAAATCCTTGAAACCTTTCATCTTTTTCTCCATTTATCATGATGTTCTCTACTGGCCCAGTTGTGAAGAATTTTGTTGTTTTTACATTGAGCTGTAATCCTTATTGAAGGATGTATTTTTGATTTTCATCAGAAACTGCTTCAAGCCCGCCTCACTTTCAGCAAGCAAGGCTGTGTCACTTGCTTGCTTATCGCAGGGTGTTAACCAGCTTTCCTCTAGTTCGTATGTCCCGTTCTTCTTCATTTAGTCCAGCTTCTCAGGTTGTCTGTTCAGCATGCAGATTGAGTAAGTATGGTGAAAGGGTACAACCCTGATACATATAGTCCCTTATTTTAAAACATGAAGTATTCCCTTGGTCTGGTCCATGTATAGGTTCTGCATGCCCACAATGCATTGTTCTGTAATACTCATCCTTCACAGTGTTATTTCTATGGCTTGCTATCATTCACAAAGATGAATTTGCATACTCAATAAAAAGTAGCTGGTATCTACTATATTGGTTATCCCATTTTCTTTATTCTTTACTACTGCGAGTAAGTAGTTTATTCCTTATTATCTTTTATTTTATTTAGTAACTATTCTAGGCACTGAGTATTTTGAATTAAATCCACATGTTTCATGAGTTCATAATTGAATGTAGCAAAATTCCAATTTTAGCATGGTGTAAAGTAATCTGGAAGTATTGCTAATATACAAATGTATTAATTTATATTTTTACAACCTCAAAGTCCTGGATTATTGTGTGTGCCAAGAGGCGGGAGAAGAAAGAGTAGGAGAGTGTTCTTTTCTGACAAGTCCCGAAATGATGCTGTTGAGGGAAAGCACTTGAGAAGCACTCTGCTAGAGAGACAGATGCATTTAAAGTGAAGAACTTAATTATAATTGTATGATGAGTCCACAGGACCAAGGAAAGAATCTCATCTATAGAATAAACAAGTGACCATCTAGCTGAGAAGCAACAAATAGAAGGAGCACACCAGCCTGTGTGATCATGAGGTGTCGATAAGATCAGGTGTCAGGTATCAAAGACCCTGAACAAAAAATCATATCATTTTGAATGAGGGGGAGTGTGGAGTGGAGACCCAAAGCCCATCTGTATGCAATTGGACATCCCCTTACAGAAGGGTCACCAGGAGGAGACCAGCCAGTCAGGGTTCAGTATAATGCTGATGAAACATACAGCATTCTTCTAGTTCTTTAATGCTTCCTCCCTCCCACTATCATGACCCCAATTCTACTTTACAAATCTGGCTAGACCAAAGGAGGTGAACGGGTACAGATAAGAAATGGAAACACAGGGAATCCAGGAAAGATAAACCCTTCAGGACCAATATTGAGAGTAGCCATACCAGGAGGGGAAGAGGAAGGTGGGAGGAGAAAGGAGGAACTGACCACAGTGAACTAACTACCTATAACCCTCTCCCAGGGGGATGGACAACAGAAAAGTGTGTAAAGGGAGACATTTGTCAGTGCAAGACATGAAAAATTAATAATCATTTATAAATTATCAAGGGTTCATGAGGGAGGGTTGGGGGAGGGGGGAAATGAGAAGCTGATACCAAGGGCTCAAGTAGAAAGAAAATGTTTTGAAAATGATTATGGCAACAAATGTACAAATGTGCTTGGCACAATGGATGTATGTATGGATTGTGATAAGAGTTGTACGAGGCTCCAATAACATGATTTAAATTAAAAAAAGAATAGTCCACGGTTTATTTAATTGAATGGTGTCTCAGTAATACTAATAGTAATAGTAATAATAAAACTCACTTAAGTAGTTATGATAAAATATTATCCAATATATTTCATGGAGCAGAAGGCATACCAAGAAAAATTTACATTTATTAGATAAATTAATCTGTCAGTTTAATAAAAATGAAATATGTAATATCATAAAGTTTATGTATCTAGACTGCTACTTTACAGGTAGAGTTTTTTGTTTTTGTTTTTTAAATAATGACTGTCTTATAAGTGGTACAGCAGCCCATCTGACCCCCGGGGGAAGGGAAAAGAATCAAACTCATCATCAACCAAAGTCAATTCCTATAAGGCAGGGTTAACCCTCCAACTTTCCTATTTGTTCCAAGACTGAGTCCCTTCCAAGACATTCTCTACTAGCTTCCATAATTCATTTCAATATGCCCCCTCACCCCCACCAAACTTCTATTGACTTGATGTAAGCAGGCAATCATTTGAAAGTCAATAGGTTCAAAGCCGATTTGTTTCATGGCGGTGTGGTCTGCATTGACTAGACATGGGTGCCTGAGAAAGCTTCCTCTTGCTCAATCCTACGAGCAATGACTTCCAATTTTTTTAATGTAAGCTGGAAGACTGCCATCTTATATGCAAATTTGGGGTCCATTAGCACCTGCAACCATTTTAGTTAGGAGATGACTCCATTCTGATGCCACTTCTATGGATTTGGGACTTGCCAGGCACCACAATCCATTCCTATGAACCTTGAAATTTCTCTCTCTTAGTATAGATTGATAGCTAGGTGATAGAAGATAGATAGATAGATAGATAGATAGATAGATAGATAGATAGATGATAGATAGATAGATAGATAGATAGATAGATGATAGATAGATAGATAGATGATAGATAGATAGATAGATGATAGATAGATAGATAGATAGATATAGATAGATGATAGATAGATAGATAGATAGATAGATAGATAGATAGATAGATAGATAGATAGATCTAAATATAACTAGTCACTGTCATCAAGTCAGTTCCAACTCATGGAAACTTGAAGGGAGTAAAAAGTCTCATCTTTCTCCTGCAGAGCAATAATGATTTTGAACTGCTGATGTTGTGGTGAGCAGCCCAATGTGCAACTCCTGTGCCACCAGAAATATATATTTCTT
Source organism: Echinops telfairi (assembly GCF_000313985.2). Taxonomy (NCBI): domain Eukaryota; kingdom Metazoa; phylum Chordata; class Mammalia; order Afrosoricida; family Tenrecidae; genus Echinops; species Echinops telfairi. The sequence goes on along the minus strand of NW_022111324.1, from coordinate 62,576,252 downwards.
TTTAAAAATAATTTTATTGGGTGCTTGTACAACTCTTATAACAATCCTTCAAAAATATATAAATATATCCATATATCAAGAGTGCTACTTATGTAGGTAGAGGGTTTCGTTTTGTTTTAATAGTGACTGTCCATATAAGTGGCACAGCAGCCATGTCTGACAGATATGTAAATCACTCTAAGATCTATATATCTTAAAGTTCACAGAAAAATAACGAGATATAGTCAATTAATATGGCCCTCCTACCCTGTCCTACAGGGTCTCTATGAATCGGCATCAGCTCCATAGCAGTGAATTTTTTTTATCTGTTTTGGTTTGTTGTTGCTATTCTAGCCATAATTCCTTATGGGATCTATTATAATTCTGGACTCTATGCCTGTGGCAATAATGCCATTTTGAGAGGAGTTTTGTGTTATAGGATTGAGGTGGGGTGTATCTTTCCACTGTCGTAGAGGATGTGTCTGAAATCATCAACCTGTAACTATTTACTTAATATTTTCTGATCTTGGCTGTTAACTCCTTAGTAAATGCCCTTAATCATAAGTATTATCTGTGAGTTCTGTGTGGTCATTGCAATGTTATTAAACCCAAAATAGATGTAGAATGCTTTGGGAGAAATGATTGGTTTCAGAATAAAGAAAGATGGAGAGTGGTGGCCTGTTTGACCTCTGACCCATGGCAGTAGGGAAGTCGGAGGAGATCAGACATAGCCAATTCCATCCTGTTTTCTGCAAGTGGGATAGAAGATAATGGACTTTATCTGCAATCAGCAAATGAGAGTCATTTTTTAATACTTTTATTGGGGCTCTTATATTTCTTATTACAATCCATACATTCATCCAGTGTGTCAAGCACATTTGCACATATGCTGCCATCATCATTTTTAAAGCATTCTCTTCCCACTTGAGCTCCTGATATCAGCTCCCCATTTCTTCCCCCTCCCTCCCCTGCCTGCCATCCCTCAAGAACCCTTGATAAGTTATAGATTATTATTTTCATATCTTACATCATCCTGCATCACCCTTCACCCACTATACAAATACAGTTTTCTGCTGTGACTCATAAGATTTTCAGTGTCTAAATCCTCAGAAGTGGACAGTCTACTCATTCTTCCTGCTCTGTTCTTATTCTGGAAGCTCCGCTGGACCTTGTTTGCCATGGGAAACCCTGATGGTATTTGAAATACCAGTGCCACAGATTCCAGAATCACAGCAGTATGCAAACCATCGCAGTATGGGATTAGCCGACAGATGAGTGTTTGTTTTCGCCCTTACTTATATTTGAGTTCATTCATACCCTTCCTCTATTATTTTATAGGTATTTATTTACCTACTTAGTCTAATCTTACCTTGTAAATGCCTCAAGGACAGAAGCTGTGTCTTATTCAGAATAAACACTATATACTTTATAATGCTTAAATTAAACTTAAATAAATTTAATTTTATAAAGAAATTATCACACCAATAACTGAAACAATTGAGAGTCTGAGTAGTATATATATTGACAAGCTGAAAAATAATTTTAATTGCAATTTTTGGATGAATTTTATTTATACCCACTTCTAAGAAAGATGATCAATTTGATCAGATGACCAAATGAACAATATAATTAATATAAAATTTTGATAAAAATCATTTTTAAATGATTGTATGATATACATAAACATGGAACTGTCAGAAGTTCAAGCCAGATTTATTGTGGGAATAAGGGACATCATTGTTCATGTCAGAAGGATATTAGCCCAAAGCAGAAAATAGCATAAAGAAGTTTATCTTTGTCTTGTGAAATGTTTGATGGCATTGGACTATACAAATCATAACAAATTATGAATAATATTTTGAACTGTAAATATTTAATAACATAATTGTGCTCATGCAGAATTAATATATGGATCATGAGCCCAACATTTCATTAGACCAAGAGTTTCAAAATTGGAAAAGATGTATTATAGGGTTGTATCATTTCAACCTACTTATTCAGTCTGGATGTTGAGTAAATTATCCAATAAGTCAGGCTATAAGAAAATAACATGGCTTCATGACATCAGGATTGGAGGAAGACCTTTTAACAAGATGGAAATGACACAATCTTTGTTTATTCAAAGTAAAAACAACGTGAAAGAAACATTTGCTTGCAAAATCAACCACATCCTTCAGCATAAATTACACCCGAGCATAAAGAAAATGAAAATCCTAACAACTGGATCAGTACACAATATTATAATAAATGGAGAAAAAAGTGAACTTGTCAAATAATTCGTTTGATTGGATCAACAAACAACACTCTAGAAGCAGCAGCCATGAAACCAAGCATTCAATACAATTGGGATATAAAATGTTGGAAATAGTGGTATCATCAGAATCTAACTTCAGGGGAGATAATGAGCAGTATCAGCCCAAAGCCAATTCTGGTGAGGTAGAGATTAGGCATAACTTCACTCTAAATTTTGTACCAGTTCTGGCACTAGCCTCCCAACCACACAATCTCTACTTCTCTTCTGAGTTCCATTATAAGTTGCAATGGCTGCACAGAACTTATGGACCCTTCTTATAATGACATGCACAAGGCAGAATTTGGGGTTAGGACCAACAGGCTACAACTCAGGATGAATATTGGGGATCCTATAGTTAGAGTCTTTCTTCTTTAGTGCAGGATAATACTCTCAGCTCCTCTCAGCTGTGTAGGTCTTCTCTTCATCCCACAAGGGCAAGACTCCTCATGGCCCTAGGATGGGCTCTTCATAGCCCTTCAAGTAAAGGCTCCTAAAGAAAGGCTCCTCTCATCCCTGCTGCATGTCACCACCAACTCTGGCTGCTTCTAGGTCTTCCAGATCCGTTGCTCCATGTACTGCTAGGCCCCTTTTGGGATTCTCCCGGTCTTCAGTGTTGCAGCCCTTGATTCAAAGTAAGCCCTTTTTGTAGGTGCCTTGATTCCATGCTCTCTATTTCTTCCTGCTGCCTCTTTCAGTCTGAAAATTCTGTGCAGTTGGAGAGATACATATAACCCCTTGTCAATGTCAAGGTGCTGTTCGCGCCTAGTGGTGGTCCACAAATGGACCATTCTCACGTTGGTAGGCCAAAGAGACGTCATTGTCATCGTAAGCTTTAGTCACCACATTTGCAAAGTCTATTAACCAATTCATGCAAGGTGCATACCAGTCACATGACAGGTTGCAGCTCCGAACCAGACAAAAAAGATAAATCAAATAGTTTACATTCTATGCAGAGAATGAAACAAACACCCTGGTGTAGAAAACTAGGGCAAAGAGAGCTCCTCAGGCTTAGGGGAAAACACTTTCTCAATCTATTTTTCCAAAGAACTAAGGAATGAAGTCTCATAAAGAAACTCATTTCATGACAAAGTGAGTCTCTAGGTGGTACCAATTGTTAAGTGTCAATTAGTAGCCAACGAATGGTTGAGTTGAGCCCACCCAGAGATGTGTCCAGAGACAGTCCTGGTCACATGTTTGTGGAGGGTGACAGCCTTGAAAACTTTCCTGAAACATAAAGATGGCACTTTAATGACAAAGTCATTGTATTTGCAATAGATACACACACACACACACACACACACGATGAAAACAGAAACATGGAACAAGAAACTATGCATTTGAACTCTTGTTGGAAAATAATATTGAATGCTTCATTGACTGTCAGAAGAACAAAACATTCTTATAAGAAAAAGAATCAGAATGCTCTTTAGAAAGAAGAATGAATAAATGTTGTCTTTCTTACTCTGGACACATCATCAGAAAAGATCAATCACCAGAAAAGGATTTAATATTTGCTAAAGTAGTGGGTCAGCAGAAATGAGGAAACACCTCAATGAATTGAATTGATAAGATAACACCAAATGGGTTCAAACATATCATTGACGATGGCGCAGGCCTGAGTAATGTTTCATTCTGTAAGATACAAGGTCACGATAAATTGGAGCTGACTTGGCAGTTAACCTTCTGACATTCTTCAATTATTCCTATTTTTAACCAATGATATAGACTCAATTTGTCTGTTTGAAAGACTACTTTTAATCGAACTGTGGATATTTAAAGATAAATGTAACCTGATTGTCACTTTTTCTATTTTCTTTTTCATCTTTTAACAGTTTTACTGGCACTTCATTGACATACCATGCAATTCAATAGTTCAGTCACATAAAAAGAGTTGTACAATAATTACCGCAATATTTTTAGTTCAATTTCTTTTCTTTTTCTCAGCCACTTTTTACATCATTTTATTGGGGGTTCGTACAACTCTTATCACAATCCATCCATCCATCCATCCATCCATCCATCCATCCATCCATCCATCCATTGTGTCGAGCACATTTGTACATTTGTTGTCATCATCAGTCTCAAAACGTTGCTTTCTACTTGAGCCCTTGGTATCAGCTCCTCATGTTTTCCCCTCCTTCTATTGGTTCCCTGCTTCATGTTGTATGCTGCATTCCCTTCTTGAAGCCCAGGGTTGAAGTCTGGTCCCTCTTTCCCTGTGGAGATATAAACAACGCCCTCCCCTTGGATGGGTTAGTGACCTGTTCCCCCCCTACCCATTTCTCTCTCTCTGTTTTTCCTTTGTTCTTAAATAGCATTGAAGATATTTCATGTTGGAAAAATAGAAAGATGACTGTAAATGACTTTCGATACAACATCCAAACCCATCGACAGATAAAGTCCAAAAACACACATCTTTTCTCCTGTTCTCCAGAAAAATAGCTGACATTCAGAATAATGTTTCAAATCATAACTAATTTGGGCATGTCATTTTTGGAGTACATCATTTGAAATGCCACACATCCTCCCCTGAACCACAGCTGTATCTTAATAGAACATGATAGAAAACTTTACAAAAGATTCTCAAGGCTCAGGCGAATACAGATTGGGAGGAGAAGCAAACAAAACTGTCCTGAGTCAGTCAGATGGTTTTATTTCCAGTAAAGATGCTCAAAACAACCGCCCCACGTCTTTGACAGTCAACTGCCAAGACAACAGCTTCTCTGTTTTCCAAAGCAGGACTTGTGTGCAATAAACAAACTGTCAAAGAGGTTGTACATCTGGACAACACAGCTGCAAAGTCAATTTTGGTTGGAAGAAAGTTACACCCCTGGTTTTAATATGTGTGTTATTTAGATGAGGGAAATAATAATACTGTGATTATTTCTAATGTTTCTATGGATAGGTGCAACAATGCCAAGAACTGCCAAAGCTAGAAAATTATGGTAACTACAACTAATAGTGTCAGGAGAATTGAAGGATTTTTATATCATGGATTAATCAGCTTCAAGTACCAGCAGCCTGAGGCATTTACTATCGCATTATTGTTGTTGGTAGCTGCTAATGAGTTGATTCAATTTCAATATTAATATTCTAGAAAATATGTTTTTTTTGTTTCCCAGAATTAGGTACCTACTACCAAGTGGATGCTATTAGCTATTCCATAAGAAGTACTGGGCAGTTTCCTACCTTACAGAATGGTGGTGAATTTCTCACTCTTGGATAGAAATAGCAATCATTATAGTTTAAATCACTTGCCTCTAGGTAATGAAAGCAGAGAGCCAAACACTCTAACTATCTCAAGCCCCTTTTAAAGTGAAAAAAAAATTAAGCAGGTTCACAATGGAAGAACTCATTTAAGACTATTTACACTTGTGGAGAAAGAAGAAAGTATTTGCATGATGCTGCTCAGCTAGACTCACACAAATGACAGATTCTTCCTGCCATGGTCTTAATCTTCCAAGCATCTCCCCAGAGGACGCTGTGGTCAACTGCAGGACGCAGCTGCCTGCCCTCTGTTCTGTAGTGGCAATGGATTCTTGATAGTTTCCATCTGCAGTAGGGACCACCTCTGAAGTCTACTCACAAATCCCCGGAAACTTCAACACTCAACTATCAGCTTCTCCTTTTAATCTCCTAGCAGCTTTCAAAAGTATTCTGACCAAGCTGGCCTTTTACAGATATATAACTGAGTTAAAGTGTTTTAATTACCTAGGCTCAGGATTTTGGTTTTTAAAAGATGGAACAAAGCTAACATGTAAAGTTGAAGTTCATAAAAAAGATGAAGTAAAGAAACAAGTGTCCATTTTGCAAGAGTTTCAATCTGGTTGAAAAATCAGTATAATCACCCTAAATAACTATGACTCCAAGTATGATATGTACTACTCTAAGGAACTTTTCCAGAAAGATTTTACAAGTAACTGTTCAGGAACACAAAGATAGCACCAATACTTTTAAAGTGTGTTGATTTATATTTGCTTACCAGAAATGTATAAATAACATTACTTAAACAGGGCTTCTCCAATAGTGTACAGCTGGAATTGGCCTTGTGGATTTTCTATAGATTCTAGAGCAATCCCCACCCCCCCCCAACCCCCGCCAACTGGAAATGCACTAGGGAGAGTTGAGCTTTCATTGTATGCTTTTTTTCCTGTGCTAGGTGAGCATCAAGTAACTCTCTCTGAGTTAGTGCACCAAGTGGTGTCACCTGGGAAGGTTCTCTCTGGTCACAGTGAATTTTTTGGTAAAAGCAGTTGCGCTTGAACCTCATTTTTCTGTGATAGCCAATTTAAGAGAACAGCGTGTGGTTGTCAAATTTTGTTTCCTGCTCAGTAAACAAACATGCCGCAGGAACTATTGTGAGGTTGAACATAGCTTACAAGGACAGCACTATGGGAAAAACTGTAAAGGAGTTGTTTTCTCATTTCAAAAAACGTGAAATGTTGATTGATGACAAACCTCATTCCGGATGTCTGTCAACTTCCCAAATGGACTAAAATGTCAACTCATAGTGCATTTGGAATTCGTTACACCAGGTCAGACTGTTCATCAGATTTTTATTTAGAGGTTCTAAAAGGACCTGATTTGTTTTGCCACCATGACAATATACCTGCTCACACATCCATCTCAGTGCATCCATTTTTGGCAAAAAACAGCATACCTCTCTTGCCCTAGGCACCTGACTCACTTGAACTTGCTACTTTGGACTTCTTTTTATTTCCATGAATGTAGAGGGACATGAAAGGACAGCAATTTGATGATATTGAAGAGGTGAAAAAATATTAGAATAGAATCACAGATTTGACAAATGCATTCAGTGTAATGGAGAGTACTTTAAAGGTGATAAAGTTGTTCAGTAAAATAGCTTTGAAAAAAATTCCTTTTGGGGGGTGGGGGTAAACCCCTCTTATGTCAGGGCTTCAGGCCCTCTCTCTTTCCAGTCAGCTCTAATCTATGTCAGAATAGACTTCCAAATACCTGGGAAGCAAATATAATTTACACAACATGGTGTAGAGATTTCGATGAATAATTTCTTGGCATAAGTTTTAAAATAGCAAGTAGAATTTATATGAGGGTGAGTAAAAAAAGTATCACCACAAAATAATAGTAACCATTACTAAACAAAAGCTATATATATACATGCATATATATATATATGCATGAAACTTTGTTTCCTCCACGTAGGTTTATACAGTCATCTGTCTAACTCTTTTCCCAAAGAAATCTGCATTTTTTCAATTTATATCACATCAAAATGGCAGTTTGGGGCACCTTTGAAGGACTCAAATTATGTTCTTTTGACATGTTTTTGGGGTTTGAAGAACACAAGGAAGTCTGAAGTGGCAAGATCAGAGCTATCGAGGGGATGGGCTAAGATTTTCCAAGGATGCTTCCACGGAGCAGGTCTTGCTCCGCTCAGAGGATGAGCAAGTGCACGTTGTGATGGGGAAAAAAGTCCTTGGTGAAACTTCCCTGGCCTTCTTTTCAACAATAGAGCTTTTCATTTTCTTAAAACTTCTTCATAATAAGGCCCCAAATTGTCATGTACCTTTGAGAAATGTTATCAACACTACCTCTTTGGACTCCCTCAAAGAAACAGTCACCCTAATCTTTAGAGCTGGCCTTTCTTCCTTGAAAAGTATGATTCAGCAGATCCCTTCGGGAGCCACTGTTTACAATGGATCTTTTCCCAAGGCACAGCAGTGGCAACAGCACATTGACAGGGAACTGCCAGAGTTCCAGCAGGATTCAGGAGAGGATGTGGAACCAGGAATATCATTGCTGATGTCAGATGGATCTATGCTCAAAGCAGAGAAAAACAGACCAATGTTTACTTGTGCTTCATTGACTCGGCACAAGCATTCAACTGTGTGGACCATAATATTGTGTGGATGACCTTGAATTCCAGAATCTCAGAACTCTTCATTGTGCTCATTCAGACCTTGTACATGGACCAAGAGGCAGATGTGTGACCAGAACAAGGGAATACTGCATGGAAAGGTGTGTGTCAGGATTGCATTCTCTTAAGATTCTTATTCAAAAAGTATGCTGAGGAAAACACCAGAGACATTTGGATTGTAGGAAGAAGAGTGAGCATCAGGGTTGGAGGAAGGCTTATGAACCAACCGCAGTATGCAGATAATACAATCTAGCTTCCTGAAAGTGCAGGGGAATTATAGCCCGGACTGATGCAGATCACGATTGTAGTCTTCAGGATGGTTTACATTCTGAAGTAATGTAAAGAAGACCAAACTCCTCATAACTGACCAATAGTCACATCATGCTAAATGGGGAAAAGTTTGAAGTTGTCAATAATTTTATCTCACTTGGGCCCACAATCAGTACTAATGGAAGCAGCAATCAAGGGATCAAGAAATGCATTGAATTAGATTAATATGTTACACAAGACCCCTTTGGAGTATTGAAGAGCAAGGATTTTACCAGGAGGTGTAAAGTGTGCCTGACCCAACCCATGGTATTCTCTATTGCATCATATGAATGTGAAAGTTACACTTTGAATAAGGAAGACTGAAGAATAATCGACGTATTTGCATTGTGATGCTGGAGAAGAATATTACAAGTACCAGGACTGCTAAAAGGACAAAGAGATTTGTATTTGAAGAAATAAGGCAAGAATGCTCCTTAAAGGCAAGGATGGAAAACTCACCTTACATACTTTGGACATGTTGTCAGAAGAGACCAGAGCCTAGAGAAGGACATCATGTTTGGTAAAGTCGAAGGCTGGCAAAAAAGAGGAAAGCTCTCAAAGATGTGGATTACCATGGAGGCTGCATCCGTGGGCTCAAGTACAGGCACAACAGGGAGGACGGCGCAGAGCCTTGCCGTGGTTTGCTCTAAGACGAGTGTATTACTAAGAAAACTTGTTTGTCATCACACTGATTGTGGAGACTTTCTAAATACGTTTTGTTTGGAATAAACTCGTGCATTATTACCTGAAACCTTAGCAGTAACACTTTTTCACTTACCTGTGTTTACTGTGAAACCTATCAGCTATCCATTGTATCCTAGTTTACATTTTCATGAATTATCATCCTTCTTTGTACTTGCAATAGTCTCATTTTCACTTTGCTCTGCCCTGATTTCTTCTTCACGAACAAAGACTCTTCTCTAGTACTTAGAGGAGAGCGGGGAACATATTAGCTAAAATGTTACTGTCTATTTTTCTCAGTCATGGAGACCTGATGCACAGCTGTAAGAAGGACACAATTATTCTTCTATGTTATTTGTTAAGAGGTGAGATAACAAAAAAGAATAGTGGAAGAACGCATAGAGAAAAGGGGGCCAACGGGCAGAGCACTGACATTTCCATAGCAAGATCTATGACTTATTGCTGTTTACTCTGCGCCCTGCTTTAGGGTGCGACATATGTTAATGGCGCAGACACATATAAGGAGATAGGTAAGATTGGGAAACCGAGTCACACATAGATTCTATAACCAGTCCATATTTATAGAGGTTATAGGGGAGTTAGTATTCAGCTCCAGAAATTTAAATCCTTATGCCATGCTCTTAATCTCCACACTGTAGTGCCTCAGTCGTATGTAATTGATTCACTGAATAAAAACTAAGCACGACTGAAATCTGTTAAAGTAAGCGATTTAATGAAGCTTGTAAGAATCGGCTATTAAATTCTGTAAACTTTCCAAATGTTCTTTATTTAACCAAATGTGCGGTGACAAGTTGAGATAAGAGCAGTACAGAGGCAGTGAGGAGAGCCTGGGCCACGTATTTCTCCGCCAGACCCTTAATAAGCAAACAGCTTAATAAATCAAAAACAATTGAATTCAGAAGGCATCCTCATGAAACTCAGAGTATTTCCAGGAGCCTTCCCATCTGGAATCTGTGCTTATTCTTTTCTTATTATTTTTCCCTAAGGATGACTCACAGGAAATTGAGGTTTCAGAAATATGTTATGCTTTCCGATGGCATTTTCCTACCTTCACTGCAGAAGTTTGGAAGATAAGTGACCTTGTGGTGTGCTCCCCCCCGCCAACCCCTATTTTGTAGAGAGAGAGAAAGAACTGACCTGTTACAACATTCATAATGTTCATGGTTGTGTGATGCTTCTGCTGCTGATGTTATTGGCTGGGTACAAGTATCTTAAAAATGAAGGTACAAAGAATGATCAGCAAACCCTGAATGATAAAGTTACTGTCCCCCAAATCAGTCATTAGGTAACCATTAAGTGTATCAAGCCGTGCTATTTATAACGAGATGTATGGTGCTGTTCCCACCCTCAAAGAGTTCACAGTCGGTTGGAGAAATCCGAGGCAGACCATCTGTTTCCAGTGGGAGGAGAAGGTGGTAGGTGTTAAGAAGACAGAACGTGTGGTGCTCACATAGTCAATGGAACATGATTAACTTCAGTGATCAGAGTGTTGGTGACAAAGAGTGGCATTGAAAGAGGTCTTGGGAGATTTCATAGACTTCCTTTAACAACATCATAACAAGAAGAGATTTGGAAGGGGTAGGGACAAACAGCTCAGAGGGCCTTCCTTAGATCTTTCTTCCTCTTTTCCCTCCCTGCCTCCTTTCTTTTGATCCTCAATTCCTCGATTCCTTCAAATACTTTACAAATACCACTAAGAGTAGTGGTATATAGAACGCTATGAGTTTCTCACCGGTGTCTAAACAATGCCTGGTATCTAAATGATGCTCACTTATTATTATGTTTTAAAATGGGTATAACACTGATGATATTCAGTAGGGATTTTATTTAGTACTTACAAGGTGTCAACTGATATGTTATTTATTGTAGCACAAAATGAAAGAGAGGTGATATAAGGAACACACTTTTGATGATTAGATTCTGTTGATTAATAGTCTGACATTATGCTAGGTCTCCAAGTCTATCACTTCACTTATTCGCTGTGTCCATTTGGAATAGACTGAATGGCGGTGACAGAGACCCATTTCCCATTCCTGTAGGAGGAAGACAGAGTTTTCCTTTGACAGATGAGAATTTAAGACTTCGATAGTCTAGTCATCTTACCCAGTTACACAACTACTAAGGGATAGACTTCAGGTTGAAATATTCTACCTGGGCTTTTAAGTCATTAACTTTACACTTTCAGAAGTATGGAATTATCACTTCTCAGGTTAGGGTCTACGTTGTCTTAAAAAATGATTAGGAATTTTTAAGGAACCAAAATAGTGAGGAGGGCACTTGAGACAAGAAAGCAAGCAGAGCATTGGGGGGGAAAAGCCCATGTTGTGTTGAAAGTGATTATCGGTGTGGATAGAGAAATAGGAATGAAGCAGTTTATTAGGCATTAAAGAATATCTTATTTTTTGTAACTACGGGCATACTATTTAAAAGCACACACATCAGTGTTAAGTGTGAAAGTTGTAGAATTTATAGCCTCATCTACTCTTTTATGAGAAAAGTATGGGATTGATTAGGAAAAAATGAGGCTCAGATACTGGAAAGGGAAGCAAACACATCTGGATGAACTCAGATGAGGTTGAAAATCTTCGACCCAAGTCATTTTTAATCACCACCATCCTAGACACAAAGTGACTACCTGGTTCTGAAATGACAAGCCTTCCACTGCTTTAAAACTCTACAGGCATCTGACTTGCAGGCTTTAAAACTCTGCAGACATCTGGCTATTATTGCCTGGCACGGAGATGCATATTCTTCTGATTATTAACTCCATGTCTCTTGTTGCCATAGACTTAACACTGGAGTTAAATTTCATTGTGCTACGTGAGAAATGTACAAAGTCTGTGCACAAGGGAAAGTTGTACATCAACATTATTGCAAAAATTTACAAATACATACTTGCAGATTTGGGAGAATTGTAGTTAATTATAAGGGAGATAGACTAGAGTGAATGAAATATAAAATTGGATCAGAACTAGTTTATTGATATGAACACACTTAAAAAAATAATTTTATTGGGGGCTAGTACAACTCTTATCATAATCCATCCATCCATACATTGTGTCCAGCACATCTGTACATTTGTTGCCATCATCATTCTCAAAACATTTTCTTTCTACTTGAGCCCTTGGTTTCAGTTCCTCATTTTTCCCTTCCCTCCCCACTCCCCTCCCTCATGAGCCCTTGATAATTTAGAAATTATTATTCTTAAAAGATTCTGAATTTAATGTGTTAGACTGCACAGCTAGAAGTGATTCTAACAGATACCTTAGTTGATTGCAATTTGGACCCATCAGTGGCCTGCATTTAATGAGATTTAAATGGCAGACCTTCTCTGACAAGATTCAGGAGAAGGAATTCAAAGACATTGGATACCCGCCCTAGATTTGGATGCAAAAGTTGAAAACAAAGAGGAAGGACCATTAATCGGAATATAAGGCCCTGATGTTAAAAACATAGGTGGATATCTGTGGTAGTTACATAATATGGTGTCAATTTGGGACTTGATAGGACTAAGAGTGAAGGGGTGGGGTCTAGTCTGTCAATTGAGTCACAGCAAGTGAGGCCTCTGTGTGTGCATAGCCTTCTCTTGAGAATTCTGGGAATGCCTGTACTTCCTCCTTGGAAGCAGGAGACACACACTCTGTCTCTCTCTGCTCATTTCCTTGGAGATGCTCTACTGACAAGACACATGGCACTGTGCTGATAGACCCCATATCCTGGGAGCTAGAGAAGCCATGTAGAGATCCCTGCCAGTGCTGAGATGCTTACAGCACCACTGGATCCAGAAGACTTCCAACCCACTGGCCTGTGATCTTCCAGCGTCCGGCGTCATTGCATGTGTTGCGTGAGTCTGAAGAGGACTTTATAGATTGGTATCAGACATATGGGCTAATATCAGATTTATGGACTTGATCTGGACTGGGCTGGGATGTTTTCTTAATATTCAATTGCTATTGTATATAAGCCTCTTTCTTATACATGTAAGAGTGTTTCTATGGATTTGTTCCTCTAGTCAACCCAGACTAACACAATATCTTATGTTACAATTTGGGAAAACTGGCTTATTCATTGCAAAAATTTCTTTTACTGACATACATAGTGACTACACGTGTAGACCTCCCACAGGATCACAAATCAGCTCTATCTGTAGGAAACGATGATACCCGAACACCAAAAGCACGGCCGTCCAGTCGATGCTGACTCCTAACAACGCCACAGTTTGAATTGAAGTGTCTGTTGGGTTTCCAAGGCTGTTAACTATTTCCAGGAGCAGAAACCTCAATAGTTTTCCTTGGTGTCATGAGTGGAGTTGAACTGCTGATCTTGCAGTTATGAGTTAAATATGTAACCCATTATACCACCAGGACTCCTGGAAAGAGTTAGTAGAGAAGGTTCATAACACCAACAAAATTCAGGGCTGACTGTGGAACCTACCAGTAGCTGCCCATATTCAAGTTCAGTTTGAAGCTGAAGAAATTAACACAAGCCAATGAGGATCAAAATATGACCTTGAGCATAGTCCACCTGAATTTAGAAACCACTTTAAGCATAGGTTGGACACCTTGCGCACTAATGACTAAAGACCAGTCGGTTTTAGGTTGTAGGATGACATCAAGACTATCATACCTTAAGAAAGCAAAGGGTCACTAAAAAAACAATAAGAAAGAAAAGACCAACACAGATGTCAGAAGAGAGGCTGAAATCTTCTCTTGAACGTAGAGAAGTAAAGTGACTGGAAGAAAGGATGACGTAGAAGAGCTGCAGGGAAATTCTCCAAGGTCAGCTAATAGCATGTGCCTTTGCCTGGAGTTAGAAAACCCCAAAGAGAGAACACATAGCATTTCTCCGGCAGGAAGAACTGAAGAAAATCTCCAGTTTCTAGTTTTAGTCGTAAATTATTTGGTGGACTAAATATTGAATGGCACAGGAAGCAATATGGAAGGAATACAAGTCATTATGCCAAAAAGGATTGATTGAGATTAAGCGATTTCAGGACCTAGTATATGATCGAGAACTAATGATATGGAAGGAGGAAGTCCAAGTTCTACTGCAGGCACCAGAGAAAAACAAGACTTCCGGACACGACAGGATTAGGATGTTTCAAATAACTGATGCAACACTGGAAGAACTCACTCATCTATGCTAAAAAATTTGGAAGAAAACTATTTGACCAACTGGCTGGAAGAGAACCATATTGATGACCTTTCCCAAGAAACAAAACAAAATGTGGTATTTATAGAGCAATATCATTAATATTACACACAAGTAAAACTTCGCTGAAGATAATAAAAAGCAATTGCAATTATTATTGCAGTTATTATTATTGCAATTGTTATTGCATGCAGTGTCCTGCCAGCAATTCAATCTGATTCATAAGGGACTGTGGAACAGTGAACATCATTGCTTATGTGAGATGGATCTTGGCTAAAAGCATAGGATTCCAGAAAAATGTTTACTTGCTTTTTAATGACATTTGTTTACTTGTGTTTGTTACTTGGGCTTAAAGACATCTGATGATTTGGCTTATAAAAAACTATTGAAAATATTGTGTAACATTGGAAATCCAGGACTCTTCAGTAGTCCTCATGAGGAAACTGTACATAGAACAAGAGGCAATCATTGGAACAGATCAAGGTAACACTGCATGTTTTAAAATTAGGGAAGATTTGTTTCAAGCTTGCATCCTTTCACCACACTAATGTCTTCTCTCTGCTGAGCAGACAGTTGCAAACGCTGGACTATGAAGAAGTACACACCTACAGTATGCAGAATGGCACAACTGTGCTTGTTGAAAGGGAAAAGAAATGAGGAAATCACAAGAGAATATCTTTAAAATCCAGCATGGATTGCACCTCAGTGTAAAGAAATCAGTTATTCTCCCAATCAGATTAATAAAAGACATCATGATAAATAGTGAAAAGATTGATATTGCCAAGGGCTTCATTTTATTTGGATCCACAATCAATGTTCCTGGAAGCAGAAATCAAAGAACTTATTGCATTAGGCAGACATGCTGCAAAAGACCTCTGAAAGCGAAAAAGAGCAGCGATGTCACTTTGAAAGATACGGGACGCTTGATTGAGCTATAGAGTGCTACCTGGTGTTGATGATGGTGAGACTCCATTTCATGTAATTTGGAAGTATTTTCCTGAGGGACCATTCTCTAGAGAAGGCAGTGCTGCTGAGTAAACTATATGGTCAGCCTAAAAGAGGAAGCCCTTTTTGGCTGACTCGGGGGCTGCAACAATGAGTTCAAACATAGGAAGGATTCTGAGAGTGGTGCAGTTATTTCCTTCTGTTGAGGTAGGCTCACTGTGAGTCAGAACTGACTCTCAAGTACCTATCAATCACACCCACAAGAAATAGGCAGAGTCTCCACCAGTTGTCTGGTGGAGGGGCTGTCTGAATACAAAGGAAATATAGAATAAATATTGGACAATGGAAGTTACACAGATGTCAAGTTAGTAGTAGCTGCACTGTTTTGTTTTGGGTTTTTTGTTTGTTTGTTTGTTTTGTTTTATGAGAGTATGTATTCCACAGCTATTCATAAGGTTTTCACTGTATACTTTTTCAGAAGTGGATCGAATTTTCCTTTTTCCATCCTAATCATGCATTTCTTAGAAAAGAACATCATGCTTATTACAATAGAAGGTCGGGGTAAAAAGACTCTCAACAAGATGGATTGATATAATGGCTGCAACAATGACCTCAAATACTACAACAATTGTGAGAATAATGTAGGTCTGAGGTGTGATTCGCTCAGTTGGGCATACAGGTCTTAGAGCTAGGAACGACTGCATGGTACCTAACAACAACAGTGATAGCATGTGCTTCTATACCTCTATATTATCTCTGCATCTATTTCTTAATTAGCTATATAATTAAGACAGATTGTGGTTTATTTCTGCTCTACATTATTATTTTATACAAGTCTTCTTAGAAGTCAAATTTACTACTTATTTCATAAAGAAACAGTGTCTTAGGTGACAATATTTGGATGGTGCCTTAACTGAACAGAAAAATAATATACTAACACAAGTAAATCTACTAACTACTGAGACTCTGTGACTCCTTATTTGGGGGAGTGTTATTGCCCTTTTTCGATAAAGAGTTGTGTTTTCTTATGCAGACAGATACTTTTTTACTATTGATTTTGTTGCTTGATTATGTCAGTATGTGTAAATGAATGTGTATGAATGATAAGTAGCCAAAGTTGTTCTCACTTTTTTTTTTGACTAAACAGTACATGTTCCAGTCGTTTTTCTCAACTCCAAATGCATGCTTCTATGTTCTGTTTTGTAGTATTGGCTAAAGACCTCTGTGAACCACATTTCCTCGTTTTTGTTTTTTTTCCCCATAAGGCTCTGTGTTAGACTGGTTTGATTGGATAAACAAATCCAGTGACACTCATATATGGGTTACAGAGAGCTATATATCAAGAAGTAATTATATAGCAAGCAAACATCCCATCCCAGTTCAAATCAAGACCGTAAGTCCGATACTGGTCCATAAGTCCCTCTTTAGACTCGCGCAGCTGCATGCAATGATACAGAATGCAGGGAGATCACAGGCCATTGAGTGCAAAGTCATGTGGATCCAATGGTGGTATCCTCATCATGGGACTTGCAGCAACCACCAGGGCCAGCCAGCAGGAAGATGAAGGCAGTGAGAGAGAGGGGAGATTCCCAGGACACTCCTTATGAAAAGGCCACTCTCACCAGGAGTTACCATCCAGCTGTGACCTGATTGACAGGCTAGACTCCACTCCTATACTTTTACTATCCTCTAGTTGACATGAAGTTATGTAACTACCACAGACTCTGCCAATAAACCTGAACCAAATACATTGCCATCAAGTTGATTCAGACTCAGTGACTCCAAAGGATCGAGGACAACTTTCCAAGGGGTTCTGAGACTGTAAAGCTTTGCTAGACCAGACAGCCTCATTTTTCATTCATGGACCAACATTCGGTTTTCACCACAGATGGTATAGGTAGCAGCACAATGCTTAACCCACTGTGCCACACCCCAAATACAGGTCTTAAAAGGGAGGTAATAATGTGGGAGAAAGAGGAAGCTTGCTCTTTTCTGCTTATTTCATGTGGGTTATTTATTTATTTTTTTTTTGCCTTTCCTCCAAGGAGTTCAGCAAGACGTCTTTACATTGAGTGAGAGTTTATAGACGGACCAGTCAGGGTATAATATAGCACAGATGAAACATACAACTTTCCTCTAGTTCTTTAATGTTCCCCTCACCCCCACTATCATGACCTCAATTCTACCGTACAAATCTGACTGGACCAGAGCATGTACACTGTTACAGATAAAAGCCCACAACACAGGGAATCCAGAGCAGATAAACCCCACGGGCACGATAATGAGAATAGAGATACCAGGAGGATAAGGGGAAGGTGGGGGCAGAAAGGGGAAATCGATCACAAGGAATGACATATAGCCTCCTCCCAGGAGGATGAACAACAGAAAAGTGGGTCAAGGGAGACATAGGATGATGTAATATATGAAAATAATAATCTATAAATTATCAAGGGTTCAGGAGGGAGGGGGGAAACGAGGAGCTGATACCAAGGGGTCAAGTAGAAGGAAAATGCTTTGAAAAATGGTGAGGGCAACAAATGTACAAATGCTCTTGACACAGTGGATGAATGTACGGATTGTGATAAGAGCTGTAAGAGCCCTAAATAAAGGCATCTAATAAAAAACCTAACAGCTAAACTAAATTTGTGGATGATTTTAAGACGTGCAAAATCATGCTGTTCTTTGGAGATTTCAGCACTTGCCAAGCCTCTTTCTCAGAGATCAGTCATTCGCTTCCATTTGGGTCCTTCCTTTATGTTTGTAAGTTTTCATCATTTTAACATAGTAAAAAATATACCAGCTCTACACTTTCAGAGCTGCTTCCTGTGGTTGCTCTATGAAAACTTATTTTCTTACAGTAAAAAATTAAGTGTATATATTTATATTAGACACTCATTTTACTCTTTTATTTCCTCCTCAACTTTATAGTTAACAATTTAAATATTATTCTGTCTGGTTTTGCTTCTGTCTCTTGACTCGATCTCCTCTTATTATAAGGCCTTAGGAAATCTCCGTATATTTCTTCTTTGAAGAGTAGAAAACCATTAGAGAATGAAAAGAAAATGATCAGAGAAGCGAAGAAGCATCATACTGTGCGCTATTAGGAGAGCTGGAGGAAGCACAATGAAAAGCAGCTGTCAGACTGTGGTGAGAGGGCCTTTGAGAAGATTGGTGGATGAGAAGATTTTAGATTATTTTGATGCGTGGTATAATATGAAGCCCCTCCCTTTGGCCTTTTACATGAGTCACTTTAGATATTTGAATATTGATTTCCTGTGGATGCAGCAATTAACTGAGACAGAACACAGAACATAGCATCATGATCTGACCACACTTGTGGGGCTACTATGTGAAGACTGGCCTCTGGGTTATGAGTTGAACTGCTAACCTCAAAGTCAGCAATTCGAAACTACCAACCACTCCATGGACTGAAGATGAGGCTTACTACCCCAGTAAAGATTTACAACCTTGAAAGCCCACAGGAGCAGTTCTGCTCCGTCCAATAGGATTGCTTTACATTGGAATCGACTAGATGGCAGTGATTTTTTGGAGTCTGGGCACATATTTATTAGAAAAACTTCCAAAACCACGTGTGTAAAACTCCCCAAACATCTGTGCGAAGGCACCCTAATTTGATTGCAGGATACCTGCCAGGCAGGAAGGTACGCAAGACCAAGTGAGAGACCTTAAGGATGCAGACCGTCTTGGAGAGAGTAAATGCAAAGCAAATTTGAGAGCAATGAAGGGACATTAATTAGCTGATTTTCTAGACTCAGACAGCCGGCCAAACATAATTTGGAAAAGAAGATGTGTCTGTAAACTTGGGTGTCTGAGCATATGTTAACCATAAAATACTTCAGTCTTCCAAATGCTGAGAGTGATTATTTGTGAATACAATGAAAAGGGATAATACTGTAATGCTGGGTTAAATAGTTCATTTTAAGTCCTCATTTAAAGTATAAATTTTGGTAGTGTTAGATTAAATTACATTAGCATGTTCAGGAGTCAATACGTTTTATACACACACACAAAAACACATATATATATAATCAATTTTCATTCTCCTTGAGGTGAAAACAATGAGGTAGTAAGAAAACAATGGCAAATATTAGATCGCTAGCGTGTCAATTGAACTCATGGAGATTCTTATGACAAAACCCATTAGTTGGTTTAATCCCTTCATCTGCACGTGAAAGTTGAATAAGGAAGGCTGAAAAGGAATCAGTACATCTGAATTACGGTGCTGGTGAAGAATACTCAATAGTAAAAGTACTGCGGAATGCCAAGGGAACAAACAAACCTGGCTTGAACGAACTACAACCAGACTACTCCTTAGGAAAGAGGAGGACCAGACTTCGTCTCACATGCTTTGGATGTATCGTCTGGAGAAACCAGTCGCTGGAAAAGGACCTCAAGCTTGGTCAAGTAGGTCAGTGACAAAGAGGGAAGACTGTGGAGGAGATGTAGTGACACGGTAGCTGAGCAATGGGCTCAAACAAAGCAATTTTGAAGATGGTACTGGAGCCAGCGGCGCTTCATTCTGTGGTACACAGGGTCGCTCTGAATCAGAACAGACTTGAAACAAACCTACCTTGATTTTAAACCATTCAGAATCTCCGTTTGAACGACTGTATGTGCGGGTTTCCCATAGGCACAAATAAGTATTCTGGATTTCTTAGTAGTTGCAGTGTTCACTATAATGTGCTATGAACCCTCTTAGGCAATAAAAACAAGTAAATGTATTTCTGACATCCTCTACTTTCAGTCAAGAACCAATGATATCCCCTATTCACATTCCTTTTCTGAATCTGGCTTGAATTTCTGACAGGTCTCTATGTGTACTGCTGGGACTGTTTTTGAAATACTTTCAGCAAGAGCTTACTTGCATGTGATCTTCAGAATATTGGTCGATAATTTCCACATTTTGATGGGTCACCTTTCTTTGGGATCAGTATACATATGGAACACTGCCAGCCAGTTGGCCAGTTAGCTGTCTTCCAGATTTCTTGGCATTGCTTCCAGCCCTGGCATCAGTTCACTGAAACATAATCTTATTTTTTGATGGTTATATATGTTTTACAATTAGCATCTTCAATCCTTTTGAAAAAAAATGGAACCCTGTCAAATATAAATTAACATACTGGGAAAATGATAATCAAAATGCATTTTCTACAAAATTTATAACCCATCTCAGTGTAATTGCTGAAGTTGATCTCTACTGGAAATGCAAAATTTAAAAAGTCAAGAAGCTGTGATGTAGTCATTATTATAAGCAAAAGAAAAGTCTCACAGTAGCTATTAAACATATTCAGTTGCAGCATACCCACCTTGGGAAAAGATTATGTTTGAATACTCACGAATCAGCTGGCCATCAAATCTATTTAGTGGGTGCTCACATCTCTCAGCCGTTTTTCTCTTGCTCACACGCCTCCCCTGACAATCAGTTGGATCACTCAGAACCACGAGAGCCTGCAGTCTTTTCTGGCTCCAAACATCTATCTGCCTGTGAGCTGCTACAGGGAGAATCGCCTCGGAGACAGATAGATAGCTACTGTACGGGAACTAAAGGGAACAAACTCTCTACTTGGTGATATGCCAGCATGCTTTCTAAATTCCTTTTGTGGGAGAGTGACAAGCCAGAGGTGCCAAACATGTACACACTCCCACTGAATGAAAAATCTTACACAAAACAAAATAAATGCCCTGACACCTTTTGTTCCAAATAGTAAGGGCAGAAGGCCCTAGACTATTCTCTCATGGCCCTGTAGGGAAGTACTTTGTTAGCCTGAAATAAGGTTGCGAGGAAAGGAGGAGCTCTTCTCTGCTATGAGGACAAACTTGGCGCTCATCCTTTCCACTGGTAACAGGAGTCTGTGATGTGCTTTCATCTCTGAAGGACTCCACTGCTCTGTCCTTGGTTCTGTTCCATTTCCACTTCTACTTTTCATCGTGGCAGGAGGATTATTATGACGCAGGCCATTGCAAAAGAAGGTCCTTTGACCTAGGAGGCAGAATAGAACTGGAATTTTATCTGGATGGGATTATTCCAAATACATTCCTGTATTTGCAATATGAGGAAAACAGGATCAACTTGTTTGCCGTCTTAAAGTCAGAAAGAGGCATGATTGTGACTATGACCAAGGGTAGGGCGTTTTTATCCTGCAGAAATAGTTAACCTAGTCCTCAGTTTTCTGTATGAACATCCAAGATGTAAAATCCTGTAAAGATTATTACAGGACAAACTTCCTAGACTAATAGAAATAACGGTCTTCATTGGCTGTTACTTCAACGTGATTTGTTCGGCATTGATCAAAGGATTTGGAATATTATATACATCCTATAGGTATACATATTAGGAGATGATTTTTGCTTAAAACCTTTGATTATGGCCACATAATACAATAAATTATCCCTGCTCAATTGAAAGACCTTGGATTTGGTTTATAGTATATAGGAAACATAAATTTGTTCTAATATAATGTGTCCTATGAGTTGTGGATTGCATTTGAAGTCCTCAATTAACCAAAATGTTTCCTATGTCAAAAGCCTCATCTAATCCTTTAGTATAAAGAAAAATTCATCAGTCAAAATGTAGAAGGTGGCTGAGTCACTATAGAGATGCTTTGTCCATGTATATAACAAAGAGATTGCTGCCCTCTCCATAAAAAAAGAGTAGCAAAAAAGTTCTGTGTCACTTGGATACTTGGTTGTGACTCCAAGTCTTTTAATTTGAGAAAACAGATTGATGTGTGTAAGTAACAATAATCAAATATCTACCTATCTTTCACTCCAACGTATGACACCTTTGAAAGATCCCAGGCCTAGTTTATAACTGCTGACAGAGTGTGGTTTCCTGGGAGCAAACTGGAGGGGTGGGGGTGATAATGGTGAGTCCAGAGGAGGAAGACTATGTCTGTTTTTTCTCTTCTCAAACACACAGGCTGGCCATCGCTGCTCCAAAAGGGGTCAGGCTGCTAACTTCTGCTATTCGAAAGAAGTCTTGGGAGACTGTACAGACTTTCTTTAAAACACCATGAAGAAAGAAGAAGAGATTTGTAAAGGTCGAGGAGGGAGGACAGCCTAGGAGAAAATAAGATAGACTTGGGATAGACCTGAAGAACAGTCTTAGAGTTTAAGACTGAGCTTGAACATTGTTTCCTCCTAATGTAGGGTAAGCTATGAAGGAGCTGTCAATAAAACAGCACCGTAGTGTGTACTTTGAGTGGTCCTTCAGGAGTCTGGGCAAGAGCTATCCTCCAACATCAAGATTATGGTCTACTAGAAGACCAGGAATCTTGGCTTAGAAAGGAACTGAGGGTTTCCTCATGCATGAATCCTCTTCTAAATGTGTTTCCCAAAGTGTGCAATACCAATCCCTGGAAGGGGCTAGGATGCTCCATACTCCAAAGACTCGCTGCCTTCAAGTGGACTTTAAAGAAAGGGCCGGCCTGCCCCTGTGCGTTTCTGGGACTGTAGTTCTTTATGCGAGGTGCTGCAAAAGCAAATGCTTATACTTCACTCAAGTGTTATGGGTTACAGCCAAATGTTTTTCTTTGCTAGGGATGCTTTATGAATTTTTTTAAGGGGTCAGTAGTACCAAATACATTTAGGAACCTATATAATACTTGATTTTTGTAGGAAGTGTTGCTGCCACTTACTAAGACCATAACTTATGATTGGAAACTACAGGTAGTAGGGCATTTTGGGATGCAATTTAGCAAAATGGTGAATTCAGCTCCTGTGGAATCTAAGAATTCTGATGGTATCTAAATTGAATCATACTATATCTATAGAAAAGGAGCCCTTGTGGCATAGTGCATTATGCAATGAATGCTAGTCACAAGGTCAGTGGTTCGAATCCAGAAGTCATGGGGAAAAGATGAGACTGTCTGCTCCTGTGAAGATTTAAAGTTTGGAAACCCAAACTCTACTCTGTCTTAGAGTCACTATACATTGGAATGACTTGATGGTATTGAGGCTCGTATAGATATAGATATTGATGATATAGATATAGAGATAACTTCAGGCAATACTGATATTTGCACAAAGGTAAGTTTCCCTATATACGAGTATATGTGTGTGCATGTGTATGTAACAGTAATCAAGGATCTATTTTTGACTCTAGTACATATGACATGTTTGAAAAATTTCACACCTTTTCTGTGACAGTTGGCAGGGTACAGTGTTATGGTAGGAGACTGGGAGGAGTGGTAATGGTGAGTCGAGAGGAGGAAGGACATGTCTGTTTTAAGCAAGCTTCTTTTGGTTTCTTTAATTAGTATTTTCTAGTTTTCATTGTATAAGTCATTTCTCTTTCTGGCTAGGTTCATTTCTATGTATTTTATGTTTTGCGTAGCTATTGTAAATGGCACTGTTTTCTCAACTTCCTTTTCAGAGCTCCCTTTGTTAGCCTAGAAGAATATGATAGGTGTTTTTTTTAATAATTATTTTATTGAGGGCTTGTACAATTCCCATCACAGTCCATACATCCATCCATTGTGTCAAACACATATGTACATTTGTTGCCCTCATCAATCTCACAACACCTGCCTTCCACTTTAGCCCTTAATATCATTTGCTCATTTCCCCTCTCCTTCCCCCTCCCCCCTCCCCCATGAACCCTTCACAATTCATAAATTATGATAGTTTTGTCATAAGTTACACTGTCCGACGTCTCCCTCCACCCTCTTCTCTGCTGTCCATCCCCCAGGGAGGAGGCCATACCTAGATTCTTGTAATTGGTTACCCTCTTCCACCCCACATTCCCCCCACCCTCCAGGCATCACCCCTCTCACCACTGGTCCTGAAGGAGTATGACAGGTTTTTATGTTGATTTTGTAACCTGTTCCATTACTGTACCTTTCGATTAGCTTTAATAGTTTTCTTTCTGACTCTGTGGGATTTTCTATGTGTAGGATCAGGTCATCTGCAAAAAGGGATACTTCTAATTCTTCTTACCAATTTGAATGCCTTTAATTTTCTTTTCATGCTTTATTTCCCAGGGCAGGAAGACATCCAATCACAGTGAACATGAGTAGTGACAGAGAGGTCCTTTGCCTGGTTTCCATTTGCAAGGGAATATTTTCAGCCTCTCTCATTGAGGATAACACTGGCTGTTGGTTTTGTGTATGTGCCTTTACTTATCCTGAGGACTTCCCCCTCTGCTATTTTCCTGAGAATTTGTATCAGGAACGGGTATAGACTATTATCAAGTTACTTTTCTGCATTGATTGATATGATAATGTGTCTTTTACTTACGTGGTGGATTGCATGGTTTTTCTGCTGTTCAACCATCCCTGTGTCCCTGATATGAATCTCCTGCGGTAATGATGCATTATTTTTGATATGTTGTTAGATTCTGTTGGCTATGCTTTTGTTGAGGATTTTTGCATCTATGCTCATGAGGGCTATTAATCTATTTTTTTCTTTTTTAATGGTGTCTCTGGTATATAGAACAGGAGTATTCTGTTCTATTCTGTGTTCTTCAATTGAGTAGAATTTGTGTCAACAATCTCTGAATGCCTGGTAGAATTCTTCAATGGAGTCATCCAGGATGTGGTTTTTTTTTATATTGGGGTTTTTTAAAAAAAGTGCAATTTCTTTGTAGTGTTGTTGCTGGGTGCCATGGAGTCCCTCCCGACTCCTAGCCATCCTGCCTACATAGAACCCAACCCTGCTGGGTTTCAATTCATCTTTTGTAATGAGTCTATTCAATTTCTTTTTACTTCCGTCTATATTAGTTTAAGTAGTTCATATATTTCAAAAAAAATGATGATTTCTTCTATGTTTTAAAATTTGTTTTAATATAGATTCTCATAGTGCCCTATTACTATTTGTTTGTTTGTTTCTGGTTGGCTCTCCGTTGACATTACCCATTTCATTTCTTTTTTGGATTATGTGCATCTTCTCTTTACTTGGTTTGCTAACTTTGCCTGTGGTTTGCGTGTGGGCAGCTTGAAATGCTCGCTAGGCGACCGCCTGGATCCACTTGTTCAGTGGAAGTGGGATGCATGCAGCAGTAGAGAGACAGGCTGAGTCTGGCTACTGACACCCATGGGTTCAGGGGGACGAGAAGAGTGACTAGAACAGATGGGCTGGTCTGAAGAGTGTAGCGTTGAGAACCTCCTCTCTTTCTCTTTGCTTTCACCTTCCTGCTGGTGAGCCACTCTGGGACCTGCGAGAACCCTGTGATGCTTTCCCTGCCATTGGATCGTGTGGACTTTGCACCTGTGGGCCTGTGATCTTCCTGCCTTCTGCAGCATTGTATATGGCTACATTTGTCTGAAGAGGGACTTATGGACTAGTGTTGGATTTAGGACTTGATTTGGACTGGGCTGGGATTATTTTTCAATATATAATTACTTCTTGATATAAAACTCTTCCCTACACATATATGAGTGTTTCTGGATTTGTTTCTCTAGTCAACCCAGCCTAACACATTGCTCAAATGTTTATCATTTCCTTTCTTTTGGATACATTGCATTCTCATTGATTCTAATGATTATTTTTCTCACTTTTACTTTTTCTCATATTACTCAGTAATTTTTAAATACGATGTTATATGGTTTTCTTGTGTTCGATTCTCTACTCCCTTCACTTGACCTACCTATCATTGCTTTTTAAGTGTATAGCATTGTGATCTAAGAGATATTTTGTATTATTTTGATGTTTTTAACATTTATTGAATCTTGTTCTATGACCTAACATATGGTTATTCTGGAAAAGGATGCATATGCCCTGGGAGAGCATGTATATGCTTTTGTAGGCGGAGTGCTTTATATATGTCTATGATCAAGCTTGTTTATGTCATATGTATATTTGTTGAGTTTCTGCTTGTTCTTTCATTGAAAGCATTGCGCTTAAAATCTTCATTATTGTGCAATTGTTAATTTTTATTTTCAGTTATTTTCTTGGTTGACTTATTTTCCTTGTGACTCTTTCATTGAAGGCATAGATATTTTTTTATGGTTATGTCCTTTTACTGGATTGACCCTTTAATAATTATATAATGTCTCTCCTTATGCCTTGTGCTGGTTTTTGTTTTGAAGTCTATTTTATTGGAAATTTTTATTGCCACTAGTGATCTTTTTGCTTGCTCTTTGTTGTTGTTGTTGTTTTCATCACTTGTGATTTTTAAAGCTAGTTTTATCTTTATATCTGAAGTGAATCTCTTGTAGATAGCATATTGACGGGCCTTGTTTTCTTATCCATTCGACCACTCCATCACTCTTGTCTAGTCAATATAATACACTCAGTGTTATGATTGAGAGGCATAAGTCTAATGCTACCTTTCTTTCCTTTCCCCTTTTTGTGTGTGATCATTGAGTTCTTTGTCCTGTATATTTTTCCGTACTGAGTGCTCTCCAATGCTTATCCCACAGCCCTACCAGGGCTTCTTAGATCAAGAAGGAGCCCTGAGCTGTAGTACAGCACTGAGGCTGTCATTCAAAAATCTAAATCCTATTCTGACACCCGGGCTCATTTCCGTATCAGGAAGACTAAATGGTTGCCACTAACAACTGAAGCCATTATTAAGGTCAATTTCTCACCAAAGTATTGATATCATATAGCAAAATTGTGGGGGTATTCCCCTCCTTTTGCAATGCATAGTGGCATAGCTTAAACTTTGGGAGACTCACTGAGGTCACTGAGCGTGGGTTCAAACAGTCAGGAGCAGTAGCACGCAATGTGAAATAGCAGCGTATGGTGAGAACCAATCAGTCCTGGTGGTCAAGTGTTTAAATGTACAACTGCTGACTGAAAGGTGGGTGGTTTGACCCTACCAGCTGCTTTCTGGGAAAAACATCTGATTGTCTTCTTCAATAAAGATTACAGCCCTGTAAACTTTATGAGACACATCTACTCTGTCATATAAAGCAGACTCAACTGGACAGCCACAGATTAGGTAATAGGGGTGGGAGACACAAAGTAGCAGTGCTGCACATTGTTAGTGAGCACAGGAGAGGCATCTCTGGGACTCCTGGACATACTTCAGGGTCGATCATTTGCCGTAGGGTGGGGGAAAGGACAACAAGAATTTCAAGATTTTATGAAAGATGTGATCCCATTAGTTCCTGTTCACTATGGACAACTGGTTTTTTTTTTCCCTATGATTATTTCATTTGGAGAATACACCAGAAGTGTAGCAAGTTTCTAAAGACTGATGGAATATTTATGTCTCTTTTAAAATAATGTTTTACTTCCAACGGGGCTTTCAAGAGATAGCACCTTTGAAAGCCTAACGAAAAGCAACGTTGAGTGCAAGGGAGAATCCTGAAACCTCTAAAATTCGAGCCTTTACAGTCACTCAGCTCTTCAGAGAGCTGGCTTTCGTTAAAGTCTCCCTTATGAACTTTAATTGGTGAAAGAAAAAGTATGGCTTCTGAGAAGATGTAATTGGATATGCTGTAATTACACCGACTTATTTAAAGTGATTACATGTAATCTAGTTCCAAAGTTATTAGACATATAGTTTCAGTTAAAACAATGGAAGATTTCTGGACACATTCGTTTTAATATCCAGCATCACCCTATTACCCCAGGGCAATATCAGAACCTTCCTTGCCTCTGTGTAGGTCCTGATGGGTATATATATTTCCTTATCTAATAATCTAGTCCCTTGGGATGTGAAAGGTAAACAAATCCGTTCTCTCAACTGGGTAATGAAATCAAGTAGAAGATGCTTAACAGAAGGAATTCTTGGCAGCAGAAGCAAAGACCTAAAAAGAATCACAGAGATTTCACCCAAGTGGGCTTTAAAAGAACAAATAAACAATGACAAGATGCATATTTTCATGTACAATGCTGTTCTTTTTAAAAATTAGGTTCTTCTAAAGAACAGGAGACATCACTTCTACCTTTACATTCCGCAGCATAATGCAGTGAAACTTTCTTGCCTGTGGCACAATATTCATTTTCACTAAAAACCTATTTTATATGCCACGATAATTTGAAAATAAAAGGAAAATAAAAAGGCCTTAGGGTGTTGTGATCTAGCTCTAGCTTACCTTTAATATGCGTCTATATGGAATATGGACTATGGTCAGTTTTAAAAAGAGAGAGAGAAAGAAAAATGGAAAAGTGAGCAAGAGCGAGCTCTGGATGTTTTTTACAGATGGGACAAAGTAGAGGGCACAAGTATCCATATTACCTACATTCAATTTAATCTCTATCAGTGGAGATCTGGACAAATAAAAATGGTTTTAAGATTCTGGAAAGAGAAAAATAAAACCTCCCAGGGAACTAGAGGATGCTAAAACATACCACCTCTCTTCTTGTAGACTACATAGGAGGTGTGTGTGCATGGGCGGGATACGGTCAGTGCTAAGATATGGAACATGATGTATTGACAACAACCATCCAGAACAAGGAAGCATCTGATGTCTTTCCTGATGTTGACCCCCTTGTCGGTTTTCTTTATCTCTAGTAGATGTAGGATAAACTGCCTGTTTCTGGCCACAGAAGTGCTCCCCTTTTCACCTCTCCTTCAAGATAACTTAACATGAAGTTTATAGGGGATTGTCTACTTTCAGGTTAGACACCTTCGGATACACAACATTGTTTAGACCAGATTGTACTTCTTCAGCGCGGTGCCCAGCCAACAACTAATATCGTTCTTACTCGGTAATATTTCTGTAGGGCTGCTCCTAGCCAACAACTAACATAAGATGGATTATAGGACCATCTCTGATCAATGCAGCTTTATTTTAGGGGTTCCTCCCACCCTGTTACTCGTATTGTTGATGGCTGTCTCTGAATGATTAAGCATTCAGCAACAGAGTCAACAAGGAATCTCCACGGTGACACTATTGTTCATGAAGACCAACTGGCCATGCAGTGTTGGGTTGCCGACATTGAGTCCTTTCTATCCTGAAAGGGCCAGCAGTTGTCCCCTGGGGACGGGACTGATTTTATAACTGGGGCAGGGTGAGGGAGGTGGGGCAGAATTTCATCAAGTACTACTGTCACAGAAGTTATGACATACGTGTTCCAGAGATGTGGAATACATGCTCCACAAGCATGAGATGCTACAAAACATAACAACATAACACAGGACCCACTTCAAAGTGGAGAAGCAGCAGAACTGGGCAGATAACAATGAGATCCACTTGTATCATGTCCCACTGACATTCGGAAGCAGCGGACCTCATAAATTATTGAAACAACTACTGAGAATACAAAACTGCAGGTAAAGTACCAGCTTGCAGGCAATTGTTTTGAAAGGTGAAGTAGTCTCTGTCCTTCAAGAATACAATATATGCATTAAATTAGAGTCCGCTATACAGTGTTGGATCTCTAAGAGAAAGACCTCATGGGCGTGGGAACTAGGGGATGCAAGGTGTGCTCTCACTTCCCAGAATTACTCATGACTCACGGGAAACTTCCTTCCGGTAGCTGTGTTCTACAGGGTTATAGATTCTGGTTCTCAAATGGGGGCGTGCCCTTACCAAGAAACACAACAAGGTTGCTATTGGATGATAAGTCTTAACTGCAGTCAGGAAACTTTAAACTCCTTTTCCCCGCTGTTGGGGAAGTAGAAAAGAAGGCACTAACTTGGCAGGGGTGGTTGACCTTACTCAGTAGAAGAACATTGGGCTTCTGTCACACAATGGAGGGATAAAGGAATGCTTGGTCCACCTCGGTGATTCCCTTGAATGTCTTTTGATACTCACTTGCCCAATTGCAGTTGTGATGGACACGAACAAAATCCCAGATTGAAATGGGTATAATTACTAAGAAACCAGCCCCTACAGGAACAAGTTTTGGTCACATCATCACGTAAGCCATCCAGGCCTGCTGCGAGTGAAGGGAGTTAGCATGAATTGTAGATTAAAGAGAAAATAAATACGAGTTTTAGTCTCAAGGCCAACTGCAGATGAGGGCATCACAGGATCCAATCGGCTCTGTTTCCGATGGGAACAGAGGCCTGAGGGAAGCATGGTGGAGATGCTCTTCAAATACACGTGGAGACAAGGACTGAGATCCGGTTCCAAATGAGCCTGCTGTAGGGAGTTGACTGGCATTCTCCTGCGCCACACCTTAGAGGCCACTGTGACTTTCAATTCGAGCCAGGCTTCTTCTTCCATTTTGTTAGGAGCTGGTCCAGCATATCACTCCAGAAATCTATCACATCAAGTCACATTGTACAATTGCTACCCAAATCAGTTTCAAGACCTTTTCTTCTTCTTGAACTCCTTACGCTCCCTTTTCCTGCCCCCCCTCTCTCAGTGTACCCCACAGGAACCCTTATTCTGGGTGTGTTCTCTATCATTTCCTCAATCCTGGGCTTCTGTATATGGAAAAACAAATAAATATGTACAAAGATTTGAGAAGACAACCCCAAATAACAAGATATATCAGATATACAATGAGGTAGTTAGTTTATTGTGCCAACCTGGCAGATAAACACATGTTGGGTAAGTGAAGGGCAGAAGGATGAATGGCTCGGTGAGCCTCGCCTTTCTAGTTCTCGGGTCTCTTGTTTTCTGATGGTCGGACCAGGGTGCAGCTGCCTTAGCCAGTTCCCGGTTTCAGCTTCCTGAAAGACATCCTTGAGGAGATGCTACATGGACCTACCCCGATGCAGCCCTGGGTGCTAGAGCAGCCGTGTGGAGTCACCTGCCAGCGCTGAGATGCTTACACATTCACTGATTCGAGCTATAATTAATATATCATACAATTCAATAGTTCAATCATTTGAAGAAGGACTATGAAATCATCACCATAAACAACTTTTGGATTTTTTTTTTTACTTCCGTTTACACATTGCTGTTGATGGCTCACCCTTCCCTTCCATGTCGCCAGTAATCATCAACTCTGTTGCCGTCTTCATAATTCTACTCCTCTCGGTCTCCCTGTACAGACAAATATCCAAATCGAGTGCAGACAACAAACATAATAATCACATTTTGTAAAACCAGATGAAATCAACGAGCTGCCTTCAAATGAATTCCAGTTGACATTTTCTGAGACTGTAAATCTCTACAGGGGCAGAAAGGCCCATCTTTCTCTGGTGGAGTGATGGGTGGTTCTGAATTGCCAACTGTGTAGCTAGTAGCCCAACTCACCACCTGCATCGCCACCAAGTTTCCTTACTCATGCTTTAGAGAGCCTATTAGTGAATCATCCCATATTCTAATATTTTATACATAAATCTTCATATTGCATCATAAACATGATTTGAACAGATGACTTCTCTAAGCTCTCAGAAATTACTAGTCCAGAAATTATTAGTCATTCTCATTTATTTGAGAAAAGATAAAAATATCTTATGCTGGATGCCACTTATTAATCTCTACAGAAAATATGTTAAAGAATCAGCTATATTCTAATATTACTTTTGAAATAACACTGTATATTAAGATTGAATTGTGCCTTCCCAAAATATGTGTTATGTTGGTTGAACCATTATTTTCAATTGTTTGGAAGTATGTAATATTCTATTTTGTATTTATGTAAAGATATAATCATCTCCATGAAATAATCTAATGTGACCAATCCTTTGTAAAGGGATTCGGTTGAGATGTAACATCTTTATTAAAGTCACAGCCCTGATCTAATATAAGGGGAGTCTCCCTGAGGTATAGACAACCTCACATTTTATCTTACAAGAAATAAAAACTTGAACCAAATTCACTGTGTAGATTTTGACTTATAGCAACCCTCCACGATGCTGTAGAACTACCCATGTGGGTTTCTGAGACTATGTCTTTGAGGGTGTAGAAAGCATCATCTTTCACTCAATGAACAAAGAAGGAGGGAGTTGACTACCACAAAGAAAGAAGAATCAGGAACAGAGAGCATCCCCTAAACCCAGATTTCCTCCACCAGGAACTTCCTAGAGACCCCAAGGAAGATTGGTGGGTGAGTTAGTTAATTGTGCCAGCCTGGCCGATAATCACATGTGGGGCTGGTTGAAAGGCGGAGGGATAAATGGGTGGTGAAGCCTCGC
>NW_022111324.1:62527013-62542226 GCF_000313985.2 Echinops telfairi | reverse complement strand
GGGTTGGGATGTTCTCGTGCTGCACCTTTTCTTTACATAAAACTCTCTCTTATACGTGAGTCGCCGTGGATTTGTTTCTCCAAAGTACCTAGACTAATACAGTGGGAAACACATGGAGAAGGACAGGGAACACAGATGTTGAAAGGAGACAGGACCTCCCCCCCAGAGTTGGAAGAGAGAAAGTGTTTCCTAGAGCTAGCACCCTAAATTCAGACTTCTAGCCTCCTAAAAGCATTAAAAATATCCTCTTGTGGAATGTCTCTGGAAGCAGCACTAAATAACTAAGACACAATTCCAGATTTTAAATGAAAATTCATTAAGGAGAATATAAGATTTAAAATGGTATGTGTCATCGGTGCTATACGCTGTTACATCTGGAGATAAGAGTCTGTTTGTTTCAAGCTTCACACAAAGTCTCATGGGAGAGATAATATGTGAGGTGGACTATCGAGGATGATGGGATTTTGACATGAAGAGTTGAAAAATATTAATGTTCTTCATTTCTCCTCCTATTTTCTCCTCCATTTCCTACTTCATTGTGTCCAGTTGGGTTTATCTCCTAAGTTGGAGATTAGTGTCAGAGTTTGCATTAAATTAAAGACCTCTCAAAATCAGATCAGGAAAATAGGATTGCATAAGTAAGAGTTGTATTTGATGAAATGCCTATGTATTATAAATGTAGATGGAGTAGGGGTGTCAAAGGGAGCCTTCAGATTATTTTTGTAGTTGATAGATGTGAAAGGAGGGAATAAAGAAAGGTAGGTAGGAAGAACCTCAGATCACAATACAGTTCTAAGAAAATTTTGGCCAGATTGATGAAAACTCCCCATCCAAAGTTGGCTGTTAAAACAATCAATTCCATATCATGAATGGATAACCTTATACTAGTACCCCTACTCTTCTGCAATAGGCTTGAACAAACCTGAATCTGTCGTAGATCTGTAAGGCTTTATGCTTAAAATGACATCTTAATCTCTTGCAATGTTCTTAGGTCAGGGACCTATGACTAGTCTTTCTAGATTCAAAGGAACAAAATAAACATTGTGTTTAAAGATATATAGTTCCTATAAAAATATGTTTTATGTCTTGTATAAAATACAAACATGATATTTAATAAAGACCCCAGTCTTCAATATGGAGTACAACTCATACTCAACTCATAAAAATAAAAAAAAATCTCACAGCTGGATCAATAAGTAATGTCATGAGAAATACAAAAAATATTAAGGCTGTCAAAGATTTTCCTCAGATTCAAATCATTGCTTATGGAAACAGCAGTGAGGAAATTAAATAAAGTATTGCATTGGGCTAACCAGCTACAAAAACCTATTTGAAGTATTAAAAGGCCAAGATGTCACTTTGAAGACCAAATGTGCCTGACTGAAACCATGGTATTTTCAATTTCCTTATATTTAAATGAATGAGGACGCCTGGAAGGTGAACTGATGCATTTGAATTACTGTGTTGCTGAAGAATGTCAAATATACCACAGGAAAGAACAACGTACTTAGAAGAGGGCCAGCAATAGAACGAAGTCCCTCAACAAGAGGAACTGATGCCGCCGCAGCAGCAATTGTCTCAAACCTGGAAATCATGATGACGATGGGCTAGGAGCACACAGTGCTTCATTCCGCTGTAACCTTTAGGCTCAATGACATCTCACAAGAATAACAACGTGTAATAAAGGTGTCCTAAAATCCTCAACATGGTAGAATGCATTCCAGTGTTCAAGAACCAATATTACTTATACTTCTAGTAGCTGACTTTCCCTTGGTTATTCAAGATTTATTCATGTGAGCATGCAGAACAGGTTATCAGCTGAGAAGAAATTAACCGTTTAATAATGATTTTATAAACTCGCATGCTAAAAGGTTTAAAGTCTCATCTGAAGCTGAAAATCTATATTGAGATTCAGTTCATTAAGCGAAAGTTTCAGTATCTAACAAATCTGTGTCTGTGTGTAATTTTCTATCTATCTTGAAGCTCACTATACTTACAAATTCTCAATAACTGTCTGAAGGAATGCTCCTAGATGCCAAAATCATACGTTTATACTCTTTTGCAATTATTATCTTTCTATATCGGAGCTGGCTGTGTTAGGCTGGGTTGACCAGAGGCACACATCCAGCGACACCCCTATACGTGTAAGAAAGAGCTCCAGATTAGTATCAGATTTATGCACTAGGGTGGGATTGGGCTGGGATGTTTTCTTGATATCTAATTCCATTTTTAAAAACTAAGTTATTGGGAATAAAGTGATAGATTTCAGTAGATTAAAAAAAAGAAGCAATTATATTTCTTCAGACTCATGCAGCCACATACAATGATGCAGAACACAGGAAGATCACAGGTTCGTGGGTACAAAGTCACGTCACATGATACAAAAGTTGGTGGAAACATGGCACAGCACCAGCAGCCTGGGTGGCCAGCAAGCAGGAAGGTGACAGGCAGCGGGAGGGAGGTTCCCAAACTTCTCCTTTTGAGAAGGCCACACCCCTCAGGAAACATTCCAGGTTGTGACCAGATTGACAAATTGTATACCACACCTGCATTTTTATATGTAACTCTCCATGTTGACATAAAGTGCCCATGCTGGGCAATATTTTAATCTTTAATAATGCAAACACCCAAAATGCCTCCTGCAGTAAAAAGTTCTACATAACAAGCACATAGTACAAACATTCTATGTATTACTTGAAGAATGTGAAGAACTTATTATATACCGTTCACAGATACTTATTCAGCTATAATTTTTTAAAATTAGAGTTAACGACTTTATGAGTGTTTTTGAGATAGCTGGTTATGCACGGAGCTGATAACCACCATGTCAACAGTTCAAACCCGTTAGTGGCTCTGGAGGAGGAAGAAGAAGCTGTCGACTTCTCCCAAAAGCGATAGTCTCAGAACCCTAAAGGGGCGGGTCTACTGTGTCCTTTAAAGTTGCTATGAGTCAGAAGTGACTCATTAGCATTGAATTTTGTTCGGTTTCAATTTCTCTATAAAACAGACAAGGTGTACACTTTAAAAAATTATTATTTTATAAAAATATTTATCGTACATTAGATGGGTGTCTACATTTCAGATCACCAACTTTATGCAACAGTTTAAGCTGCTAATAAAACCCCAACTTCTCTTCTCCCTCTTGCAGACTCCTAATTTTACCCAAGGTAACTTTTGTCAACTGTCTAGTCCATTGCTTCAGTCTCTCCCTGACTCTCCCGCTTAGGAATTCTCCCAAGTCTGTTCCCTTTGGTATGAAAGTCATCAGCTTCCCACCCAAATCTTAGATCAATGGTCTCGTATAATATGTCCTTTTATGATTGATTTCTATCATTCAGCATAATAAATCAAGGGTGATACTTTGTAGAATTACATACACACACACACACACACACAACTTTTATTGTTTCATGGACTATATTTCCTGATGAAAAGTAAAATAATGACAGCATTTCTCCAATTAACTTCCATTCTGTAAGACTATTAACGATGCTAATATGTATTATGTGGGAGAGACTTCTGTGCTCAAGCATATTTGTGAAATGACAAGTTAACATCTGGATTCTATGGGGATTTAAAATATCCCAGTTAGTTCTTTGACATTCCTTTCAAAAGATGGAGCTTCGTGTCCTGTCCTGTGAAGACTGATTTCACTTAGTGACTCACTTCTAATGGAAAGCATGACAATGGAAGTGACTGTTTAATTCTAGATATTTTTGCTATTTGGTGCCATGGACTCAGAGAGACCCCGGGTATCACAGGACAAAACCCGGCCCTGTCCTGCGCCATCCTCAGAGTTGTTCAGATATTTGAGCCCATTGTTGCAGCCACTGTGTTGATCTATCTTGTTGAGGACCTTCCTCGTTTTTGCTGCCCCTCTACTTCACCAAGCATGATGTCTTTCTCTAGGCCTGTTCTCTTCTGATAAGGAGTCCAAAGTATGTGAGACAAAATCTCGCCATCCTGGCCCCTGAGGAGAATGCTGGCTGTAGTTCTTTCAGGACAATTGTATATAGCAGATCCTTGAACGCTTTGTGGTTTCTTGCTTGCTCCCCGTTTCTCAGATCATTCATTCTGGCATGTCACAAAGTCGCCCTGTGAAAAGGTACTTGCAGGGTAGGAGGGGCCTGCTGACAATAGCTATTGAGTGAGCCATCTTGAACACAGCCCCTCCTTCCCCAGGCAAGGCTCCAGGTGACCGCAGTTTGGCCAGCGGCTTGACAGCAACCTCATGAGAATGCCGGAGCCATCCAGCTCGGCAGGTCCTGGATTCCTGATTCTTAGGAACTTTGTGAGACAGTTGATGTTCGTTGTGCGAAGCGGACACATTTTGAGATAATTTAATGAATACAGATTCTTTACCAGGAGACTTCTAAAAGCTTTAACTTACTTTTTGGTTTGTTTTTGTGAATCATGAAGGTATAGTATTCACTAAACTCATGCAACTCATGACCATGGAGTCAATTGTAACTCACAGAGACCTGACAGGACAGGGTAGCACTGCCCACTGTGAGTTTCCAAGACTGTAATTCATTATGGGAGTAGAAAGTCCCTTATTTCTTCCTATACTCGTATGGTATATACCAAATTTACTTGACCACAGAAACATTATTTTCCCCCTTAAAGCATAACAAAATGTAAAGTTCCACTGGATAGTTTCTGGAAAGGCTGATGTACAACTTTGCTACCTCACAATGACATCAACAAGAGTTCAAATTCACCTCATTATGTCAAAATCTCACAGCCATACATTTAGAGAAATTTAGAAAAGCCCAGATGCACTGGGTTAAGCAGGGTACAGAAATCAAAAGCATTCCCAATCTTTGATCTGCACTGCACTTCTTGCATTGAACAGAGATAATTTCTATGCCTAATTGGCATAAAATCATCAGACCTAATTAAGTGGATTTTTTCCCCCTGCCGAGAGTCACTGCCAAAATAATTCATGGAACTAGGATCCCTCCCTGTGACACTGGTCAGGCGGCACAGTTAGCGCTAAGGAATAAATTGATTCTAAGGAATCAGTCTTGTCATACGGAGAAGAACATTCACAAATGAGCACAAAATGGGTACATTTTTTCCTCTCTCTGAAACTCCAAGGGCCTTCTTTTGCTAAAGAAAATTCTGACTCAGATAATGGTAAGGCATTTTCAGGGCAAACTGCACTATTCTATTTCAGTAGTTCAAAGAACAAATGGGTAAGGGAAAGCCTAATGAGGATTTACAGCACTCTCAGGATTTTTAAATCATGGTATTGAACAAGGCTTGTTTTTCGGTTGCTAAACTCTAAAACAAAGGCTTAGCTAAGGCAGGCTTACAGCAAGCAAAGCAGTCCAAACTGCTTACTGTAGGATCACTTCCTTTGAGTATAATGGCTACCCATATGTATTAGGCTGGATTCTCTAGAGAAACAAAACAGTGAAGCTTATATGCATTTGTATATAGAAAGAGATTTATATCAAGAAATGGTTTAGACAGTTTTAGAGATAGATAAGTCTAGTCAACTTTGTGCCAGACTTCTCTTGACTCAAACAGAAAGAAGGATGACCAAGCAGACAATATGTGTATGTGTGTGTGTGGTGTGGGGGGGTGGGTGGGGGCTGGTGTAGAGGTGGAGTGGGGGTGGTGCACAGGCTGGTGGATGCAGCTATTTGAAGTTAGCCAAATGAAGCTACCATCAGCAGTCAACTGGTGGCTCCTGTACTCTGCAGGTGATGAAATAGGAAATTGAAGAACCAGAAGCAAGATCCAGCTATAGCAGAAGGTGCAAGGCCAGAGAGGATTAGAGTCTGCTAGGTCTCTCTCCCTTATACATAAAGACTAATGACCCCAAGGAGATGTCATCAGGTTGTGATCAAATTGATAGGTTGAATTCCACCTATACCCTTACCAGGAGTGTCTAGTTCACATAACTTCTAACCACCACACCAGTGGGACAATATCAGAACTCCATACTACAAGGTCAAGAATGACTTTAATTCTAGTAAACCCAAACCAAATCAAGGAACTCCCCATTCCCGCACTTGAATTGAGTCAATCAACTATGAAGAAGCTGCAGGCAATTTAGCTGGCTCCCTGTGGTAGTTATATAATCTGTTGTCAATCTGAGAGTTAAGGGTGAAGGGGTGGAGTTTAGCTTGTCAATCAGGTCACAGCTTGATGATCTTATTTGGAGGCACTAAGGATATAAATGGCTCGCTGGAGGCAAGAGACTGGCTCACTACCTGCGAGACATTCCTGTGGACAAACCACATGGATACTACACTAGAGCCTGTATAAGGGAAGGAGCCATCTGGAGACCCCCACCAGCGCTGAGATGCTACCCCTGTCACTGTATCCACAAGACTTTTCCCCCACTGGTTTGTGATCTTCCTGCATTCGGTGTCATTGCTTGTGTTTCATCAGTCTGAAGAAGAATTTGTAGATTGGTATGAGACATATGGGCTAATATTGGACTTTGTACTTGATAAGTACTGGGCTGGGATGTTTTCTCAAGATTCAATTGCTCTTGTATATAGTAAAGCTCTTTCTTATATACATATGAATGTCTATGAATTTATTTCTCTGGTCTACCCAGACTAACACATTATGGTACCAGGAGTGAGGTACTAGAGAAATAAATCATAAGATGGAGAGTATATGCTTGTTCAACCTCTGTCTCATGGTATTTCTTCTTTGGCTAGCCAGAGGTTAGATATGACCATGCTGTTTACTGGATTGTTTTCTGGAACGAATATGGAAAGTTAAAGTTTTGATTACTTTGTTTGGTTGTTGTCTTTGGCTATTCCTGTTTGAAAGGATGAAACGGAATGTTGTTAATGTATATTTTGAGCTAAGGGGTACAAATCGTCCCTTGAATTTTGAGAAACCATGATGCTTAGGGGAAATGGTTGACAGGAAGCCTGGCGCTGGCTTGATGCTGTCATAGGCCTAATCCCATATTTTGTATCAATAGAATAGTTTAGATAAGGATTGAGATAAGCTAAATAAGGATTGAACTTGACTGTTTTCAGAATTGAGATTAGTATCTGATTCTACTTTGTTTATACTGATTTCTTCTTATTATTGTTATGGATAGAATGGTTGATAGAATGATTTTTGGGAAGTATGAAAATAGAGAGCATATAAAACCACTTGCCTTGAGCCATCACAATTTGAATCTTCAAATGCAAAGAAAGCTCTGACAAGTGCCTATGAATTTGTTTTTCTAGTCTACCCGGACTATTACACTCCCCTCATTCATTCAACTTTATCTACTCAGTCTGAACAAATTTTGGATCTGAACCAATTATGTATCTTTAACAGTATTCCCTAATTATTAGTATCCCTCAATTGCATATGTGTAATTAGGTGTTCCCTTAGTTTTTTTCCTGGAGTGTGTCATTTCACCTTAATAGATATTGCTGTATTCCTGACTACAGTAGATTTAATTGTTTTTCAATGGACCTCAACTGGGGATAATTTTGTTATCCTGGGGGACATTTGGCAATGTGTGGATATATATCTTAAGGGGTACTGCTATCATCTACTGGATAGTGCTGCTGCCAGAATTCTTAACTTTGCACAGGAAAGCCCCCAAAACAAAAATGATCTGTCCCAAAATGTTAATAGTGCAGAAGTTAATAAAATCCCATCTAGTTAGAAGCCATATTTGTTATAAATAAATTTTCTGGTAATATTCATAAACACTGAAGTTTATGAAATGTAATGCTGGTAAAGAAATTTAAAACTTTATATAAAGTTAGAGATCAGAAAAACATGAATGTTAGTCATATTATCTTGATTAATAAAAAGAAGCACATTATCAATATGCTAAAATGGATACTGTACCATTACTTTTTTTATATACAATCATAAAGAACCCAAAACCCGAAGCCCACTGCCCAGTTGATTAGGACCCATCGAGACACTGTGAGGCAGAGTACCACAGCTTGCTAGGGTTTCCAAGCCTGTACATCTGATGGAAGCAGACTGCCACACCTTTCTCCAAAGAATGGTTGCTCATTTTCAACTGCCAATCTCTTAGCAAGCAGCTGAGTTCGATATCTACTGTGCCACCAGGACTTCTTACCAGACCTGTTGCTATCAAGCTGATTCTGACTCATCGTGACACTATAGAACAGAGTTTAATTGGCCTATAAGGTTTTTAAGACTGTAAGATTTATAGAAACAGACTATCATGTTCTCCGTAGAGAGTGGCTGGTAGGTTCGAACTGCTGACCATTGGTTAGTAGCCAAGTCCTTAACCACTACACCACCAGGGCTGCTGCAATATAAATATCAGTTTTGTGAAACCCACTAGAATGGGTGTTTACAGGATTGATGTGGATACTTATGATCACTTCCTTTGAGTCTCATGGCTGCCCATATATAGTAGGCTGGGTTCTCTAAAGCAAAGCAGTGATGCTAGTATGCATTTGTATACAGAAAGAGATTTATATCAAGAAATGGTTTACGCGGATGTAGATTTAGGTAAGTACAAACCACTCATGCCAGGCTTCTCCTGACTCATGGAAGCTGATAAACATAAAGAAGGATGAAAAAGCAGAGACGGACAGACATTTTTCCTTGCATCACTCTCTGTTACCTATGTGAAGCCCCATAGCCAATTTTTATTTCTAAGATCTCAGACCTAGAAAGGTTTCGCTTCATAAGACAGACACATGCTTTCATCCTGCCAATAAGAAACAAATCACCAATAAAGATTTCACTTTTCACTTCGGTTGCCCAGACACTAAGAGCCAAATAAGTGGCTCAAAGTCATCAGCTCAATATAAAACAAATTTTATGTTCTTTCTCCAACCTGGCCTTGAACTATTTCCCAATACAGCTTCTGATATTATCATCAAAGCAGAATCTGAGAAGGGATGTAGATGTCCCTGATGTTGGGAGAGGGGAGCACAGGATGCATTCAGGAAAGAAGGATGAAAAAGCAGAGACGGACAGACGTAGCCTTAGGGAAGGAAGCATTAAACAGCAAATACATGGCAGCGCCCATGGAGATGCACATGGAAGACCCACACCAGCCTGGGTGATCCGAGGGTTATAATAATAAAGTCTAAATACAAAAGAGGTAATGATATGAGCCTAAATTCCGATCACCCAGTTTGCTGAAGATGGTAGGTGACAGTGGAAACCCAAAAGCTGTATTTGCAGGATCCCCTTAACCTGGGTTAAGCCTCTAGTGAGTTCCCTCTGACCGTAGGCCAGGGATGTGCATAACTTTGCTATTTGACAGAGAGCATCATAAAGTATATTATCAATGATGTAAGATTAAAATGTAACACTTTATCATTTGATCTTCTTTTTTACCCATTTTAAAAGTGCTTCGCTTTTTAATATTTTCTGCTTTCTTTTCAATTGGTGTTCTCCTCAGTTTTGTTTTGCCATTAGTTTTATTTGTTTGTTTTTGTATGGTTTTCTGCATATGAAATCTAGCATAGGTAAATCTATAGAGACAGTAACTGGATTAATTATTACCCACGGGCATGGCAGTGGAGACTGGGAGGAAACGAGAAATTAACC
This sequence comes from Echinops telfairi, assembly GCF_000313985.2. NCBI lineage: Eukaryota > Metazoa > Chordata > Mammalia > Afrosoricida > Tenrecidae > Echinops > Echinops telfairi. The sequence continues at coordinate 62,532,701 of NW_022111324.1, read as the reverse complement.
ACAGTGAGTATGAGAAAGAAGAAAATATTCAGAAATTGTGGTGATGATTGCACAACTCCTCTATGACTGAGCAATCAAATCTTATGATATGTGAATTATATGCCAATAAAACTATTTTTTAAAAAAAGAATATGATCTCAGCTGGAGACTAGCCTTATCCTGACCCAAAGGGAACTCTGGAGTCTCTATCAAACCACAGAATGAGCGACACCTCAAGGTAAATAGGTTTGCCTTTTGTGACTCGTGCGTCGGTCTTTGACTCTGGGCTGCTCAGAATAAAATGGCAGTGAGCACCCTTCCGTTCTGCAGAGGGTGGTGCCTCGGAGAAGGTCAACTGTGACCTGTTAGCCCTCAACTCTGAGGGGACAAGGGGCAGGGAGACTGGTCTAGTAGAGGGTATCTACTGGAAACCTTTATTTCATTTATTTGTTTATAATTCTATGGCATATAATTCACATATCATACACATATCACATTCACGTATCACATATGCATATAATTCAAGAGTTCAGTATCTTAAAAAGAGTTGGACAATCATCACCAGCATCAATTTCTGAACATGGTCTTCTCACACTCAGTGCTGTTAGCTCCCCATTTCCCCACAACCTTCGCTGCCATATCTGTAGCTAATTATTAATCCAGTTCCTATCTTTTTTCTTTTTTTTTTTTCACAACCCCAGTTCCTATCTTTATAGATTTATCTATCTTGGATTTCATATACAGAAAATTATGTAAAACAAAAACAAGGAATAAAGAAAAAATAGCAACAATGACAAAAATTTTTTTTAAAACGCACACAGAAAAACACTCAAATGAAAAGAAAGGATAAAATATTAAAAACGGAAACAACTTTTAAAATGGGTCAAAAGGGAGATCAAATGATAAGGTGTTACATTTTAACATAGCTACATCATCCATAATCTACTGTAAAATGTTCTCTGTCTGACAGTAAGGACATGCACATCCCTGTTGAATGATCACAGTCTTCATCCACGTGGGGACTCTGAAAATGGCTGTTGGGCTTCCATTGTCATCCACAGCCTTCTGCAAAGTGAGTGTTCAGAATTTAAGTTCTGATACCACTTTCCCCTTCGGATTTCAGTTTTATCTTCTTTAAGCCTTGGATCACACACGCAGGTGTGCTTCTTCCTGTGCACTTAATTAGCACTCCATTTAGATGGCGGCTTGTTTTAAGACCAGCCTTTAAGAGTCTAGACATTATCCTTTCTTATAGCTTAGCACCTTCTGATTTCATCACCACACTTTGCTATAGCAAGCATATCTTCAGTGATCTCTCCCTGAGGGTGAGAATCAAGTAGAGCCATGCCATAGGAACTAATTGTTCTTAGGTTGGAGCTACAATTAAGTGCAAGTGCAAATGCTCTTAATAAATATATGGTTTATACATGTCTCTGGTTTACTTTAGATACATCATTATCATTTTACAATAGAGAACATTATAATTCATCCTCATGAGGCATAGGTAATTCTATTGATATTATCATTTATTTAGCCAATGGTAGAGGATGTAAAACAGTTGGGGAGAAGGAAATAGATCTATGTACATATATTTATAGGTTTAGTGTTAAGGTAGCAGATGGACCTTGTGCCTCCACTCAAGTACTCCCTCAATGCAAGGATACTTTGTTCTATTAAACTGGCATTCCATGATACTCACCTTCCTGACACAATCACTGAAGACAAAGCGGGTGCATAAGCAAATGTGGTGAAGAAAGCTGATGGAGCCTGGCTATCAAAAGATATAGTGTCTGGTGTCTGAAAGGCTTCAAGGTAAACAAGCAGCCATCTAGTTGAGAAGCAACAAAGCCCACATGGAAGAAGCACACCAGCCTGTGTGATCACGAGGTGTCAAAAGGGATCAGGTATCAGGCATCAAAGAACAAAAAATCATATCATTGTGAATGAGGAGGAGTACGGGGTGGGGACCCAAAGCACATCTGTAGGCAACTGGACATCACCTTAAGGAAGGGTTGCATGGAGGAGAGGAGCCAGTTAGGGTGCAGTGTAGCGATGATGAAACATACAACTTTCCTCTAGTTCCTAAATGCTTCCCCCCACCTCCCACTATCATGATCCCAATTCTACCTTACAAATCTGGCTAGACCAGAGGATGTACACTGGTACAGATAGGAACTGGAAACACAGGAAATCCAGGATGGATGATCCCTTCAGGACCAGTGCTGGGAGTGGCGGTACTGGGACGGTGGAAGGAGATGGGGTAGAGAGGGGGAACCGATTACAGGGATCTACATATAACCTCCTCCCTGGGGGATGAACAACAGAATAGTGGGTGAAGGGAGACGTCAGACAGTGTAAGATATGACAAAATAATTTATAAATTATCAAGGGTCCATGAGGGAGGTGGTAGCAGGGAGGGAGGGGGATAATTGAGCTGATGCCAGGGGCTTATGTGGAGAGCAAATGTTTTTAGAATGATTAGGGTAACGAATGTACAAATGTGCTTTATACAATTGATGTCTGTATGGATTGTGATGAGTTGGTTGAGGCCCCAATAAAATGATAAAGAAAAGAATGAAGAAAATGTTCTTAAAACAAAAAAGGAAGAAAATGTTCGAAAACGGATTGTGGTGATGACTGTCCAACTCTTCTTTATGTGATTGAACTATTGAGCTGTATGATATGTGAACTATATGCCAATTAAAGTTTTTTAAAAAGACATAAAATTAATAAAAATTTATAAATTATCAAGGTTTTGTGGGGGAGGGAGTGGGGAAAAATTAGGAGCTGCTACCAAGCACTCAAGTAGAAAGAACATGTTTTGAGACTGATGATGGCAACAAATGTGCAAATGTGTTTGACATAATGGATGTTTGCATGGATTGTGAGAAGAGTTGCACAAGCCCCCAATGAAACGAACTTTTTTAAAAGATGATTTTAGAACTAAAAAATAGGGCAAAACGTTCAATAACACTCATTCATTCACAAAGGCAGAATCATGCCTTCCAGACTAATAGATGTCATAAAAAAGCTAAGAGAGCATTAAAATAGTAAATAGGGTAGTCCTGGGCTGTTATTCATTTGGCCCCCTCAACGCAGGCGACCCTAACCAAAGCCCAACAATCACCAATTCCATAACCTCGGGACAGCGGTGGCCTTCTGCAGCTTCACACACTCTGGCATTTCAGTCTTAAGTCCAAGGGAAAATGTCAGTGCCTTAGATCTGCTACAGGCGAGTTTAAGATAAAGCCTGGTTCACTTGTTGAGGTTTCCACCATGAGCCCTTCTGGTGTGGCCTCTGAAGGATGCTGTGCACCTTGTCAGGATAGAGTCTAAAGCCCCAGTTGTCTATAGCAGGCAGCCAGCAAATGAGTCACCAGGATAGAAGCTAGGTAAAAGTGCCGTCACAGAACATAATAGCAGGTGTACTCTCCCGTTGGGTTCAATATCAATATTGTTAAGTGAGGAAACCTTTAATAAACAATAAAATGTAAATCTATTGTTTCTTGACATATCCTCAATCTAGGTCTATGTGCTTTTGTAGGTGGGGCTTCCACCTCTCTATCACTTCCCCCAGTAATTCTGTGCTCCTTGATTTACATCATGTCAAAACAGCAGTTTGTACTTCCCCAAAGGACTCAAATCATGTTCCTTTAAGGGTTCTTCAAGTTTAGGGACGAACAAGAAGTTAAAAGGGACACGCTCAGGATTTTAGGGTGGTTGGGGTAAGGTTTCCCAGGAAATTCTCATAGGACTGTTCTTGCTACCCTCCAAGAACGAGCACGTGCATTGTGATGGCAAAAAAATATTCCTTAGGTCAGCTTTCCTGGCCTTTCCCACACCAATGCACTTTTCCATTTTCTTATAACTTCTTCCTAATCCCCTTTCCTCCTTCAAGGATTACCATGAGTCCTTAGGGAGAATCTATCAGGTCACCCCTTTGGAATGCCCCCAAACCGTCATCATCACTCTCTGGGTGACCTTGCTGCCTTTTGTTGAACTGGGCCAGCCGACCCTCAGGAAGCCACTGTTTGAGCGGAACGTTGCTCTCCAGATTGTATTGGTAAATCTAAAACCCATTCCCAGTTAAATGTAATTCCATATGATCAGTTCCATTAGCTTCAATCTTATTGAAAGACTAGAACGATCCGCTCCTTGAGCTAGCTGATCTTCATGCCACACTTTTGGAACTCACCACGCCACAGGCTTGCCAAGGTCAGATGGTTCACTGAACATGTAATAGGCCAAGCTGTGTGATCCCAACTTCAGTGGATGTCATATTACTGTTAATTCTATAGTCTTTTCTACCAGTTTCTGGACTTCAGTCACAGTTTCTTCACTTGACAAAATTAATGATCTTCCTATTCTTGGGCTTATCTTTGAATTCTTCCTACCATTCCATTAAACCCTTGATCCATCTAAAAACTTGTTTAGGTGGGCAGAATTCCCATAAACTTCTTTAAAAGCTTCAATGATATGGGAATGTGCCCACTTGAATTTGTTGAAAATTTGATACCATTCTTGAACCTTAAATCATTTTTTTCCTTATGGTACAAAATGTACACTGTTGTTTTGTTTTGGAAGGCATCCTAATGAGACCAAGACAAATGTATTACTGAGAGAATTAGTCTGTACCCGAGCCACACACAAGTGAAAGAAAATCCAGTCCCTTACCAGCCCCAGGCTGATTTCCACCTTGCAGCAGTCAGACAAGCCGCAACCCTCCAACCTTCTTTATCCTGACATCTCTGTCTCACACCCTCCAGTTCTCTGCTGAGTTTGACCATCCATCAGAATGGCCCTAAAGAACTCACAGATAATGGGAAGCTACAAGGTTCCAAAATGTTAAGGACACAGTTCTTTTGTCCACAGCACCACTTCTCAGCCAGGTTGGCAGGTATGCTTCTTTCGGGTCCTTAGCCTCTGGCCAGCTCCAGCGAGGGTTACGAAGCAACTCTGGTGCTGATAACAGCATGATTCAGAATCACACCTCCCTCTCTCTTAGGACCATGGTAGAATTTCTCCATCAGCATCTATTCCACACGGCTGACGCATAAACGTAATCAAGCCACTCCCTACTGAAGTGACTCTTCATCGCCAAATCCAAACTTCTCAGAAAGGTGTAACAGCTCCTTCTGAGGTGTCCAGCTTCTGTCTGGAATCCTATATGTGATCCTTGAGGCCACACCATAAGGAAAGAAAGGCTTTTCTTGGCAGGCCTCGTCAGAGAATCTGTGCTCCCACACTAGACTTAGTGCACAGTTGATACATTGTTGGTTTCTGAAGGGAGTTATAGTCAAGGAGTCGGCGGTGGTCAGGTACGCTAATATGCATATCGGCATTCCTTGGCTGTGCACATCCTGTCAAGGTGCTTCCACCTCCACCTCCATATGCAAAGGCCTTGGCTATGGACTTTTATGACTCTCATTCAGTACTTGTCCACTTCTATGACTCCTCTGCCTGCTCCAGTGTCCCTGGATCTATAAAAAGGCACACTTTTGCCCTCTTCCAAGAAGAATTTATTTCAAAAGATGGCACTGAATCCGCAGTCCCGGAGAGGGACATATCTGATCGGAGCACACAGGAGCAGATGACGGGGAAGGAGGAGAGAATGGAGAACATCCTGGCCCACCAGGCCTTGAGGACGATGAACCCAATTAGAGCAGCCAGTCCACAGAGAGGACCACATGGCCAGCCCCACTATGAGAC
>NW_022111324.1:62522478-62525447 GCF_000313985.2 Echinops telfairi | reverse complement strand
TGAGTGGCGATACTGGGAAGGTAGAGGGAGAGTGGGTTGGAAAGAGGGAACCGATTACAAGAACTATATGTGACCTCCTCCCTGGGGGATGGACAACAAAAAATTGGGTGAATGGAGACATCAGACAGGGCAAGATATGATAAAATAACAATTTATAAACTATCAAGGGCTCATGAGGGAGCGGGGAGTAGGGAGGGAGGGGAAAAAGAGGACCTAATGCCGGGGACTTAAGTGGAGAGGAAATGTTTTGAGAATGATGAGGGTAATGAATGTACATATGCGCTTTACATAATTGATGTATGTATGGATTGTGATGAGTTGTATGAGCCCCTAATAAAATGATTTTTTTTTAAAGGCACACTTTTGTCAGAGACTTTAGCAGTGAGACAATTCCCTCTGTCTGCACTTCAGTCATATGACACTCCCCCAGCTGCATTCCATGGGAGAATATGAACACTCATTTACCTCTTGACTACACTGCTATAGTAAGTGAATCAAAGATTGATTGGTACTTTAAATTGGACTCCTTGTCTTAATTAACCACTTCACCACCTGGCAGCTTGAAACCCTGACCACCTGGTCCCATCAATCATTTAACTTACTCTCCTGTTATACTTCAGTTATTATTATTAGTTTTAGTACTTATAATTAGCAGAACTCTACTGAGTTTTCAGTTATCATACTAAACAGGTCACATGTATGAATGCCCTTAAAGTTCATTTGACTTTACACTTGTCACCCCATTGCCTTTTTTCTCCTTTCTGAATTTTCCTGTCTCCTTTAGTATTTGGTGTAATACCAACTACCAGTTTCCATCTAAGACAAACAAACAAACCTCATTGCAATTGAGCCATGCCAACTCAGACCTACCCTATATCTATAGGGCAGGGTAGAATTTACTCTGACTTTCTGTGACTGTAACTGGTTAAGGGAGTAGAAAGCCCTGTCTTTCTCCAGATAAGCAGCTGGTGCCTTTGAACATTGGACCTTGGGATCACATACAGATTGATAAAAATCATCGACAAAGTCCTCTCCATTAACTGTACAGTACACAAGGGAACATTATCTAAAAAGTCAAGCATCACCGAATAAAAACTAATGTTTATTCCATGGGCTAAGTTTAAAATTACACCATGTAGTAACTAACATTCTCTATAGGATTCAGTACAAAATGTACTAAATAATGAATTTCTTCATAGATTTATTATAAATTTGTTTAAGCATAAAAAAATCTGAATTGTATTTAGCAAGGATAGCAAATGCACATTTACCTTTCCACTGATAGAAGACATCCATTTAACAGATTACAGAATGTTTTTAAGTAAATTTCTAAAGAAATTAGAAAACTTGGATAGTATCTATTTTGATTAAAAATATAAATTAAAATAGCAAAACCTTTGTTTATAAAAAGATAAGGAGTAAAAGTTTATAATAACAAATAAACTATAAATCCTTCAAACTGATTATGTCTGTATGTAGATTCATACCAACTTATTATTTAGTTAGCGGAGGGAATAGAAAATAACTGCTAGTTGAGTACAATTTATGTGTTACTCAGCCAGCATGACTGATGGCTGTTTTTGAGGCAGAGAAAATGTAGAGTACTTGTTCGCGAGGATACTTCAGATGTTTGTTGTTTTTGACAGATGTCAATTCTGATTCATAGCAATGCCATGTAACATAGTACAACTACCCCCTAAGGAGTTCTTGACTGTGATCTATGGAAGCAGATCACCGGGGAAATCTCTCACAGAGCAGCTGATAGTGTTAAACTGCCAACATTTCAGTTTCCAGCTGAGCATGACCACTGTGCCACCAGGGATTCTCATCAAATGGTTATGATGGTTAAATCACAGTGTATATACTTTGTTAAGGTCTGGGTATAAAAGAGTAAGGTAAACCAAATAAAATATTCTAAAATCCTTATAGATATTAATCCCATAGGAATACTGATAAATTTGCAATTATGTGTCAAGGAAAAAGAACAGGATTTTAGGAGACCATCTTACTGAAGCATTTGCCCTAGTGTCAGGGAAAGCTGACCAGAAACAGTCCTACTTGAGCTGGGTTTTACAAGTTGAGTAGGAGTTTTATTGGGTAGGAAAGGTTGAAGAGTCAGAAAAGAGTGAGCACTCCAAAGAGAATAGCATGAGCAAAGCCGTATGATGAAGAGGGACAGATTTGAGGAGAGATTATGAACTTGATGTTTTTTAAAAGTGGGAATGCTCAATGGCAGTTAGCTAGATACATCTAGGGCATGAAGGGAAATCCAAATCAAAGGAAGTAGAAGAAAAAGAACAAAGGCTAAGCAGTGAGTTTTTGGTAAAGATATAGAAAAAAATATGGAAAGGATGCTGGTAATGTTTTAACAGTGTAAATTGAAACAAGCACAACATAGTAAGGTACTACTTGACTTTAATACTCAGAAAACAATAAATGGTATTATGAGTGTTAGAAATAGTAAGCTGAACAGGTTTAGTAAATAAATGGTTTGAGTCAAAACAAGAGTAGAGGCAGACTCTTAAATAATTGATTGAGGTAGTTAGTTTATTGTGCCAACCTGGCCGATAAACACATGTGGGATTAATTGAAGGGTGGAGAGATAAATGGCACCTGATCTGACCCAGCCACACTGAGGCAAAGCACTGGGGGAGTGCAGCGGAACAGCAGGGGAGGGGAGTAGCAAGATGCCCAGGGAATGATGAGGGTGGACAATGGAAACAGGGCCTGGTGCCCCAACAGGCTAGACTGGAAAACACAAGCTTTTCTTTCTTGGTATATTTTAATTTGTTCTTTGTCAGTGGCTTGATGTTGTTGCTGTTTTGGTGTACATTGTTGCTTGGTTTTGCTCTGTCTTGTTTTTGTGCATGTTGTCTCCACAGGCCTGTCTGGATAGGACAAGCTGGATGAATAATCTGGAGGAGGAAACAACGGGACTGACAGTTCCGGCGGGACATGGGAGAGGGGGA